>NC_060235.2:14130858-14448775 GCF_021155775.2 Neodiprion pinetum | reverse complement strand
ATCTTTTATCGTACCGCGTATTACCTTTCTTTGTCCTCGCGCTTACCGCAAACTAGAGACTACGCATTATCTGTTAGTACCTATATTTTATAATAATTTTCTACTTGACCTGTTGCCTTGAATTTATCTTGTAATTCACAAGTCCCTGTCTTTGCATATTTACGATAATTCTGGTAATGTGATAACTATTACAATTTTTGTATCTCGCATGTGTTTTATAATCGCTTCGCATATTTTATGGTTCACCTGCTTAATGCTTAATTTAAGTACCGTATATCTTTTCTGTTCTGCATATTCATTATAAAACCGTATTAATCATTACCTTGAATCATAGTATCGCGAGCTTACGCATATTTCCCGCTTATTCGGAAAACGTTCCGTTATTTGTTAAATCTCTCGCTTAACTTTCCTCTGGCTGTACATATTGTTAATTATCGCATTTATCGTAATTGTATCTCAATCTCTTCAGCTACTTGCTGGTTATTAAATTTATCGCTTTTCAATCAATATATTCGATACTATTTCTGCTTTACCTGTTTCTTATTTTGTCTATTGGATTCGACCCCTCCCCTCTACCATTATCTTGTCTATACTGAGCAAGCTGTGCAAAACCGTCGTAGAACCTGACCTTACCTTTACCTATTACCTTTACCTTTACCTTATCTTTTTCTCTAAATATCTATTCTCTTTGACGCATGTGCGTCTGGCGCCCAACAATCATATCTTTCTTTTATCGTATCTCTTTCTATGTCTAATTATTCAGGTTAGTGACTGCGCCGTAGGGTGACCAATTATCTCATTTGTTCGTTCAACCCTCGCGAGAAATTTTATCGTGTTACAAAATGGCGCCCAAAGTGGGGCCACGATAGTAACGAAAATAATTGTCGGTCACAATATATATCTATTTTATTTAGAGGGGTTTACTTTCGGAGTTGGCTAGGGTAAGGGCTTGACTTCACAATGATATAAATATAAATTACATTAACGCTGGGCGTACAATACTTAATTCTCGTTGGGATATTCGCGATTTACCCACGCGACATCCAATCCATGCAGGGTCCACGGCCATGGACTTCCGCCGAACCCTGACTTTCTTTTTCCCGCAATAATCGATTGCTCTCGCGACTCTCGTTTCAAACGCTCGCTTATCACTCTCACATCTCACTCTCTCCTCCTCGCTCGTTTCGCGCATATATATATAGCTCCTCCCTCGGTTTCTCGAACCTTCTGGAGACTTCTAAACTATTCTAGCTTTACACATGGCCGCTTCCGCTTCCGGCTCCCTCACGCCGTCTCTCGTACATACGTTTCACAACCTTCGCGTGGCAAATTCGGTTTCGATTCAATTTTTCTTTAATAGAATATTCCCGGTAGGTATCGCTAACCGAAAAATAATCAAATAAATATCCTGATAATGTACTCATGACTCATAAGAGATAAAGAATTGATATTCAATCGAATCACTAATTAAAAGTTTGACTTTTCCTTTATATTCAATTTCTTTAATTCATTTCCGAATTCAACATACGTATTCATTACTATTTATGTGTTTTGTCTTTCCGTTCATTACCTTGTTATATTACCGGCTTAAATTCAAATCATATTCTCCTATATTCATACGTTTATGTAAAATGGAAATCTACAGTAGGGGGAGCTCTTCGTTTGTAAGCTAGGTTTCAAGGTAAGTTAACGCAAGACAATTGGTCTATGAGGGCCAATCTGTGGGTGCTGACAGGACGTTTTGTCTATTCACATTCTATGAGTAGAGGATGTTGAGGAATGCTTACAAATTTCTTGTCTCACGTTCTCCGTGTTTGGTATGCATATAAACCTTTTCAAATTATTGTCTAAAATGTGTTGCCGGAGTTCATCATTTCGAATATGACATTCAGTATCCTGTATACAAGGTAATGTGAAAATACATGCCGTTCAAATATATGTACGCTGCTTAGAATTGCGTAGCTGCGAGTTGGTTTTGCTTGTTAACTGATGGCATGATGCATGAGAATTATAAATGTAGTCATGCTGTACAGTATGATGGTAACTGCAGGGTTGATATAGATCTAAGAACTTATGGTAAAGCATGTAAGACGCTGTTACGGTGATTGCACGTCGGTAATTAGTGGCGCGGAAAAGATGCAGCTGCGATTACAGACTGAAACCTAACAAACCTACGTTCTGTGGCCAAAAAAAGGATTAAATCGAAAAAAGCAAATATCTGAAAAAAGAAAAATAATGCACATCAGGAAAAAAAACAAAAATTAAAAAAAGCAAAAATTTGAAGAAAAAAATGTAAAAAAGTAGTTACCAAAACTTTCCACATCCATGTCGTTAGCTCTGGTTAAATCTAAAGGAAAGTCTCGAAAATTCTCATACGGGTTCAGTATTTTATATCCGCTTGAATGGGTCGAGTAGAAAGCTGCTAATTCGTCCTCTCTCTTGAAAAGAGGCACCATGTAATCTTGGCCCGGGGCGCCAGTTGTGCTAAATCCAGCACCTATCCTATTTGCGCGTTTGTTAAGTTTTATTAGAATCGGAGACAGATATCTTGGTATCTTTTTTTCTGAGTGAAGTCCCAATATTGATAATTGCTTTTTATTCAATTTGTCTACCCATTTTCATTCAATAGACCTATCGGAATTGGACTGACCATCAAGGGGTAATAGACATTGCTTAGACGAAATCAAGGGTCACTTTCTCCAATATTTTTTAAGAAAAAAATTAATATTTTGTAATTCTGTTTTTCAGACATGTTAATATAAGTCTTAAATTACAAGAATTTTTTTTCAAATATTTCAAAACAAAATAGCGCTGGAGTGGCTGACGAGAGAAGACTTTTTTTTCTTCAATCATCTCCACGGGAGAAAATCATTTTAAAGGAAGATGCCAAAATCTAGCGAAGTGTGTAGGATTTCAGAAATATTAATTTTCACAGAAACCGCGTTCGTTTTGAAAGGAAAAGTTTTTTTCTTATGAAAAATATCGGTCATAAATCAATCCTAAAATCGTTAAATTTCGAAGAATCGAAAAAAATATCCCACGTACTTCATTAAGAAATGTCATTGTGAAGCTTCAGTTGGAGTCGATCAGTCAACAATTCAAGGTGCTAGTTGGTCGCCCACCTTGAAAAACATAGTTTTGGGAAAGACAGTTTTGAAGTTTTGAGTACTAAAATGTTACGGAAATTTATTGTTTACTTTTTAGGATGTACTGGCTACACATTCTCAACCAAAAGTGAATCTAATCGACAGTATTGAATACTTTATGGTAAGATAAAAATCAGAAGAACATCAACAATCAGAAAGACGATAAAAAAATCGAATTTGAATAAGAATAATGTTCGAAAGGTATTAATAAATTATTTAAATAAAACGTTGTTCAACAAATTTTTAGAAAATGTTTTTTTTTTTTCACGAATTCGTTAATTTTTCTGAATACACACAAATTTCTAAAGAATTTTCTCATCATCTTGAATTTTTAAATTTTGAAAAATGGAGGAAAAATCGCGAATTTTGGATACGTTCTCGTAAAAACGTTGTACATTACAATCAAGAAGTTTTCAGAGCACTGAACAAATAGTTTCGTAAAAACAGCCTTTACAAATAATAATTTTTTCACCAAGTATTCAATATTGTTGACGACACGCATTTTTGGTTGAGGATATATAGCCAGTACATCCTTAATCTGCAATGTCTGGGCCATATCAATTGGCCTTCCGAATAGACATTTTTCTGTTCCTCATCCTCTCTTGATGAAATAGTTTCTCTACGGGCTTCTCTTGACTCTTCAGTGAGGGAGCGCTCAGATTGCGCAATACGCGTGGCGTCAGCTTCATAGTAAAAGTGACAACAGTGAAATCCAATTGTTGTACCAAGTTGACTCATGACTTATATTATTCCCTTATAATTATCATTGAAATGAATTACTGTAAGGCCCACAGCAATATCGATGACAGTTTTGCCACTGGAAACAGCTTTTGAAGCCATTGACTATATCATTAGTATAAAACTTTCGTTCGAGTTCTGAGTAAACTTCGTAAATTGGCTGCGTTTCCTGCTTCAAAAGCTTCATTCGGCATTGCTGGATCATCCTCGTAATTAATTTTCTCTCCTCCGATTGCCTTTCGCACTTGCCAAGCACACCATGATCTTGGGCCCTCTAGGCATAGATGGTGTTGAGGCTTCTCATTACTTGGAATTTTATGATAAAGCGTAGTGCAAATAGCTTTTTTTATCTTCATTATACTAACAGTTTCTACGTATAGCCAATCCGTACTAAATAGTAAGTTCATCAATCATCTTGCCTATTAATTTACCTCTGCCTTTCAATTTTTTATTCTTCGCTACATTTCGGAGCAGAGTGTTTATTCTTTTCTGAACTTGATCAGTAGACTCTTTTTTTATTTACACTTGGATTTTTCTCAACAACAGCTTTAAAGGTCCTATACCGCCACCATCCCCCACATAATTGAGATAAGTAACGCAATTTTTTTCACTTACACGAAGAAACATCTCGAATCCAACGGCAACTGCCGACTTTACAGCCGACTCCTCATGATTCGCTTCGTAAACTGTTTCATGGAATTTCTACAATTGAATATACGTAGCTGTATCTTGCAACACGAATTGCCAAAAACGCGACAGCAAAACACGAGATCGTAATTCGGACAAATGGGTGCCTATCTACCTCACTAAATTCTAAGAATTATCATTACGTATACTCGTATTATTGGGCACCAGGAACATTATTTTCTATTTTACCACCTCACCTTGGCCACGTGGCCGGATAGCTCGCGGTATATATCGGCACTGGGGCATGCTGATCGTTCAAGACTTCCGGCAATTGAAGTTGAGCAAATTTCTTTGGAAGAGGATCGGGGTGGACTTGGATGAAATCACACAGAATGTAAATTGTCACCGTACCTTGTTTATTATTTTAATCTTTGGTCCTCCAAACTTCCCCACTCTCACACTCTACGCTTCTTTCCACTTTCTTTCTTTTGCACTCAGCACGTGATTTTCACTACTATACTGTAGGACGAAGACTGCCCTGCTGCCGCGCCGTGGACACAGATCGGCGCGGCGTGTCAACAGCTCGGCTACGCGAATCCTTGCCTGTCATGGCTGTTCGGCGCGCGTATTTAAAGCCAGATCGAGCTCGACTAGGTTCTTAAAACTCTATGAAGAGGCAAGTCAAGTTGACCTCGCCAAAATCTTTCACACTTTTCCGGATCATGCATGCTTTAGAGGATTCACTTTTAACCAAAACATCAACCACTTTTTCAGTGTACCATCCTATAAGAGAAACAATCTCAAAAAGTGATGAAAATTCTCTTTTGCGCCAGAACCTATCAACTGAGTGATCCCGTTGTTTTAACCTTTCTTAACAGACACTCTCTTTGCGTTCGCAGCAGCATTTTTCATCAAGAAAGGACACACAGATTCAGACGCCTTGCAAGTAGTTTTGATAATTTCATCGTAGCTTGTTTTGAAATACTGGTCATGGTAAATCCACGATTGCGCAAAATTGTTTTTATCCCAAATATGTATACCAATGCCCAACAAACGCATTAGAAAAATTGTTCGTCTGTTTATTTTATAAGCCCTGTTATTAATTTGTTGACAGCTGTTTATGTATACAGGAGTAAAATCATCACAATTTGCAAAAATTTTGAAGCCTAAGCCTTGTATACTTTCTTCAGTAAATTTTACTGATTTGTGGCACACTAAAACAGCAGATAATGCGGAGCAAACTATTGAAAAGCTCAGTATGCGATAGTCAAAAGTACTATAGTAATCAACGTCATAAGTTTTTTTCGATACCTTCAATTTGTTTGACGCCGTGCTGACGCTCGATGCTCTAGCGTTTATCGATTTTGAACATTGCAGCCTTGAATAGTTTTTTTAGAGACTTTATTTTTGCCGTCTCTCATTCCTTTGCGTGACTGATATTGAATTCCACTCATTTCAATAACAAATTATGATACAAACACTAACGAAATCACTACACTACGATAAACACGTGTTACTTACGAGAGAAACGGTGTTGTGTCTTCTAGCGGACTTTACGGCATCACCCGTTATTCTAGCATGAAAATTCAAGTACTAGAGACATGTAGTGGGAGTGGACTACTTTAGAAAAATAATACTCTCGGGCAGTTAATAACTCGTTATTAGCCGCCAGATAAACACAAAATTTGAAGAACGAACATTTGATGTTCGCTCTCAAGTTACCGGCAAATTGGCATCGCACCCTCATTCGAAAAATCAACTTTTTGGAAATTTAAAAAATTTCACCTCACACACAGACTTTTGGGTATCAATTTAAATAATTAATAAATCATTTAAGTCAATAATACAAAGGTAGAAAAAGTAAATAATAATACAAGGTCGTAAGAAGAACTAAACTAGCAAATTAAACTAGTCACAATTTCTTTTTTATCCAACGAACTTTCTACAATAACTTCAAATTGACAAGTACTAATAGCCATACCCCAATACATATATAATACGTGTAGACCGCATGTGATTGCATCATGTATACATATAATAGACTTGGATTGACCGTGTAAAAAGTGGGATATACACATGGCCGGAAAATTTTTCTGATTTGACCAAAAATTGAAGTCGAAAAATCTTACCTTGTTGTTCAATCTTGCCGTCATTAGGGTCAGACCAAGAGCGAAACGCAATCGCAAACCAATCTCCGGGCACGGGTGCGGTGATGTTCTGCACCTGTTGTGTTCCATCGCTCGTAAAGAACAAGCTATGATGAGGAAATCGCGCCTCCAGGAGATTCTCCGGAACTTTGGATTTGTCAGGATTCACGAACGGAATGCTGCCAGGCTTGATGTGGACAGTAATGTTCTGGGGTGTGCATCGGAAAATGCCACCAGTCTTGACTTCATTCGCATGAAACCTGACGAGCAAACCACCGGAAACACTTATTAGAATTGCGTATACAAATTGATACAGCTTATGAGCTCATTTAACTCAGGGCCGTTGACTACAACTACACCAGCTGAAGTATTGAATTGCCAACTAGTGTTTAAGATCGTTTCGGTGGATATGTGAAATTGACACTTCAAATTAAAAATACACAAAAAATTGTAAATGTGCTTACTCATCCCGAACGAGTTTGGAAGTGCTCCACTATTCTCAAAAATAGTCCAGTCGAATCAATACTGAAAAATCTATTCCAATAGTTTAAGGGGGGGGCGGGGGGGGGGGGGGGGGGGGGCAACCTTCCTAAGCGTCTCATTTCGGAAAACAATTCACTGCTGATGTTTTAGCCGATAGTTCTGAAACTAAAGATGAAAAAAACCGCATCTTAAAAGTACGAACGCCATATTCTCCACGACACGAATTCCTTTTGTAACTACATACTTAGGACTAATAGTTCTGTGTCGATAGTTATTTAGTCGCCGAAATTTGCAATATCTTGCACACATGATACTCCCTGGTATTTGTATTTTGTTGCCGTCACAAATGTGAAAAAATAATGTGCCGACTCCAGAATCCAGAATGCTACACCGAGAGTTTGTTACTGTAGCAATGCACCGAAGTTCGTAGACAGGTACCATCCAATTATTGGTGAAAAAATTTAAAACTCTTGTGGGTAACCACCCCGGTATAGCTATCAGAGCGATACACACGGCTATGCGAGCCACACGAGTAACTGACCTTACTATAGTTTTCAGTTATAGGCGCAGAAACCAGCAACTTTGACCGGCGCGGCGGCGTCCAGAAATTGTCAAGTCAATTCCCGTATATTGATTGGAAAATGTGTTATTGATTGGAAATATTTCAGTGGGTGAAAGGAAAATTTTCAGAATGGATTTTAGAGAAATGGGAAGGCTTCTTTGAATGTAAGTCACGTAATTATAAATCGCCGTTGCATTAAATCGAAGTCAGTTGTCGGACCTAATCTGTAACTCTTGACAAAACCGGTGTCGCTCTATCCCATTGCGTTCGGCAACCCCGACTTCATCTTGTGCATGATCATCTGACCCTCGGTAGAAATTGCCTATTTCCGCCCATTGTTGCACCATGTACAATTACATATCGATGAATGTTAACACTTGCTTCAATAATGCATTCACTGAGTCGTACTGAATATGGCATAGATGCTATAGGAATCCGTCGTTCAGCTTCCATACCCATACCGCATCGTTCGTGCAAGTGGACAACGTCAAGCTCTGATATTCCGCTCTTGTAGCAGCACAACAGTACTGTTGTAAACAAAGACCCGATCATAGCTAGACGAACTAGAAATCTGGCAGTCACAAGCACTCCTTTATCTTAGTGTAATAATTTAGTTGGAAAAACCAAGCATTATTATTATTATACAATCGATAGGTTGGTTACAATTTTTATCTAATAAACTTTCCCAAAATTTATCTGAGTTTTCCTGCCAAAAGATTCATAATTACTTGACCTTTTTACAGGTAATGTGGAGCCGTTTTTACAACTTTATAAAATTTATAGAAATTATACACCTCTAATACATAAATTTGGATTCAAGAACAAATAATATTGCTTCGTTTTACAAAAATATTCATTGCCATAACATAATGTTGATTTTAATATTGCCGCAGATAATACATAAAAGTCAAAACACAACAACTTGTACTTTGTCCACTACTTTGCATATTAAACAATGAACATGTCATGCATATATATATATATTAAAGTAACGAAATCACAAGAAGAAACACTACAGACTAAATAAATATAATAACTTAACACTGCCCAGCAAA
This sequence comes from Neodiprion pinetum, assembly GCF_021155775.2. Classification (NCBI taxonomy): domain Eukaryota; kingdom Metazoa; phylum Arthropoda; class Insecta; order Hymenoptera; family Diprionidae; genus Neodiprion; species Neodiprion pinetum. Next base: position 14,440,017 of record NC_060235.2, on the reverse strand, counting down.
CACATCTTGGACCATTGTCAAAACGTGTATACGGATAATTGACAAAATGATTTTACATTGATACAACGTCACAATCTTATAATTTTTTGTACTCAGCATAGCCAAGATGAACTCATTGTATATTATAAATATATTTTTTTCACAGTAAGAGTACCTGAAATTATTATGTTAAGTATAATGTTAATATCATATTCTCAGAATATTTTCATGTCTGACGCCGCTAGGATGTACCCAGCACGAATCATCAATACGTATCCGTTACGATTTGAGTTATCAAAACTGTTATGTAAAAGTAGTTCTGGATTTTTAACTTCTTTACATGTGATGACAATGTCATGTAAAATTATTCATATTATGGATATATTATTTATTCTTTCAAAATTCGCAGACTTCGTGACATAATGGCTAGGGAAACCAAATGATATGCGATGAGTGTAATGCCAATACGAAAAAGTAATATATGGTTGTTTGAGTTTGATCTTGCCGATTTACGCAAATTTTACACGTAAATTTCACTGGACATGTAGTGAACACTCTCGCAGCCTTTCGAATACACATCGGATTATAAAATCGTTCAATCGGAATACGTTGGTACAGCTTCATTTATATATCAGAACGATTTTAAATTATTATTAGTGAAAATTTAAATGATCTAATACTCTGAACTACTAAACTATAACAAAATCATATACGTTGAGCGCCAGACGCTTTAGCGTCGAATTTCAAACAACAATACGAAACAATACGAAACAATACGAAAAATAACTACAGAACCCGTTCTACGGCTGGATAGACTCAGGTAGTCACACGAACTGGTAGAGTGGCGGTATTCAAGGCAGCTAACGATAATTGAAGTATTGAAGAAATAAAGGATAAAATCAAGTCAGGGAAAATTAACAGGTCAATCAGTCGATTATACCGGGACAATCTCTTGAAACTATACATATAATGCGCATGCGCGAGTTTTATCGGCTGCTCGGGCAGGCTGGCCACTCCGAGTTTCAGCTGTCAAACTCTGTTTCTGGCGGCGTTGTAGTTCATACGAATTTTTGAGGTTAGAATCTCAAACAGTCGAGGTAGTGACTCGGAAAGTTGATGCTAATGCTCTTTGAAAATTGGCTTTATTCGACTAAAATGAGAAATCTGTTTAAATGTTGGGTGCTTGGAAGAAACGCAGCAGGTAGGTGCGAACACTTTATTTCATCATTTTTATTATTTCGTACATTAGAAATAACAATGGAATTTTTATCTATCAACAGGTGATACGGCCAAAATAATTACATCTCTGATATTCACTGTTATCTGCCCATTCAATTTGTCAGACGTACAAAGATCATCGCCACTTTCAAGCAACTAAGCAACTTTCTCACTCTTTTGTGATTTCAGGCGGTAATATTGAATTTTATCACTTTCGAAAATGAGACATTAAACCGAGCGTTCAAGAAATTTGAATATCTCACTATCTGTAACGGAACTGTGAATCTTTTTTTTCCTGAAAATCGTTCAACAAAATTTACGAATAGTCGATAGTCAATGTATTTTTTCCGATTAACAAATTATTGCTACTACTATTTAAAATTTCCGAATGATTATCAGAATTTATTTCGCAAATTTTCAATGATGTTCGATTAAATAAATGAAGGGAACCTAATACTCAAATTGAAAATTCAAGTAATATTAGATTTATTAAAATGATTTCTGTATTTCATGTTAGTGCGGTTCGAAACAAAGAAAATCTAATCGAAAGCGTAGAACTCAGGAACGTAAATCACATCCTGTGACACAAGTTGAAAATCAAGTTTCTCAAAATGCACCTCAATGTCACAATTAGCTTCAAGGACAATCATGTTTTAGAGTAATGTCAATTTTAAAGTAATGTAAAGATTGTGTCCCTTGTTCCATCAAAATAAATGAATATCTAATTGTTAACGAAGTTTATGAAGATTTTTTTCCAAATAATGTAATTCGATACAATATCTTGTTCATAGTCCTCCGAACATCAACTTCTAACAAGGATATTGGAAAGAGTCCCTTTGTTGCAGAAACCATTACAAAATTCTTGGTTTTCAATTCGTGCTATTGAATAACTCAGTGTTTCAGGTTCCATTTTCAATCTCAAAATGGGATTTTTTTTGCTCCAGATAATGCTAACATGAAATGCAGAAATAATTGCGGTACATGGAGATTCACAAGCTTTCAGTCTTAGCGTAGGACCCTATAAAGAGTGTGAAATTGAATTTGGTTATGAGTTATCGTGCAACTAGCTAGCCAGATGACACCGTCAACTAAGATTAAATTTAAAGACATTTTCAACTGAACTTATTTAACAGTTCTAGATTTAGATTGATTCAGTTTGCCTAGCAAAATTCAACCCTACAATCCAATTAAGGACTTGAAAAACTATTCATCTGAATTCAGATGCCAAAGAGAGTGAAAGTAAGCGTCAAAATAAGATACCAAATTAAATGGTATGAAGTTTGAAAAACAATGCTGGTCAATAATAATGCTCGAATTACAATGGGGCACAGAATGATTCCTCGGTAGAATGGATTGGCAGCAACGGTTGAGTAAGAAACTTATCGCTATTGGCTCGATCAAAGTGAAATGATGGGATATTCAGACATTATGATCTGTAGTATATCCCGCTCTTCAATTTTGCCTCAACTGATGTTAAGAAGGTGGCGATGGCCTGATAAAATTGACTCTGGCACCTGATGTCTGACGGAACAACCAGGTTCGATGGTTCTAATGATTGCACCGCTCGAGAAACCAGGATCCTTGCCACCTAAACATTTTGACCATCAGGTAAGGCATAATTTTCTTCGTGTTAATTAAAGTTTAAACTTCGAGCCTGCTGAAAAAAAACAAACTTTATCATTGAATCCATGTTAAAATATTGTCATTGTCAAAGATCACGTAATTGGAAATTTACTTACATGCTTCCATGCCTGACAAATTTGGTCCCGCTTTGACAATGAATTATTTCGTACCTAAAAATATTAGAAACTATTATTATCAAACAGGATCTTTCGGTATTTCTGAAAGCAAAAAAAAAGGCAGCACTTTTTGAAAGGCAACCAATGGCCAGACGAGGGGTGATCAGAAGAGTGGAGATTGGTCTCCCAGTGTTATCGGACGATTGTTTTGTAAGTTATTGTTTTGTTTCCTAATTTTTCATTAATAGCATGATTTACACTTTAATATTAACTGTTGTTCTTTTTCTTTTTTTATTCTTGGATATCTGGTGAACCCTCTTTGTTAACGGAACATTGATTGTTGTACAATGGAGCTGCAAAAACTTTGTCAACTAATCGATGATGTCGGCGAGGGTTTTTGTGAGTATTGCGTCGGGTACGTTTTCTGTTAATTGTTACTCTTTGTCCTCCTAAGCTTCGTGTTTAAGATGAATAATTTCTTTATTCCTTGTTACTCATTTCTTTTATTTATTTCATGTTCATCGGCACTAATTACTGACTTCTGGAGCACTGCACCGTAACGAATCTACTCTGGAAATACCTTCTACTGGGTCTCAACCATTCATTTATTTTTAATTTTATGTAAATAAAGAATCTGTTCACAATAAACATTGTTTTTACTTACCTACCTCCGTTTGTCCAGACTCCCACTTGTTAATGACATTTCACGTTGTATTTCAGATTTCTTCTTTTAATAAATAACACCCAATTTCTGTATCATTTGATATTTGCTTTTCCGTTAAATTCTTTATTGCGTCGGTTGAATATCTTCCGAAATCAACCACGGTATTGCTGAACGATACTATTCTTCTTAGACAATTCACGCTACGTAAAAATAAACAGCAGCATAACCTCAATCCACGGCTTTACGGGCGAGAGAATTACAGCTTTTGTTTCATTTTGTGTACGTTGGCGCCTTGCTCAGCAGATGAAAACATCACCGCGGCGCGATTTCACCGACCAATGAGATTAAATTATTTGGCGCATGCGCGTTATATGTATAGTTTCAAGAGATTGTCCCGGTATGTATTGTAACGTTGTTCGTATCGTTCGATCTATGACAAGACAGTGGACGAACGAAGACTTGGTTGACGTGACAACGATCGATAGATTGATTGAACAGTTGAGTTTGGGAGATGAAAGAGGCGTGACGTTTAAATCTAGAATCGGATTTTTAAATAAATATTCTACCGCCCACTTTTCTCAGTCTCTTTTCTTTAAAACGTTACATTTAGTGTCAAATGTGTTACAGAGAACTCTTTATTTTTTTTCATTATTAAGTGGTGTTTAAAAAATTTGCATCATTTGTGATTACTTTTAATCATGTCTTATCGTAAGACACGAGCTTCGTCCGAGAACCAGAAAGCGATGAACCTGACCGTATTCACCACTTCGAGAAGAACTCCGAAAAATGATTGAGGACAATTCTGTTCATTGGAAACGGAATTGAATCGATTCAGAGAATCAGCAATTGCGGCGGCTTTAGAAGCAGCTTCAACTACAGCTCGAGAAATTACAACTCAAGCTGCTCGAGAAATTGCAATAATTGCGTCAAGAGAAGCTGCAAAAGAAACTGCTCATCGCATCCTGGTAGAGATTAATTCATCAAGGACTCAAACTGCAGATATTGTTCCTTCTATTAATCTTAATTCTCCTATCACTCCGAATCCTTCTGCTTCTCAGGTAACTTGTCAAACTATTATTCATGATGAGAGCAATTCTGCTGCTCCTGTTTTACCTCTCTCAAACGCAGTTTCCTCTGATCAATTGAGTTCGGGCTCTCGTCAATCATCAAACTATCTTAAACCCGATACTTTTGATGGAAATAGCCTGTGGGATCAATATTTCAAACAATTCGATATGATTGCAATTTTCAATAAATTTTCTATTGAAGAAAATGCTATGGTTCTTGCATCCTCACTCTGAGGTTCCGCTCGAACTGTTCTGGACAGCCTTGATTCAAAAGAATTGAAAGATTTTCTGAAGTTGAAGAAAGCTCTCGATTTCAGTTTTGGTGCTAACCAATTTTCAAATCTGTCTTTTAACGAATTTAGCGCAAGAAAACAGAAATTTGACGAGGATCTCGAAATTTTTGCAACCGATTTGAAACGTTTAGTTCTTCTGACTTTTCCTGAATTGAACAACGAAACTCGTGACAAAATTGCTTGCGTTCATTTCATTTCCGGGATCGCAAATTTCAGCACTCGTCGAATTCTCAAGAATTGAGAATAATTCTTCTTTTAAAGTTGCTCTGATTCGAGCATAGGTAATACACGCGATTAATCTCCTTGAAAAAAATTCATATTTCGAATCGAAAAACAAAGAGTTTTCCCAGAATTACTTGGAAAAAAATTCTCACAAAACGAATTCTGATCTCAATGTTTCCAACACTTCGAACGAAACCAACGACGTTAATTTTTCATCTTATCGAAATGCAAGGAAACGAAATCCTCCTGAGTGTTGGTTTTGTGGCAAAATTCGCCATTTTAAACGTTGTTGTAGAAACGTTCCTTCTTCTTCCCAGATTACTAGAAATAACTCTCAAATTATTATCTCAAAAAACTAGAGAAAGGCGAGTCGAAAAACGTATCGACTCGACTAATACAAACTCAAGAAGTTTTCTCCTGTATCAACGAATCTAATTTAAATTTAAATTTGACTTTGTCCGGAAGAATTGCAAACAAATCGTGTGAGATGATAATAGATACTGGTTCGGAGATCACGATCGCTAATGTGGACATTTTTGCAAATTTGTTTCACTTATTTAGAAAAGTACCCAAGCGGTTAAAAATATTAACTGTTTCTCGGGAAAGTTCTCCTTACGAAACCATTCGCTCTACGAAAATTCAAGTCGGAAACCTTTCAGTCGAATTAGATGTTGTTTTCACTAAGATTAAAGGAGATTGTCTTCTTGGATTAGATTTTCTTCAAAAATCTGATTGGCTGGATGGATTTAAATCTCTGTTGAAACAAAAGTTTTTTCGTGGAGATTTTGAACGTATTGTGTCAGTGCAACAAACCTTCTCTAGTAATATCCTTGACAAAGATAAAATTCCCGAACATCTCTTAACAATTTTCGAAGCTTCTCTGAATTTTTTTTCCAGACAACAAATTGCTCAGTTTCGAGACTTTATCATTTCTTTCAAATCTAGTTTCGCAAGGGATTCAAAAGATTTAGGACGTTGCAGTATTATCAAACATAAAATTGATATCGGAGAAGCTAAACCTTTCAAATTGTCACCTCATCGTATTCCGACTCAATATCGAGAATCAGCTGTCAAACTATTGGGATAAATGATCGAACAAGGTGTAACGGAACCCAGCAATATTCCTTTTTCTTCCCCTCCCGTATTCATCCCAAAGAAAGACAAATCTATTCGATTTTTTATCGATTATCGTTTCCTCAACAATATTACGAAGAAAGATTGTTACCCAGTACCTTGAATTGACAAAATTCTTGATACGGTAGCTGGTGCTGTCTGGTTTTCAGTCGTTGATTTAAAAAGTGGATATTGGCAGGTCGAAATTGAAGATTCAGATAAAGAAAAAACTGCTTTTACCTTTGGAAACGAATTGTGGCAATTCAGGGTTTTGCCTTTCGGTCTGTGCAACACTCCTTCTAATTTTGTCCGATTAATGAATATTGTCCTCAAAGATTTAACTTGGAAAAGACCGTAGACCGATAAGTATATCGAATCGGCCCCAGAAGGGTATAAGGTTCATTATTTCAGGGAATGTTGGTACTATCGAGGTACTTTTATTCTGCAAGTTTCGGAGCTCTATCCATTACTGTTTCTGAATAAATCGAAAAATACTGAAAATCAGGAAAAATTGTTATTCTCAGAAACTTATGAATCGATTGATCTGAATACCGGATATGTTTTGGGGGGCGATAGTAGCTTCTGGGAAAAAAAAATAAGAGCTATATCGGTTTATAGGATCCTTAAAAAAAAACTAGTTTTTTTCTTTAATTTTCATTTTTAACCATGTTACGATTACGGTACATTCATGAAACTATTTTTTCTAAATTACTCATTCAATTTTCGATGAAATTATGACTGTTTCGAGTTTTTTAGAAACGGTACGCCATATTGAAATAAATAACAATTCGATTTTTCATTAAAAAATCGATTTTCTCAAATATTTTCACCCTCGAAATCACAAAAAACGGAGCTTATTCAATTACTGTACTAGTGCAAACAACAGGAAACATTAGAAACACTCCTGAGAAATCAACTGTTCTTTATTTAATGACTACAATATTGATATTCAATTATAAACTATAATCAAATATATTAATTATATTAGTCTGTAGATGGTAAAAGTCTATTGATGAACCCATGACCAGTCCTCCTCGCTATCTTCAACAATTACGGTAGTAATATTGTCTTTATTGAATAACGTATTAAGTATCGAAGCTGGTCTAGGTATTTTAGCCAAATATCGTCCGTGCGCTAAGTAAAAAATTATTGCAGCAACGTGTGAACAGCAACCGATTGTCCTTAGTCCATTAGCACATTCACAGCAATATCTTGATATTCCACTCCATCCAATTGTATTTGGTTTATATTCAACAAAACATCTGTAAACCTTTCTTCCAATATGACGAGATCATACTTGAGCCTTCAATATATTGGTTTTATCTCTGACAAACTGAATAGTTATGTTATCTGATTCATCCATCATCTCTGCTAAGTATGATATTGCTTGTTTATATTGATAAGAATCCGTAAATAAAAATTTCAAGTCTTTTTCGGTCATTTCTGGAAAATCTATTAAATCACAGGATAGAATTGTCTCAAATGGAAGTTTTTTTCGCTGCCAACCATTTTTATCTACTTCATCAGCTAATGTATTATCAGTGTGATTTCGAGATTTGATCATTTCAACAATTTCATCTGAATTCTCTACATCAGAAGTAACACGTTTGTTGAACTAATCGTGAAGAAATGATGCGATTCTATAAAAAATAACCGACTCTAGGTAATATTTTGTTGTCGAATTTTTGGTCGAGTAGATGATATTTTTGTTTCAGCTTTCCATGTGTTGCTTCGACTACCCAATGAATTTTTGTGACATCTTGACGCATTAGATTCAGTAGTTGTTAAACGATTTCGTTTGCCTTTTAACGCCGGCATCAACACTTGATAACCTTTTTCTTCCAAGTGCGCCTGAACGTCACGAAATCCTCGATCAACAACAAAAACCTCACCAGGTTCCAATAAATTGCAAATACTATTAGAAGTATCGATAATGTCTTTCATTATAATGGCGTCACGCATGTTGGCGTGATAGGGCCCCAACATATCTACTATGTATCCATTTGTTGTACAAATAGTATATGCTTTACATAACGCTACTTTTTTCTGTCCAGAGAAAGACTTTCTTTGATATGCGTTATTTGAGCTCTTTTGATGACGCGCATATGTCACATCGCAAATCAAAAAGAGCTTATCACTGAGATCGGCGTACAAACTTTTTAATAGTGGCGATGAATTATTTTCAATGAGATCATTTCGGGACATAGATCGATAACCAAAGTAACGAGGTAATAAATCTTTTTCGAATGATTGTTTCACTTGTTCACAATACTTTGAAACCAACTTTTCATTTTCCAATTGTAAAGTCGCTGACATCAATCCGTTTGAGTTTCCAGTACGTAGCTTAAATAAAAATACAATGAGAGCTTGAGTGACCGTACGAGAATCTATATTCCTCATACTTATTAATAAATCACGCAACTCGATTATGTTTTCGCGTCTTAATCCAGTAAATATGGAGAGTTGTTCATCGGGTATACGAAAATCACCCATTTTATCAATCAGTGTAGAGTCACATTCAACAGCCAAGCCATTTATCATTTTTGTTAACTCTGGCGATCTTAAAATACTTCAATTAGAATAAACTTGCAATAAATGCAAATTCTCAGTATGAAAGCGTTTTTTTATAAGATGATCGCTGCAGCATCGATTTCCGTCCGGAATGAAAGTTCTTTTCTTGATAAAGCATTGAATACGAGCATTTTGAGGAACGACTACTAGATTTTTATTTGAAGCAGAACATACACAACAATATCTGTGAGTCACAACAGTTCTTTCTAACAACTCACTCGAATCTGAAGGTAACTCATCTTCCAAAAATGTTTTCGGTTCCTCGTCGTCGAGTTTCGTTTTCTTATATTTTTTTACCCGGCAATAAAAACACAAAACATCACCAACTACAACCGGACGCTCGAACATAGTTGAAAACTCTTCAGCATCTTCATCGGATTGTACATATTTTGGAGCACCCGGTACTTTTTTTTATGAATTTTAAGCAAATGCAACACTTTGGATTATTAGTTTTAGATGTAGACGTGTTTTCACTTAAATAATAATATCGTTGAATGGATTTTATTATTAAGTACAGTAAAAAGTATAAACAATACTTGCTTAGAATGTCAATAGTAAATAATTTTGAGTTTAGATACAGATCTAGTGGATTTTCATCAAAACAAAAAACAGTGTTACCAATTGATTACAGTGCTATCTTATGAATGCTAAATGAACTGATAGATCAGCGGGAACGTTTGAATTCTTTAAAACGTAATCAAATTATATGAAGGATAGTACTTGATACCGAATTATTCATCACAGTGTAAATAAGGTTTATAATAAAGGTTAAATTCATTAAATAAAGAACAATTGATTTCTTATGAGTATTTCTAATGTTTCCTGTTGTTTGCACCAGTACAGTAATCGAATAAGCTCCGTTTTTTGTCATTTCAAGGGTGAAAATATTTGAGAAAATCGAATTTTTAATGAAAAATCGAATTTTTATTTATTTCAATATGGCGTACCGTTTTTAATTACCAAAGGAGAGCTCCAAACTTTCAATGTTGGTTGCCCTTTCGAACGAATTGCTATAGATATCCTTGGACCTCTTCCTAAATCAACCAATGGAAACAAATATCTTCTCGTCGTCGTGGATTATTTTACCAAATGACCTGAAGCGATTCCTCTACCCAACTTTCAAGCCACTACGGTCGCAGAAGCTCTCATCAGTCACGTTATTTCTGGTATTGGTGTTCCTCTGGAAATACATTCAGACCAGGGTGGAAATTTTGAATCAGACGTTTTTCAAGAAATATTAAAACTCTTAGGAATCAAAAAGACCAGAACAACTCCTTTACATCCGCAATTAAGGGCGTTGCCTAGCTAGAAAGCGCGGGCTACTCCGCTTCCCGCGTTAACCGTGGCGAGAGAGAGGGTAAAGAAACAAGTGAGACGGAGCAGCCGAGCTGTCGCCGGAGTGGGGCGGGTGACGCGGCTATCCTCTTCCACCCCTCACGGGCATTCGGTTTCAAATACTTTTAAACAGCCCAGTGTATCGCGCTCGGCACGACGCAGCGCCTGATGAATAATAGAAAAAAAAAGTAGACTCCTTTCAGATTCCGCTTGAAAAATTTACTAGTAATACAGAATTTAATAAGGAACCCGAAACTATTTTTTTTATAATTCGAAAACTTGTCATTAATGAGGTAAAAATCGTCAAATATTTGAATTGTTTATAAAAATTGGGATTTTCAATAATGTTCAACATTGCATTTTTTTTATGAAAGCTTATTCGTTCACCTTCCGAATGCACTGTAAATGATGTCTTTACGTCGAATAGAACCGGATATATCCGAGCTCCTTTTGGATCAAAATTGAATGATTGTCTTGTAACTTTCGAAAACAAACATAATTCGGACGAACACCAAAATGCTGTCGATTCTTTTTACCTTTATTTCATGTGAAAAAAAGGATGAATAGATTGAAAAAATACGAGGTCATTTTTTGATTGACGTGACGTAGAATTCCTTATACGTATGTTGATATAGATATACATTCTTCATACTTCAACGAAAATTATATTCACCGGCGTCCGTATTTCTACGCTATGCGATCACGTGACTGGTAATAGTCTAATAGCCGGTATTCATAGTCAGGTTCGATTTGCAGGACTGTCTTGAGGCAGCTCAAAGCATAGCTTGATCGGCTGAGAGCTGTTCCTAATACAGTCTCGAAAATAATACGTAACTCTTTACGAATACCGGCCAGACGTCGTCACAGGTCATTTTAAATTGAAAATGCAACGAATAGCTGTGAGCAAATTCATGATATAGTAACGAAAATATCATCAATCTCCCAGGTCTCACCACGTGGAGGTCGCTATCAAACAGAGACCCGCCTAATCCGTCCCTACCTCCCAACCATGATCGGGTTTGCACCAAACAAATACAAAATGATGAAAAATAATATAAAATGGTAAAAGTAAAATTAAACTCGTTTAAACTTAATAAACATAATCACGAAATCTGTATGAGAAGGATCTCATAGAAATTAAATTGAAACAGTATAAGTGAAACATGACAGTAATCTTGATAAAGAAAATTGATATAACAAAGCATCGAGCATTGTATACATTATATGGCTAAATAAATTCTATAGAAAGCGCAAACTATGGAAAGTAGTACGGAAAGTAGAAAGTATTCCTGGAATGAATAATCAGATATATAATTATAACGATATGACTAGCAAATTTTTAGCACAGTAATACATATAACTAACTAAACATAAATCACAGAAATATTGCACGTAAGCTATGTACAAAGCTATTATATTTATGTACATCAGTACATATATTTAGATTACAGTGTTTTGTCGTCTGTCGGTCGTGAATTTACTGTTTCTTACGCGCGGCCTTATCTGGGCTTCGATGATTTGAGGGGGTTCGCGGATTGAGCGTTGTCGAGCGCGTCTAGAATCTACGATTTCGGGTTACAAACAAAAGTAAAAGAAATCTGCTCATTTATTCTCCATTTTTTCGGTCCAGAATTTATCGTCACGTTTTATTTTATCAAAAATCAATCCCTTTGACGTCCAAACTATAAAATAGCACCACTTCCTATTCGTAATGTGTAGAAGACCTTGGACCTGATACATGTAATTATGAGAAAGCTCTAACTTGGCTTTTCCACCGATTATTTTTGTCTCAAATATTAATTCTGTATCCCAAAAATCTATCGAGCGAGCGCAGCGAGCGAGCAAAATTTTTAAATGTTCAAGCGAAATCCCACAAAAAGTACTGATATCCCCAAAAAGCACCTCTGTTGCAAAAACCTTTCGCCAAGTATATTAATTTGACAGCCACCCACAAAACAGCCACCTACAAAACTGTCATCAAATCAGATACTGCTGCCAAGTATAATTTATTTAGAAGCTAATGATGATTTTGATATACTATAACGACAAAAAAAAAAATTGAAATCAAAATTGAAATTGAAAAAAAAAATAATTTTTATTGAAAAAAAAAAAACTGGAGATAGTGGTAAAGGCGGGCTTTTTTAAAACAAGCACAAGAAAATACAAGTCGAGCTATATCAATGTTGTAATGGCAATATAAGCATGGGCCCGCCAAGTACCACGTACTCCAATTTTTTTTTTTTTTTTTATCCAAATTTATGTTTTTTTTTTAGAATTTCAATTTTGATTTCAATTTTTTTTTTTTTTGTCATCATTAGTTATAGTATATCCAAATCATCATTAGTTTCTAAATAAATTATACTTGGCAGTAGTATCTGATTTGATGACAGTTTTGTAGGTGGCTGATTTGTAAGTAATGTGTGCATGTATGATTACCCCAGAATTACGTCAAGTTTATTTCTAAAAACAAAACGCGCGTATTTTAGTGGCCTAATACGTACGCGCCGTATTTACTTTGTATGGAAAATTCTGCCAGGTACATTGTAATTTTACCTTGGATACTTAGGTAGTCACAATAAGTGATAAGAATATTCCTTATGATCGACAAAGTGTAAACACTCATGCTAATTGCCGAATATCGATTTCGATCATTTAACCTGAACACGTAACAAATTGATGACATATTTTAGCGACTAATGGAAACCGGGCTAGTACCACACGTCACAATGCATTCTAGTTTATATTTTCGTATGTATAAAAAAACTAGAAAATGAATGTATACTGCTATTATGAACAGCACTATCGGCTCTTGAAAGTACCTTCTTAAATTAAAGCCCTGCGATTGTTCGTACTCAAGTGATTGAATCTCGAAGTCAGAGAGGGTGCACCATCAATCATATAAATAATTCGATTTACCTCATTTTTTCCTGAAATTTAGCCAAAATCTTTATGCCGGGTCGTTTCTTCTTCTCCAAAGACACATTCCCTCTCTTCTTAGCCATCGCGGGAATAAATACTGATTCGAAATAATAAAAAACACTGTAGAAAAACACAAGCAAAAATGAAAGCGCGGAACACTATCCACGTGCCGAGCGACGAGGATTCGAAGGAGGGGAATTGTAGTGGGGGGTGTTGAGTCTACTCTCCTCGCCTGTAATTCGCATGGTCGCCCGCCAACGCAGTCGTGGCGCTAGCAGCCGCCCGCCTTTTGCGCGAAAAATTTGCTGTTTTATGCTTCGTGATTTTCCTTCTCATTTCCTCATTTTTGAAGATACTTAGGTTCTTAGGGAGTCATTTTGAAGATAAGGAATAGATCTGTGTCACCTTTTTCGCCGAATTGCGAAAAAAAATTCACTGTCCGCTGTGTTTCACTTCAAACATAACGTACTTTCAAGTACGTTTTACGCAAATCCGAAAGCGAAATCGAAAATTCGGCAAAAAAGGCGACACAGATCTATCCTTTACCTTCAAAATGACCCCCTAAGAACCTAATTATCTTCAAAAATGAGGAAATGAGAAGGAAAATCGTGAGTCTCTGTTTGCGCGCGCTCTTCGAGGCATAGGCAACGTCCTTAAATGGTTTAGTTGAACGTTTGAACAGAACTATCCTTTAATATTTGTCGAAATTTGTTTCGGATAACCAAAAGGATCGGGATAGATGGATCCCTGTTTTCCTTTTGGTATATCGTTTATCTAAACACCAAACAACTGAATTCTCTCCAGCGATGATGATGTTGGGAAGAAAACTCAAACTTCCTCTAAATCTTTTTTTCGGAAATTCTCCATCGAACAATGAGACTCACAATATTCCTGGGTTCTTCGTTCAGCTTAAAAATGAAATGAATTCGGTACATGAGAAGGTTCGAAATAATTTAATTTTGAAAAGTGACAAAGCCAAAGCAAGATTCGATTGGAAATCATACATGATTTCTTTCTCTTATGGACAAAAGTTCGGCTTTATTGTCCCCGTAAAATCATAGGCAAATGCCTGAAATTACAATCGAACTGGGAAGGGCTATTCATTGTGAGAACAAAAATAAACGATTTCGTCTTTCGTATTCAGAAAGGTTCCCGAGGAAAATTTAAGATCGTTCATATCGATCGGTTCATTCCATATGAGGAATAGTTTGAAATTTTGAATTTGAGAAGAAAGAAATATTGTGGTGCCAGTTCAGTGAGCATTGATGCCGGAAAGTGATGGAAGATTGCTTGGCTGGAGTCTTTAACGCTAATTCGGAATACACTGGGGAGGTGTAGAATTAGCGTTCTGAAAGGATTTCCGGAGAATCTGAAAGTGGATGCCGTTTAGCTTATCAGGCCTGATAAGAGTTCGGTAATTGCTTGAAGGTGGCTGTCTTGGAAATGCGGGTAGTCTATTCCTTTAATCCAAAAAAAAAACATGTTTTATTATAATTAATTCTGATTGAAGGAATATTCTAAAATCCTGGAAAAGAGCCCGAAAAATTAAAAAAAAAAAAATTTAAAAAAAAAAAAGAAAAAAAAATCTTTCCTTGAGGGCATCGATGTCGGATTACTTCGGGTTAACTGATTCTCGTTTTGGTGTGGTTATTTGCCTTGACTCCAAAAAAAAAAAAATTGAAAGGCTTGTGAAAGGATATTTATGAAAGGATAAAAAAAAACATTGTTTGGTTCTCAGGTTATCTGTGTGCCCTGAAAGACCCCCTTCTTTTCCTGATCCCTGCCAATAAAGGATGATCTTCATTTCTGTTTGTTAAACCAACAAGGACGATTCTTGGATGAGGAGCGGTGCTGCATCGCTTTGAAGTGGAAAAGAAGAGAACACTGATGAATTTTCATGTTTTTGAATGAAATATTTGAGCATGGACTTGAGACATAGACTGTACATTTTAGAGTAGGAATTCGTTTTGTTTTAATTAGCTTTTGAAATGTACACACTGTCCTTCCTAGGTTTTTTTAGTCATGCAATGGTTTTCCCTCGGGACTTGGGTGAATGCCAGGACAGTGTAACGAGGTCGGGTTTAAACTTGGATGGACCATGACAATTACATCCCGGTGTTTCTTTAGATAGTTGCCGGGGCGGTAACTTAAAGTGGTGGGGGGTAGTGTAACGTTGTTCGGATCGTTCGATCTATGATAAGACAGTAGACGAACGAAGACTTGGTTGACGTGACAATGATCGACAAATTGATTGAACAGTTGAGTTTGGAAGATGAAAGAGGCGTGACGTTTAAATCTAGAACCGGATTTTTAAATAAATATTCTACCGCCCACTTTTCTCAGTCTCTTTTCTTTAAAACGTTACAATATATTAACTTTTTGATAAAAAAAAAAAATATATGTATATATATATATATATATATTCGGATGTATACTCCGTTCAGGGGTTTTCCAATATACGTTACAATATATATTCATTAGGGTGTTTCAAAAAAAGACGATTTTTTTTTCTTATGGTTTCCAAAAATTGATAGTATACCTGAGAACAAAAATTTTGGCGCCAATATGAGCTCTTAATATCAATAGTAAGGTTTGCCTCTATCCATTTCTTTATTTTCCATTTAAATAACACGGAAATTTTTTTTTTTTTATTTTCGAATTTTTATCACTGTGGAACGGTTCATCGTAACAACAATCTGAATAAAGAGATTTGTAAGAAATTTCACGCTCTACAAAAAACGTCTGAAGATCAAAGTTCCCCAGATCAACCGTTTTAAAGATATTGTAAGATTATTTGAAAATTAAAAATTAGGCTAAATCAATATTAAAAATCTTTCATCAAACTATGAGGAGTAGAGTGAAACTTTTAATTTATTTATAAATATAACCACACATGAGCCGTCATTATGTTTAAATTACATTCATTCATCCATTCATTCATTCCAGGTGTATATAGTTAAAACGGTGTATATTGTTAAAATTGGCGGATATCGTTGAAATTATAAATCATTGTCAATCACTGTTTTTCGTCGAGGCACTATATTTTCTGATATCACGTTTAATGTTCTTAGTTTTATCGTCTCTTTTTAAATTTGGGCTTGGGTTTGGAGTGTTTAATTTTTGATTTTCATAGGTACGTCCTCGTCGTTTAGATTTACTTTTTATTCTCAGTTAGTCGACTATTTCAGAGAGGAACACCTCCGCACCTCCTTCCTCCTGGAGAGACGTAGAACCAGCCTCTTAATTTCAAATTTGTGACCAGGTTCCCCACTCCCTGGGTCTAACCTAATCCACTCGTGCCATGTTCATTGCGCGGTTATATTTGAATCATTACAATATCAGCGATCATAAATAACACTAATCAAAAATTTCAAATATTTTCCAATGAAACTACAAAAAAATATCAAATGCCATATTTATATAATGTTTATGTAAAATTACTTTAATTCTGTTGACCTGAAGACTGTAAACTTTTTTTTTTTGCTAATTAATTCAATGCTTATCTCACAAAAAGCACTAATACATAAATATAAAGGTTAAAAATATCACATGAATGATTTTTGGGTCTGTTTTATAACAAATTATTATTTTTTTTTTTTTTTACTAAGTACTAAGAAATTTTATTGAACAATTAATTCTTTATAACAAACAACAATATAAACAACTTGTTATCAAAATTTTTTAACTTCGAAAAATAAAAAAATAAACTTTCTGTGTTATTTAAATGGAAAATAAAGAAATGGATAGAGACAAACCTTACTATTGATATTAAGAGCTCATATTGGCGCCAAAATTTCTATTTTTAGGTATACTATCAAATTTGGACACCATAGGAGAAGAAAAAAAAATTCGTCTTTTTTTGAAACACCCTAATATACATAAATATCCTAATATATATAAAATTCACGTGTCACAGTGTTTGTCACCAAACTCCTCCGAAACGGCTGAACCGATTTCAATGAAATTTTGCATACACATTCGGTAGGTCTGAGAATAGGTTTATAACTTTTTTCATACTTCTTAGTGCTATTGTTTAATAAATATTCTTCATTTAATAATTTTTGGCATCGGTCGATAACTGCACAAGTGATAATTGCTCATCACCGGCTGATACCAGTTTAGCCCGCCAGGTGTCGCTGCTTAATTTAATAATTTTTGGCATCGGTCGATAATTAGCCCGCCAGGTGTCGCTGCTAGGAGACTCATACACATTCGGTAGGTAATTTGTAAATGGTAAATAAATAATAAACGAAAATACACAAATAATTAATTAATATACTGCTTTTCATCATTAACTAATTGGATTTCTTCGATTTAAGTGTTTAGTACAATGCCAGCAAGACGCAGAGGAGCTTCTATAGCCCGTCACACACCTAGATCTGCAAGCAGGCGAAATACAAGAGCCCTAAGAACAGAAGACCAAATCCAGCAAGATAACACTCATGTGCGTGAGAACATGGCGCGATTGCGTCAAGCTGAATCAGAAGATGTACGAGCTGAACGAAATGAACGAAGAAGATTAGAACAAAGGCAATCGCGTCGTCTTATAGTTGGCAGATGCAGAGCGAATGAACAACAGCGCCAACCGGTGCATCGATTATTTACATCTAATTCATTCCTGCGTCTAGCATTCGAGTATGAGCACGATATTCAATATTATGCTCATTCAAAAGTGGTAATTGGTGCTATGGACAAGGAATGTCCGCATTGTCATGCTCTTAAGTTTAAAACTGAGCCACCTGGAATGTGTTGTTCGTCAGGAAAGGTGCAATTACCTGCAATTGAGACATCACCTGAACCATTGAACGGTTTACTTATCGGCACGGATCCAGATTCTAATCTATTCCTAAAGTCAATTCGAACATTTAATTCATGTTTTCAAATGACATCGTTCGGAGCAACAGAAATAATTAGAAATAATGCTATCAATGGTCAGCAATTTAATTCAACATTCAAAATCAAAGGCCAAATTTATCATAAAGTGGGCTCATTGCTGCCAATGCCAAACGAATCACCTAAATTTTTACAAATTTACTTTATGGGCGGTGAGGATGCACGTGTAGATGCACGTTGTGGCTATAATAACCTCGATTCATTTTTTGCCAGACGCATCGTCAGTGACCTGGATTCCCTATTAAATGAGCACAATGAATTGTTGAAAATATTCAAATCACACATGCACAAATTACAAAGTGATAATCACGCTATTGTCATCAATCCGGATAAAACACCTGCTGGAGAGCATATTCGCAGATTTAATGCACCTGTTCTTGACGATGTCGCTGGAATCATGGTTGGCGATCGTACAGCTAAACGAGAAATAGTGATTCGTAGAAGAAATAATAATCTACAGTTCATTGCTGATACACACCGTTCATATGACGCTCTCCAATATCCGCTAATGTTCTGGAAGGGACAAGACGGGTATTGCATAAATATTAAACAACGAAATCCCGCAACAGGTGCCGAAACGAACAAGAATGTTAGTTCGAAGGACTATTATGCGTATCGGTTGATGATTAGACGTGATCAGGACAACGTTATTCTACGATGTCGTGAGCTTTGTCAACAATTCATGGTCGACATGTATGTAAAGATAGAGAGCGAACGATTACGATACTTGCGATTTAATCAAGAAAAGCTGCGTGCGGAAGAATACATTCACCTGCGAGACGCTATTGTCAACAACGCCGATGCCGCTCAAATCGGTAATTCTGTCATTCTACCATCATCATACATCGGCAGCCCACGTCATATGCAAGAATACATACAGGATGCTCTGACTTACGTGCGCGAATATGGGCGGCCGTGTTTATTTATCACGTTCACATGTAATCCAAAATGGCCGGAGATTACATCTTTACTATTGCCTGGCCAAAATGCAGTACATCGTCATGACATTACAGCACGTGTGTTCAGACAAAAATTGAAGTCTTTGATAAATTTCATTACAAAACTACATGTATTCGGTCCCACACGTTGCTGGATGTATTCCGTTGAATGGCAAAAGCGGGGATTACCTCATGCCCACATTTTGGTTTGGTTAATCGATAAAATACGACCTGAAGAAATCGACAGTATAATTTCTGCGGAAATTCCAGATCCGTCTATTGATCAAATGCTGTTTGATATTGTTACAGCAAACATGATTCATGGCCCATGCGGCAATCTGAATCGTACATCGCCTTGCATGGTAGATGGAAAATGTACCAAAAGTTATCCGAAAAATTTCACGAACGATACGATCACAAATGTTGACGGATACCCCATATATCGTCGAAGAAGTTCCGATAATGGCGGGCAATCATTTGTTAAAAATATAAACAGAGTAGAAATTGACATTGATAACCGTTGGGTGGTCCCATATTCGCCTCTGCTGAGCAAAACATTCAATGCTCATATTAATGTTGAGTTCTGCAGTTCAGTAAAGAGCATCAAATACATTTGCAAGTATGTCAATAAAGGCAGCGATA
Organism: Neodiprion pinetum; assembly: GCF_021155775.2. Taxonomy (NCBI): domain Eukaryota; kingdom Metazoa; phylum Arthropoda; class Insecta; order Hymenoptera; family Diprionidae; genus Neodiprion; species Neodiprion pinetum. The sequence continues at coordinate 14,420,424 of NC_060235.2, read as the reverse complement.
TGGCTGTATTTCGAGTTGACAATATCAATGCGAATGCTCCTCCGGTGAATACTAACGATGAAATAACGCTTTACCAAATTGGTCGGTACGTCAGCTCCAATGAAGCCGGTTGGCGTATCTTTGGTTTCCCAATTCATGAACGGGATCCAGCAGTTATTCATTTGGCCGTCCATCTTGAAAACGGCCAGCGCGTATATTTCACGACCGAGACAGCGATCGATCGTGCTATAAATCCACCAAAAACAACACTCACTGAATTTTTTGAATTGTGCAATCGTGCGGATGTTTTTGGTGCGTTTGCACGGACATTGCTGTATTCAGAAATACCACGCTATTTCACATGGGCTCCAACAAAAAAATGGATGCCCCGCAAGCAAGGCACGCCGATTGATGGATATCCCGGTTTATTCAAATCAAACACCTTGGGGCGAGTATTTACAGTCAATCCAAGGCAGACTGAGTGCTTTTATCTTCGCCTGTTATTGGTTAATGTCATCGGGCCATTGTCGTTTCAAGATATACGGAAAGTGGATGGACAACAGTATCCAACGTATAAAGATGCATGCCATGCACTCGGCTTGCTGGAAGACGACAACCAGTGGGAATGTATGCTTGCTGAAGCGGGATTGAACTGTGCAGCAAAACAAATTCGTCTACTATTCGCTATAGTGTTGACTACATGTTTCCCGACCCGAGCAGAGACATTATGGGACAATCACAAAGATTCAATGACTGATGATATATTGCATCAACATCGTACACGGTGCAACGATCTAACGATAGTTTTCAGTGACGCTATGTACAATGAAGCATTGATTGCTATTGAGGATCTTTGCATTACCATTGCCAACTTACCACTCAGTCATTTCGGTATGCATTCACCAAATCGAAATGCATCTGATTTAATGAACACTGAATTGAATCGTGAACTACAATACAATACTGCAGAAATGGCAGCGATTGTTGCTCGCAATGTCCCACTAATGAATGAAGAACAAAAAACAATTTACGACCGCATCATGCTCGCAGTTTCGGCAGGACAAGGTGGTTTCTTTTTTTTGGATGCACCAGGTGGAACTGGCAAAACATTCCTTATTTCGCTAATTCTCGCCGAAATACGATCAAATAATGGCATTGCATTGGCTGTTGCATCATCTGGCATTGCGGCAACTTTATTGGATGGAGGCAGAACAGCTCATTCAGTATTTAAACTGCCGCTAAATATTCAAAACAACCCAGACGCAGTGTGCAATATAAAAAAACAATCTTCCATGGCCACAGTGCTTAAACGTTGTAAAATTATCATCTGGGATGAATGCACTTTGGCGCACAAACATTCGCTTGAGGCGTTGAACAGGTCATTGAAAGATATAAAAAACAACGACAAACTATTCGGCGGCACTCTGTTACTCCTTCCAGGTGATTTCAGACAAACACTTCCCGTTATTCCACGTTCAACATACGCTGATGAAATCAACGCGTGCTTAAAATCATCGCCACTGTGGCGTAATGTTGAAAAAGTACAACTGAAAGTAAATATGCGCGTTCAAATGCTTCAAGATCCATCCGCTGAAACATTTTCAAAACAACTGTTAGATATCGGCGATGGAAAAGTTGCTAGAGATGAAAGTGGATGCATAAAATTACAGGCTGATTTCTGCACAGTCATTGATTCGCAAGATGCTCTCATTGACCAGATATTTCCCGATGTACGCAGACAATACGCAAATCATGGGTGGCTGGCAGAGAGAGCAATTTTAGCAGCAAAAAATGTGGATGTCAACGAATTGAATCTTAAGATTCAACATTTGTTACCAGGAGAATTGGTGTCATACAAATCTATTGATACAGTTTGCGATGACACCGAAGCTGTAAATTTTCCAACAGAGTTTTTAAACTCATTGGATTTACCAGGCATGCCACCGCATAATTTACAACTAAAGGTTGGATCTCCGGTTATTTTACTTCGTAATTTGAACCCACCACGGTTGTGTAATGGCACGCGATTAGTCATTAAAAAATTAATGAAAAATGTTATCGAAGCCATCATTTTAAATGGCAAATTTCGAGGTGAAATTGTATTACTGCCGCGAATTCTTATTATACCCACAGATGTGCCAATACAATTTAAACGCCTTCAATTTCCAATTAGATTGGCATTTGCAATGACTATCAATAAGTCTCAAGGCCAAACGATGTCTGTCTGTGGTTTAGATTTGAGCACATCATGTTTTTCACACGGACAATTATACGTGGCGTGCTCTCGAGTGGGCAAACCATCCAGTTTATTTGTGTTGGCGAAAGATGGAATAACAAAAAATATTGTACACTCTGTTGCATTAAAGGATTGATATTGTTTTTTAGTAATATTGTCATAACTAGCGATATGTATATAATTTTAAAGAATCAATTTTGATAAATTAAACAAAATAGTGTTCGGTGTTTTGTTATTTTTATATTCCGTCACCGTTCACAACGCTCCCTACCTCTTTCACTTATATACCACATCCCTTACATACTTACAATAAGTTAGTTATTTTTTTCTAGAAAAATATTCTCTAGAAATAATTTATATGACAAAACAACGTTTGTCGGGTCAGCTAGTATATATATATATATTGATACGAATTTGAACAACTGCCCCTCACAATATATATATATTATATAAAACCAACAGTGCCCGTGACATATACAAAACATGTCAACAACTGACACAGACAGCTGATCGAGACGACCATCGACAGCGACTGTGACCTGCTAGCATCCAAAATAGTAAACAAAAACGACGGACGCTAACCAACGCATACCAGGACGACGACCCACAATAGGACACACGAATAGGGAAATGACGTCGACAGGATCATGCAACAACAGTTCCGGGAGAGTATGATACTGGAGGACCACGAAGAGCAGTCACCAGTTGTCCGGCACAGCGCCGAACTGCGTCACACGGTTAGGGGACCAGTTGTCCGGCACAGCGCCGAGCTGCGTCATATTGTAATAAGGCGTTTCTCATCTAGAAAGCGTTATCGAATTTAGCTTCACGAGGTTTATAGAGGAAATTCAAGCATAGAGCTTATTCCGAATTATAGCAAAGAGTATCAAAGTTAGAGTTCACGATAGCCCGGGAGCCGCGTATTTAACGTTTGACTGTAGGGATATTTAGGAGCAGAACCGACGAATTCTGTTAGATTTATTATTCCTTTAGTTTTATTTTTTTATTTCAGTTCTCTACGGTTATATTTTGTTAAATCTTATTTTTGTCTACAGACAAAGACCATTGTACTTGGATTAATCGCTATTAAACATGTGTTATAGTTAAACATACACTCGTTTGTCTCGCTGTAAACGCATTCCTCGAATATATAACTTTATCTTGAAAAAGGGGAAATAAAACCAACAGCCAGCCAAGGATTTCCCCGGTCTGAAAGGTTAGCGGTGTTTTGGGTCAATAACCCATATCAAAATATAGGCAGGCGACTCTGTTTACTCCAAGTTCGCGATTAGAAGGGAGTACTGGGAAACCCCTATCTCCGACTAGGTGACATACGCTTCCTACACTTGTCTTTGGTTTATGCAACGGCCTATAAGCCCTTATCTTACTGAAGGGAGCAGCGGGCGGAGGTGCTTGTTCACATTCCTAGGCGGCTTTGGTGATACCTAAGTCCGTATAGTTCGACTATCAAGGGTTTTTGGGTGTGATAAGCTGATCCGGCTTTTACCCATCGGAGGGGGTTCCTTATAAATCTATTAAATTTGACAAAGAACATACTAATAACTGGTTTATCACGTAGGCTGTGGCCCAAGATCAGCCGCACCCGTTACAATATAAGTCCGGAAATATTGATCGTGGAGTAAAAAAAGTGTGAGAACCAAAATTGAAGGAAATACAATTCCACCCATTACGATTTCTTTGATAAACTTGATAGTATAACTCTGCAAATGTTGATCCTACCGTAAAAATGATAATAACTAAATTTGTGGGAAATTAAATTATCAATAATTTTTGGATCTAACCATTTTTGCTCTAAAGTTGTAAATTAACGAGTTATTTCAGAAAAACGAAAAAATTGAAATTTAAATCAAGATAGCGGCGAACGCAATGGCGGGATTTTGCCGAAAATCGAGATTTAGACTTCCAAAAAAAAATCGCTTCCCCTAATTATTTCCATTTGAATATCTAACTCGACTGGACTAATTCTTTTCTATTTCTTATCGCAAGTAACTTCGCGACTGGTTGGCTCTTACTTACGCAGTTGGTAGTGACTATTGTTTTATTTAACCAGGGGCTTCGCCCCTGCGCGCTTCGCGCGCCAACCTCACCGCGGCACTACGCATCTCGGGCACTCGGCGCTGCGCGCCTCACTATTTCCTTATACAGTGTCTCTTAGACAGGTGAATTTATTTATTCTGATTTGATGACAGGTCTGCAACTGTTGATTGGTTGTTTCCGATCAACCCGACATTGCTATTGACTCCCTATGCAGGTCTACTCAGATTGTTTTCGTCAACGAATCCACTCACATGTACAAAAACCCCGATGCCATGCATCCCCAATTGCATTTGGCGACGTATTTTGCTATAGTTATTATTTTCCCCATAGTAGAAGAAATTCATAGCTTTGCTATAAGTAGAATTTCTAAGGCTTCAGACAAATTAAAAACTCGTTTTGATATTCGAGCCAGGGATATAAAATTTAATCCCGGAGATTCTGTCTGGCTCTTTCAACCTCGAAGACAGAAAGGACGATGTCCGAAACTACAAAGAAACTGGGAAGGCCCTTACTTAGTGATTAACCGGATCAAGAATTTACAGGATCCGGAAAAACCTAATTCTTCTCTGATGTAACTCTCCTCGAGTTCTGTTTCATTACTTCTGCTGACATGTTTGCCAGTATGATATATTTGAAACGATACTCAGTCTCACCTCTGCGTGTCGATCTTGAGTGCCGTAAACACGATACGCCAGCGCGCGAAAAAGACAATTCTCGTCGGGAATCCTCTTGATAATTTTCGTTTGCATGTTCATTTTTTGCGTGTCAGAAACAGATACCTATAAAGATATTTGTCAAAGACTGTCATAAACAGCCGATGACAGCTGTCAAAGGAAGTTTTGTTGGCTAGATGCTGTTTGTTTTGTTTTCGGCATCTCACCCCACTGCAAACTTCATGCGTATACTATTGTTATTATAATCTTTTTTATACTATTGTTATTATAATCTTTTTCAACTGTTGCTACTTCTTTTTCATTTGTTCAGAACTTTTTTTATTAGATAGAGATTATCTCTCTCTTCTAGAATACCCGAAGTATCTAATATCGCTATATAGCAGCACTGTAACATTTGTCACTTATACCGAATTAAAAAAAAAAAGACAATTGAGCGCTTGATACCGCTTAGCTTATTTTGAGAAGTAATTATTTATTTATCTTTGAAACTACCAGTACCTGGTAATTTATCAATTCTCACCTCAGCTACTGAGCATTACTATTTCTTTATACTTTTTCCGATTAACTAATAACTGTTTCTTTACCTATTATCTCTGAATAATTAATTTTAGTAAGTGTACCGCGTGAGCGATCTTATATCGCTGCGCGGCATCACGTGTCGTTCTTTTGACTTTGGGGTATTGCGCCGTATTGAATAACACCTTTTTCATTATTTTCTTCGCTAATACCGCTGATCGTAGTTGTCCGTAGTCTCTCTGGATTGTAGTATGCTGCGCATTAATTCTCTTGAGTATTACTTTTTTTAATCACGAAATTATCTCTTGCTGTTCTGAATATTATTACTCTTCGTCTCGCACTGACCGCAAACTAGAGACTACGTATTATCTGTTAATTTCTATAACAATAATTATCTACCTGCTTATTTGGCTAGTTATATCAACCGACCTCGTCCCGCTGTGATTCAAATAATAATTTACCTGACCTTTTCCCTTGAAGTTACCCCGTAATCAATACAGTCCCTGCACCTGTTATATTTCTGATAACTCTGGTAATGCGATCACTATCACAATTTTTGTACCTCGCATGTGTCTTATAATTCTCGCCGTTTTCATAATTTCTCACCCTTCGAGTGCCTATTTGCCGTCTCGCTTCTTATATTTTACGGCTTGCGTTATTAATGCTTAATTTAAATACCTTAGATGGTGGATTATATATTTCTCTGTTCTGCTCAATTCTTGTAAAACCGTATTAATTATTACCTATAGAATAATAGTATCGCGAGCCTACGCACATCTCTCAACATCCTGTTTATTTGCTAAGTCTCTCGCTTAACTTTTCTCTGGCTGTAAATTAATTGTTTCACATAACTTAACTGTATCTAAATCTCTTCAGTTATTCGCTTGTTATTAATATTTCTCGCTTCTTGGTCAATATATCTGATACCATTTCTGCTTCACCTGTTTCTTATTTTATCTATTGGATTCAACCCCCCCCCCCCCCCCCCCCCCCCCCTCTATCATTATCTTGTCTATACTGAGCAAGCTGTGCAAAACCATCGTAGAACCTGATCTTGTCTTTAGCTATATCTTTTCTTTTGATTATCTATTTTCTGACGCACCTGCGTCTGGCGCCCAACAATCATATTTTTCTCTCTAATTATATCTCAATAACTAATGTGTTCGCGCAACTTTATTATTATTACGTTAGTTTGTAAATTCATAACAGTAAATATTTTAGTTTCGTTATATTCGTATGTTGTACCTAATTACCACGTATAAGGTCAATAAAGGGTCACAACAACAGATTTACTTTCTTATTTCACATTACAATTAGTTCAGCGTTATAGTGATTCAAGTTACGTACGTTCGCTTGGCCGGTGAGGGCGCAGCGCAAGTCAGTTAGTCTTGAGCGCTCGAATAGGTAGGACGTGTTAGGTTTTCCTTTACCCGCGCGTGTCTATTATTCTGTTTCGCGTAGTTTTAAGATTTATGCGTTTAAGTTGGTCTGGGGAGATGCGGTTCACCCTCCGGTTAGACCGGAGGTGCCCGTCTCCGGGGTGACCGCCATCGCGGCGACATACATTGTCGCCCGAGCACTTCAGCGTTGGTTTCCCGAAATGTCGGGACCGCTGTTTGCATGGCATTGGGCCACCCTGACGCTTCCCCTTACCCGCTTCCACGTTAGCGTTGGAGGTTGCGGTTCACGGTTTTCTCATGGAGGTTTCAGAAGTTGGCGATCATCGAATGATCATTCAATCTAGTTGACTAGGAACGCACCAGCGACTGTATCATCGTGTATTATGATAATCTGATTTGGAGTTAATAAACATTTGTCTTGCTTCGGCTTCTCCCTCTGCACCGTGAGAATTTTTATGCCGAAGCAAGCGTCTTGTCTTTCCCGCGAAATCGTGCTATTTATTAATTCACCCTCTCACTCACTCATCCCATCCCGATCGAAGTTAGAGAAGAACTCTGGTCAAACGACCTAAACATAATGATTCAGGTCAGTAACTGCGCCGTAGGGTAACCGTCTTTAGCCTTTGCAATTATCGTCAAGATAAAGTTAAATAAATAAAAATAATTGGTTACAATATTTATATTAGGATGATTCAGAAAAAAAATTTTTTTTTCTTTTTTTCCAAACAGGTTCAAAAGTTTCATTCAGGTATACAAAGACACCAGTTAAAATTTAAGATTTTATTATTAATATTAAGGGATGGGTCATTACACTTTTCGATTTTCCATAAGAATAACATACGATGAATGTTGTTTGCTTCTTCTAGTTTTTATAAGTAGCTAACGAAGCGTCGTACAAAAACTTTGAGGACAAAGTTTTGTATAAATTTGAATGCTCTACAAAAAAGCTTCATTGTCAAAATTTCGTAAAACTAACTGTGTCAAAGTTACAGCTTGTCAAAAGTTAAGTTACTTATAATTTGACCTTTTTTGAATATTATAGAGTAACTACCGATCTTATGAAAAAGTGTACATGAATTTTTTTTGTAAAGCATACACTCGACCTTAAATAGATGATAACTGATAATTCATTTTTACAAGAATGAAAAAAACCTATCTTGTACCATTAAAAAAAATGAAATAAAACGAGGAAAACAATTTCAGAGCAAATTTCTGCTAAAAATTTTTTTAAAGAGTACAATTTTTTCATTGTTGCAAAAAGTAATTAACATATATACGTTTCGCGGGCCAACCCCCCTAGCGATTTGGGCAAGTTCGGGACAGTTCGGAATAGGTTAGGTTAAGTTCGGGTATTTTTATTATCATTTCCACACCACTATAAAGGATTGTAGTAGATAAATCAGCGCGTTTTTTTTTCTTCACGTGGTATCCCCATTAGGCCTAATCCACTGTTATTGCTGTATTGTAAATTTGAAATAGGATTTGGAACAAATTCCAGGACCAAGTAGTACAAGAATAATAAAATAAATATGTGTGAGTATCATACTATATATCAAACTCATACTATGTATCATACTCATACCGTGTAGAGTAAATATTCAGAAAATATCTTTCCAAACAATATTTTGTATATCTGTGTATTCATCGGAATCAATTTCTACAAACAATTTTTCTGGGTTTTGACATCAGTAGTGTATATATAACAGTTCTGGACCACACAATGGGGCGCTCCCCCCTAGCCCCCCCCCCCCCTCCCCTCTAGCTCCCTCCTCCCCCCCCTGCCCCTAAATCCCCCCAGCCCTCAATTCGCGGCGGTACCCTCCTCTCCCCCCGTTGATCATTTTCGTGGTTTGCCACAAGATGGCTATTTTCATAGGATTTGACACACACACACACACACACAAAATAATTCCTGTCGAGACTTGTTTGGCGCCGGAAAGCCGCGCATAAGTTGGATAGGATAAAAACCTGCTAGATCTATTGAAAAAATTCCAGGAAATTTCTCTTTGAGATGGTGTCGACAATGAACTTTTGCTGGTGTTGATGCACTTAAATCAATCTGGGGCAGTGGCAGTGGTCCCATAAAAATTCCTCGCACAATATGCGTGTCGAGACTTGTCCAATGGAAAATTGTAGTGGGGGTGGGTGGTATATACCGGGTGTCTCATTTTAAAGTACCACCTGATTTATTTCGAAAAAGACTGCTCTGATCGAAAATTGACTCAAGTGAAACTTCTAGGGTTCGAAGGGGGACATTCGAAAAAAAAATTGTTTTTAGTCTCAAATTCAAAATGGCGGCGCTACGATGGCAGACATGTTTTTTTTAAATGGGAACATGACTTTTTTCTTCTACCAAAAAATTCATCACATCAAAACTAACAACTTTTGCATGACCGTTTTTCGGATTAAGTCCGTAATTTTTGAGTTAGAACGCAATTTTTGACTATTTCAGCGCTATCCAGGATGTACTACGAGGAGGTAAAGTCTTAACATCCCATGTGTAAATGTGTGTGTGTGCGTATGTGTGTGTGTTCATGTGTGTATAAAACACTCGCAAGGATCAGGTCTCTGCGGCTCGTCACTTCCGCAGTATTGTTGGACTCCAAACCCTCCTTGTAGTGTGTGCGTGTGTGTGTGTGTGTGTGCATTTTTGCATGCGCGCAAAACTTTGAACCCTTCTTAAAGATATTCGAATATCCCACCATTCATGTTCACACATGCCTGAGCCCTTCTCTCAAAACCGTCAACTGTTCTTAGTAGAACTTCTCTTGAGATCACTCGGCAGGCTGCTCTGATTCGTTCCATCATATTCTCTCGCGTTCTTACCTCCTCGTGGTACATCTTAGATAGCGCTGAAATAGTCAAAAATTGCGTTGTAACTCAAAAATTACTGACTTAACCCGAAGAACGGTCATGCAAAAGTTGTTAGTTTTGATGTGATGAATTTTTTGGTAGAAGAAAAAAGTCATGTTCCCATTTAAAAAAAACATGTCTGCCATCGTAGCGCCGCCATTTCGAATTTGAAACTGAAAACAATTTTTTTTTCGAACGTCCCCCTTTGAGCCCTAGAGGTTTCACTGAAGTCAATTTTCGATCAAAGCAGTCTTTTTCGAGATAAATCAGGTGGTACTTTGAAATGGGACACCTGGTAGAACGTACATCTATCGTGATCGTCATTCTGTTCTCATCGTATTCTCATTGTGAACTGTTCTCGCTTGTGAAATAACCTCGAAACGCGATGGATCTAGCAAAAGTTAACCACGTCAGCCGCCTGGAGAATCTGCCAACCAAGAAGATGTCGGAACTCGAAATTGGGGGAGTGTATGACGTCATCGGGTTACGACTATTCAAAACAAAATTCGGGGTGCGTGTTCTGGCGACGATCGATGGAGAATACAACGTCTCCTTACTACCGAGAATCGTAAGAGTTCTACAAGAAGATTCCAGTCAGCTGACTGAAATGTGTAGCATGGCCAGGGAATATCATCTGCCAATGAAATACCTTGGTGAAGAATTCAACAAGTTTGAATTTTCATGCGTTTATGTGCCATAAATAAACTATGCGACCCCCTTCTACTTCCACAAAGTTCATCCACGAGGGGATAAAAGCGGGTGTGCTGGAGATGGAATTGTCAGTCTTCCACATACCAATCCGTCAGTATATAATCGGGCGCAACATTTCCACTCCTCAACATGGCGATGATCCTAGAGGTGCAATGTTTTATTGGTCATAACATGAAGTTTGTACCCAAGGAAGTCGCAGTCATGAATGTAAACGGATCGGGTCTGGATTACATCATTTTCAAGCCGCCCTATGATTTGGCAAGCTTACCACTTGAATGTACAGCTACCAATGTATGGTTGACACACAATCACCACGGAATATCATGGAATGCGAGCAACAAATCTCACGAGGATGTGACGAAGATTGTGAGTAAAATAGTTGGACATGCGCGTTACGTATACGTCAAAGGGGCGGAGAAGAAAGCATGGCTCACGGAGATCGTCGATGGTACAACGAGGGTTATTAATATGGAAGATTTGCATATCATACCCCCTGCAATGGTAAAATTGAGGTATATGGAAGCGGCACCGTGGCATGACGTGAACCATGGATACTCTCCAGCGAATAACCTCCAGCAAGCAGCAGCGCCAGGCTGAATTTGGTATGATGACAACTCTGAATACATCCCGGTATACAATCGTGCCTTTGAAAATGTGCAGCGACTAAGAAGTTGGTATTCGAAGGAGTGTACCAGCTCCCTCGAGAAATCCTTCCATCTGTACAAAGAATTGGACGGTTTAAGGGCAATGATGTCCGAGGATATAGCTTTTTTACTAAAAGAATTTATTCGCACATTCGCATCAAACTCCATCAATGATGCGTGGGATAAACTACCAGAGAATATGAAAATGGACTACGTCATCGCAGGGTTTCCGCAGATGTAGCATACATTACACACCAGGACCCGATGGCGATATCGTGGATGGACCGAATCCTCTAATTAAAGACTGTCTAGGTTGCAATCGTGTGTATAAATAATATGGACAATATTTACCAAAATAACGATAGAATTTATTACAATATATACAATTATATTCGGGTTTATATGTAGAATATTCAATAGAATCAATCTCAATTATATCATAGCTTATACATAGAATTAAAAAAATTTACTATTCGATAAAATTAAAATCTAGAAATAGGATACATTACAAATATATATCTTTATAACTTTCACCCATTCTCGTGCTAAAAAATGTAAATGTTATGAATTTTTACTTGTGAAAAATATATAATCAATAATTGTGAATTTAGCGTGGTTTATTCCTTAAAATAATCCATAAAATCATTATCGTTATCCTGTTCGCTAACATTATCATCATCATCATCATCATCATCGCTATGTTCGACATCTACAATTATTACGATAGTTTCATTCGCCCATTTTTCTACAATTATTTCCATACATATATCAAACTGCATCAGCACATACCATCCGGTCAAGGGTTGGCGAGACAAGATTTTTCTCACGCCAAACACTGCGTACTACCAGCTTTTCGTTTGCCGATTTTTTGCTCGTTGCATACCCCACGCTAATATGGTTGGGGATGTGCAGGCTCCAAATTGTTCGCTATGAAGAGTGGTCAAACCCAAAACTGTGTGTACATATACCAGCCGGTCAAGAGCGGGCAAGACAAGATTTTTTTCACGCCAAACACTGTTCCCTACCTGCTTTTCGTTGACCGATTTTTCCTATATAAGCTCAACGCAACCGATGCAGACTCATCAGTCTTACACGATACATGCAAGTCTAAAGTTATACAGAGTTCAGCTTATATCAACGTCAAAGTCATGGTCGTCGAAGCGTATATGGGACTTGCAGAGCAGATGGAGGGGACGAACAATTTGCTGAGAGAGCAACCACCCGGAGAAGAGAATGACGCTGTCATCAATCATTGGACTGATATTGGAATTGCGAATATCGAAGTTCTGCGCAATATTTCCATGCAACGAGGAACAAACGTTGGTGCGAAAATACGGATCCAACATACGATCACACTCCTACAATCTTGGGTGACAAAGATCAGGCAGTTGCAGCAATGCACGGTGGTGACGGGTGGAAATATCGGTACTCCTCCGGGTGTACAGTGGGACGACGTGGATAGTGCTTTTGCCAGCCGGATCAGAACGAGGGTTGTGACAAATCTCCGTCATAAGAATATGGACGCCTTTCTGCACGATGTGCAGCGCGTCGTCACCGAGAAGTTAGAGCTGATACTGCGCGAGGAGGGAAATGTGGAGGTTGACCTCGTATTATCGTGCAAATTCGAAAATGCCAAACACGACGAGATCTCCACCGAAGTTAAGAGCTTCAACACATCCAACGTGGCGATTCTTCTCCCATCGAGCGATATAAATGGCTGGCTTACACGTGCACGGGGTGATCTGCTATCAAAGGTGGAAGATTTCGACCAATGCGATTCCGGCTGGAGTATGATTGAGATCCTTAACATCGCTGTTAATATCAATCGCTACCAGCCTCTCGCTACGGGGGCTTCAACATTCGTCGAGCTGCCCCAAGACATTCAACGAAAGAGAGCGGTGGTGAACGTGAGGAACGAGGACGAAAGATGCATTCTCTGGTCCGTCATAGCAGCCCTCCACCCGGTCAAGATCAACACCTGGTAGGAACACATGATAGGACTCACAACTATCGTCACTATATTTCCGAGTTGGACTGTACAGGTATCAAATTCCCTGCTACTCTACATGATGTGAAAAAGCTTGAGAGATTCAATAATTTGCGAATCAACGTATATGGGTTAGAATCTCAAACTTTTTTACATCATGCAAAATCAAATAAAAACGTCATCGTGCCAATTTATTTGAGTAAAAATTTGCGTAGCGTAAACATTGACACGATCCATCTTCTAATGGTTGAGAGTAATCCGGAAGACGATATGACTGGTGAGTTTGCACCGAGATTCCACTTTGCTTGGATTAAATATCTTTCCCGATTGGTGAGCAAACAATTGTCTGATCATGATGGTCGACTGTTTTTATGTGACAGATGTTTGTGCCACTTCAGCGTGAAACATGCCTACGACAATCATCGACAAGATTGTATTATGCTAAATAAAGTACGCATGGAATTTGCCAAGTGGAAAGATTTAGTATTTTCCAATTTTCAAAACAAAGGCACCGTTCAGTTTGTCGTATACGCCGATCTCGAATGTATATTAATCCCCGAACCCGTGGATGAGTTTGAAACTCGTGAGACTTGTAAAATTCAAAAGCATGTCCCGCACAGTGTGGGGTACTACGTACATTGCGCGTACGATGAGACATTATCGGAGTTCCACGGTAAACGCGTTGTCGATTGCATAGATTGGTTCATGAAAGAGATTAAAGATTTATCAATTCAAGTAGAGTCACGCATCAAAAACATAATTCCGATGAAGGCTCTTACCCAAGTGCAACGCGATCGTCACATACGCGCAAAGAATTGTTATATTTGTGAAAAACCGTTTACCCCTAGGGAGAAAAAGTGTTACGATCACTGTCACTTCACGGGTAAATATCGTGATCCTGCTCATAATCGGTGTAATTTGAATTTCAGAGAGTCGCACACAATTCCAATAGTTTTCCACAATTTGTCCGGTTACGATTGTCACTTTTTGATAAAATCCCTAGCGTCAACTTTCCCCGGTAAAATTACACTGCTACCCATAAATAAGGAAAAATATACATCCTTCACGAAACCCGTCAATGGAACAATGATGCAATTGAGATTCATCGATTCTTTTCGATTTATGGCTAGCAGCATCGATAAACTTTCACATATTTGACCGATACCGATCAACGCATAACACGTAAATTTAGTACTAACCTGACTCAGTTCAGTTTGATGACCCGCAAAGGCGTTTTTCCCGATTAACACGTCGATTGTTGGAGGAAACTCGATGACACGCGATTACCTGCAAAGACGCATTTCTTCTCTCATCTCACCAATTCAAATATTAGGGACACCGATTACGAGCACGCGAAAACTGTTTGGGTGGAATTCCATTTAGAGTCATTGGGGGGCTATTCAGATTCATATTTAAAGACCGATGTTCTTTTGCTTGCCGATATTTTCGAAAATTTCCGCGCTAGCTGCTTCAAAACATACGATTTAGATCCGTTGTACTACTACACTGCACCGGGACTTGCTTTTGACGCGATGCTCAAACATACTTATGTAAATTTGCAACTTTCAGACAACCCTGAAATGGTGTTATTCATTGAAAGAGCCATTCCAGGCGGCGCAGCACAATCTTCTAATCGACACGCTCGGGCCAATAATAGATTCGTGGAAGATTTTGATCATAGTAACGTGGAATCATATCTCGCGTATTTTGACGTGAATAATCTGTACGATGCAGCTATGAGCGTGCATTTACCAATCGGTTCGTTCGAGTGGGAGTATCAGCACATCGATATAACAAATCATCCGGACGATTCGCCGATCGGTTACTTTCTGGAGGCAGATTTGGACTACCCTGTGGAACTCCACGACGATCACAAAGACTTACCTCTTTGCCTCGAACATTTTACCCCTCCAAGTAGTGAAAATGCCAAACTCGCGACTACCCTTCACCCCAAGGCAAAGTATACATTGCACTATAGAAATTTGAAACAGTGTTTGAGTTAAGGATTGAAATTAACGAAAGTGCATGGAATTTTGAAGTTTGCACAATCTCTATGACTCGAGCCGTACATCACTCTCAACACAGACATGCGTAAGCAGTCTAGGAATGAATTTGAGAAAAACTTGTATAAACTAATGAACAACGTTGTGTTCGGCAAGACTATGGAGAATTTTCAAAATCATAAAGATGTTAAATTGGTCACAAAATGGGTGGGAAGAGGTGGTGCGGGAACGCTTATTGTCCGAGCAGACTTTCACAGCTGCACCGTATTTGGCACTGATATGGTTATTATTAAAATGAATCGTGTCAAAGTTCACTTCGCCAAACCTATCTACGTCGGCGCATCAATTCTCGATCTGTCAAAAATCTTTCTCCACGATTTCCACTATAATTATATTGAAACCAACTTCTCGAACAAACAAGCTAAATTGATGTATACCGACACAGACAGCCTTATTTATCAATTCAATGTGCCTAATACCTACGATATCAACAAACGTGATGTAGATACAATGTTTGATACCTCTAACTATCCGCCCGACAATGTGTATGGTATTCCCCTTAAAAACAAAAAACAACTAGGGCTAATGAAGGATTAAAATAATGGTAGAATTATGACAGAGTTTGTGGGACTGCGAGCAAAGCTGTACACATTTACTACTATGGGTGAGGATGGGAAAATATATGACAGTGGCGTAAAAGTGAGTAAGCGTGCGAAGGGTGTGAAAAATTCATCGATAAATAGCATCACGTTTGATGATTATAAGCGCTGTCTGACGGCTTACCAAGAGTCGACTCTTCCACAGTGTTTAATCCGCAGCAAAGAACACGAAAGAGGCACGATCATACAAGAAAAAATTGGCTCTGAGTTGGCCGGATGACAAGCGGCAATTGATACCTGGACAGACCGACACCGTACCTTGGGGGTTTGTCCCAGCCCCCCAATAGCTATAGGATAAAACTGTAGACGTAAAATCGATGTGAATATTTGATGTTTGACGCCTTGGACGATCCACCATCGGGCGGAAACGTTTCACCATCAATACGATATTGAATGGATTTAAAAATGTGAATTCATATACTTAACAATTATTTATTTATTATTATTAACATATCGAGAAATTATTCATATTTATTCGTTTACCACAAGAAAAGTTTTCAGAAAATGAAAAAAAAGTTTCGGGAAACGAAAAAAAGTTTTCAGAAAATGAAAAAAAGTTTCCAGAGAATGAAAAAAAGTTTTCGGAAAATGAAAAAAAGTGTCCAGAAAACTGTTACGTCCTCCAGACTTCATATTCCTTTCTCACGCTCCTAGTTACCTCACGCTCTGTAGTCTACCCTTATCGTTCGCGAGTCAGCAGGTTCTCCTGTAACTCGCGGCTAGCTTGCCTGCTACATCCCGCAAAACCAGGCAGATCCATCCCAGCACTCAAGCAAGACACCTTTCCCTCTAAACCAAGACTATACCCTTTTTCCCTTGACCGACTCTGTTGCATTGACCACTAACAAACAATAATATACTTTAATTCGTTTACCTTCCCTTAATACCGATCCCTTTCTATTCCATTCCCTTCCTGCATTGGGAGTAGTAGCACGCGAGTGCATAGTCGACGTGAACGGACCCTACAATAGCCAAATAACACCTTGGCTGGGCGTGGAGTACGCTCCGATTACCGCTCATCGTAGCCTACACAATCTACCCCGTAACATTTTGGTGGCAGCGGTTTTGCCCGTCGACCTACCCGTCAGTGCAGTGCTGCATGTTTTCTACGAAAGTGTTCAGTGCTCAAAATTTCTAACGCCGTACCAATCAGTGATAGCCGTGTTACGAACGAACTCCGTCACATTTTGGTACTACTGAAATTCATCGATACGCACGACGTTGAATAACTGTGTAGCGAGTGGAAATTCGGTGCGATAGCGAAGTTAAGCCGCACACCGCATCTGCACACATCACCCTTCGAACCAACAAATATTGAATGGACCCTTCCCGCTCATTCGGACTCCTGCAACCCTGTTGAAACGAGAATCTGGACCCGAAAGTGGCATCGCCCTAAGACCTGGATTACCACACTTATTTATCAAAACGCCACGGAGTACCTCATCTATACCCTCCTCGTGCAGACGCATGAAGTGTATCGCCTCTTCAAGTTTCACCTGCGTCCAGCTGCCTACAACTATGCTGTACTCTGTTTTTGCGTTTACCTTCGCCCTGTAAGTCTATTCTAAGTCTTAGTGTTGAGTTGATATTTTTATTCCTATACTTGCAATACCCTGCTTAAATCGACATGGCACCAATTAACGAAACCGGTTCAAACTTTTGGTCAGTAAAAGATGTCTTGCCGACAATCCCCCATTTTGAAGGCCACAACATGCCCTTTGACTCATTTGTAGAACAATTACGTCACGTAGATACTCTTATAAAAGCTTCGGATAAAATGACCTTCGCCAAATTTGCGCAATCAAAGGTTACAGGCCCCGCTTCCCAATATTTAATAGGCATTAACTGTAATGACGTCGAGGACCTCATAACTGCCCTTAGCCGAGCATACCGCCCGGATATCCCCATACGCCAGTTATCTGCTCAATTAGATAGAATTACACAACAACCATATGAGCGCATCATAGATTACTCGTGCAGAATAAGAGCAATATCAAAAGAAATAAGCACAGCGATCATAGCCAAACACCCACCAGACTTAGCAACGCTTCTACTGAACGATCTAAAGAAGGATACCTCTAGATCGTTTATTAGAGGGCTTCGGCCAGAATTGGAGTGGAGAATCGCTACTATCAGACCATTACCAACCTTCGAAACTGCCGTCAGCATCGCCGAAGGTGAAGAAGCCGAGCTAATTAACCGTCAGATGCAATTCTCCGCACATTATTTTACCCCCTCTGCACCCATGTGTCTGCCGTTACCCCCCCATACTGCTCTTCCGTCTTAGGTGCCCACCGCGGCCTCCTCTATCCCCCCCCTGATGTCATTGCCCACACGTGGTTACGTTTATCAACCAGCACCTCGTACCGAACCCGGAACCTACGCCCAAGCGCTCCATCCGAACACCAGTTCTGCTGACCACGTGAATGCTCTGCCCAGCACTTGTCAATTTTGTAACCACCAGGGTCACTCCATCACGGAATGTCACCGTTTGCAAAGTAAAAGATATCGTACCAAATGTCGCAGAATGGGCCACTTCCACAATGAATGCAACAGGACCAACAGAAATCAAGAACTATACTGCGACAATTGTAATCGCAGAGGCCACACAGTAGACCGATGTAGATCCTTTCCGCGTAATAACCAAGGCAATGCAGGCTCAAATAAACATTTAAATGGGAACATCGCCCGCGGGGAGAACGCGTCCGCGCGCAATGCAAACAACTAGCGTTCCGATCTTCAAGTCATATCCTCATAACAGCTTCAGCTGACCCTCCACTAATTTCGATCGACACCCCCGAGCTAATAAAAATATCTACATTTATTATTGACACCGGTGCAGACGTCAACTTGGTCAAAGAAAGTTCCGTTAGGCCCCTCGTACGACGAACAACCGACGAACGTTTGACGCTGACTGGTATAACAGACAAAAAGACGCAAACTGTCGCAAAAACGGAAATACGTTTTAATAATAAATCCCATACCTTTCACTTGGTCCCTGACTTGTTTCCCATTCCGCACGACGGCATCTCAGGCCAGCCCTTCTTACGAAAAGAGAAAGCAACTATTTCTTTCAACTCGAACTCGGTGATGCTTGGATCCTCATTGTCAATCCACTTTGATAAATTCGATGAACCCTCGTCCGCGCCCGAAAAAACGCGTGTAATTACAATACAGGCCCGTACCGTGAAAGCCATCCCACTAATAGTTGCGAACCCAGCCACTAAAGTAGGTTACCTTAAACGCATTTAGGCAATAATGTTCTATGTGGTGAAGCGTTAGTTGAAAACCAGAACGGCATCGCTTACTCGTACGCGTTCAATTGTAACGAATCTGCCGTAGAGATAAGACCCCCAACAGTAACCCTAGACGAGTTCGACGAGCCACTGAGTACAGCCATGCCCAACGCTACGCCCACTGCATCGAGTGAACACCACAGCGATGCCCGCGCCAAAACCCTCGTTTCGTACCTAGGGCCTCTCCTCAGCAACTCATTAATTCTTTCTGCCGCCAAGCGTACATCGCGACCGACTAATAATTCCCCCTCCTGCCCCATCCAGTCCACTGACCTCGCGCAACTGCAATCCGATCCTCCTATCCCTGACGACAGTACACCCTGTCCCGGTGCCGCAACAGTGCTCTTGACTGACAGTAGGTCAGAAAGATTGGACGTCCTAAAGAGCAGCTTACATCTTGATCATTTGAATGAGACCGAAAAACAATCTATATCTAACCTAGTAACAGAATTTAACCATCTCTTTTATCTCCCAGGTGATAAATTAGGCCACACCAATTTATCTCATCACACTATCCCCACGACGGACAATACACCTATTCATACCAAACAATACCGTTTTCCCAAAATTCACAAAGACGAAATCAAATCCCAAGTTGATCAACTACTCAAGCAAAATCTTATTAAAGATTCCTCATCTCCGTATAATTCCCCGGTGTGGATCGTTCCAAAAAAAACCGGATAGTGACGGCAATAAACGATGGCGTATGGTAATCGACTACAGAAAACTTAACGAAAAAACAGTCGGCGACGCATACCCCATGCCCGATATCACGGAAATCCTTGACCAGCTTGGCTCAGCTAAATACTTTTCCACATTCGACCTTGCTTCCGGGTTCCACCAAATTCCCATGCATCCGGATCACAGCACGAAAACTGCATTTTCGACACCTAGAGGCCATTATGAATTTTCTCGTGTGCCCTTCGGACTAAAGAACGCCCCCGCCACGTTTCAAAGGCTCATGGACCAAGTCCTCCTAGGTATACAAGGCAACGAGATGTTCGTATATTTAGATGACATAGTTATTTACGCTCGAACCTTGCAAGAACATGAAATTGAATTTCAGAAACTTATGAAGCGACTAACCGCTGCTGGTTTAACTCTACAGCCAGACGAGTGCGAATTCTTGCGCAAAGAAGTCGTTTACCTCGGACACCTCATAACTGAGTCAGGAGTAAAACCTGACCCTGGTAAATTGAAAGCTGTAAAAGAGTATCCTGTCCCCAAAAGTCCCAAAAATGTTAGACAGTTCCTTGGCCTTTTAGGTAATTACCGAAGATTTGTTTCAAATTTTGGAAGAATTGCTGAATGCCTTAACAATTCAACGAAGAAGGATACCCTTTTCATCTGGACGTCCGAACACCAGTCTGCCTTTGAAACCTTACGCGATTGATTATGCAAAGAACCAATTCTACAACACCCGGACTTCAACAAACCATTTACGCTCACTACAGACGCGTCAAAATTCGCGATAGGTGCAGTTTTCAGTCAAGATAAAGACGGTGCCGACCTACCGGTAGCATACGCATCCCGAGCCCTCAAGCCCGCTGAATTAGACTACTCGGTACCTGATGAAGAATTCTTAGCCGCCTACTGGAGTATGAATCACTCCCGCCCGTACATCTATGGTCAGAAGTTCACTTTGATAACAGACCACGAGCCACTCAAATGTGTACAAAGCGTCAAGAAACCTAATTCCCGTTTATTACGATGGAGCTTAGAACTGGCAGAGTACGACTTCGATACGAAATCTCACAAGTCAAGTCCGGAAAATCTAATACCAACGCTGATGCTCTGTCCAGGAACGCACCGCCCGACACCGCTCAAATTCTTCCTATAGATGCAAAACGCCCCCGTCCAACGACTGAAGCCTCTAGCGATAAACCAAAAAAACTCACTAAAAAGACTCATCAGTACCCCAGACGCCCTCGACAGACCACAGACGAGTCCACCAACCCAGCTCCGCTGAAACACCCTAAAATCTCACAACCCTGTAAGATGATATACTCCTCTGATTCCTCTGATTCCTCTGATCTCTCCGACGATGAGTTCAGCGATAAAGAAACTCCGTTGCTCAAACCCCCCCGCGCTGCCCCGGCACCGATGCCAGTACATCGCCAACCTAAACGCCATCGCGAAACAAATTCTTCAACAAATCCTGGGCCTCATAAAAGACTATACCTGAGCTATTTTTCAGATTCTTCCCTTAGCTCGGATGACTTACAGACCCCAGAAACTGAATCAGGAACCGATGACTTTTGTCCGGCCGCCGATTTACCGGGCCCTTCTTATAGCGATTTCCTCATAGGAAGCGAAACTTTTCCTCTCATGCGTAATAGACGTATCAAAGGAATAAAAGCTGACCTATTACAGCAAAAGGATAACTTGGCTCATTGCATATCGGCTGACTGCCAAATGTCAAAAGGAATCGCTTCAGAACTGACAGAACGTAAATTCATAAATCGCGAACAACTTAGAGAATTCGACCCCACTGTGACTGACGTTATTTCTGTGGTACATGGAAACCGGAAAATCTATAACCTAGTTACAAAGCCCAAATACAGTGACAAACCTTTGCCCCACGTTTTTTTGACACCTTGGTTAACCTTAGGAACACCTTGCAAGAAAATGGCGTAACATCCGTCTCGATACCATTGATAGGTAGCGGACTCGACAAATTAGAATGGAGCGCAGTACGCAGAATGATCCATTATGTTTTCAAAAATTCGAAAATAAGAATCACCGTTTGCCGCCTCGACTCTCCGCTTCCTGCCACCGCGCGCCCCTGCATTACACCCCCACCCGTTTATACGAACCTCCCTGACCCTGTCCCTTCCACATCTGGATTACCCCCCCGCCGCCATCTGCCAAAGGAATCGGAACGTCCGACTAAACCTGCAGCACCACGTCCGATTCCACCCCCACCCCCACCACCGCATGATGACGTCATCATGCCCCCCCCCCCCCCGTCGGGCCTCCGCGTCTCGCTAGGAGATACTCCCCCGCTACTTCCAGGCCGACGAACCCTTCCTTACACTCCTGTTCCCCCCCCCCCCCCCTCGCCCCTCCCGCCCACCTCTGATAACGACGACAGTTTCGACTTGCTCACGGATGCTGAATACTATACGTGCACTCAACAATTCAGCTCCCATACGGAAATTACTGACCATAACCACGACAGTGCTCTTAACACTAACGATGATCAAATTAATGACCCTCACGGTTTCGCATATTTTATTGACAACTTGGACGACATACCAGTATCAGACAATGTCAAAGATACCAATGATGGACTTTTGATGCTCAAAACCAACTATGCGCACTTCATATCGACAGACTGCGCTTGGATCAGGGGTATACCAGCCCAAATTGCCGGCGAGAATATCGTTGACCCAAAAATAGTAATGAAGCCTCGTCCGCGAAAATTTGATATCATTGAATCTAAGCACAATAGTCAACGTATTTTCACCCTAGTATTGAAAACAAAAGACACGGATGAAAGCAACCTATACGATATCTTCAAGCTATTGTCCAAACTCAAAACGGCTTTAGCCGATTCAAACCTAAAGTCTCTTGCCCTCCCGATAACCGATGAAAGTTTAGACGCTCTCGATCCTCGCTTTATCCGAAAACTTCTATCCTATATTTTCGCAGACTTAGAAATTCAAATCATCCTTTGTCGAAACACGACTGTCATCCCAGACGAATGTTTACGAAAAGAAATAATCAGAGAATGCCACGAATCGTTAGTCGGCGGTCATCAAGGTGTCACTAAAATATATAACCGCATTAGACAAAAGTACTTTTGGCCCCGTATGAAAGAACAAATCCAAGTTTCCATAAGAACTTGCGAGAGTTGCCAAAGAAAAAAATTGGTCAGAGTAAAAACCAAATTGCCAATGATGATAACGGACCCGCCTGCCGATGCATTCGACAAAGTGGCATTAGATATTGTTGGACCTCTACCCCTCACTCAATCAAACAACAAATACCTCTTGACGATACAATGCAATTTGACAAAATTCCTGGACGCCATCCTTTTACCTGATGCCACCGCCAAAACTATAGGCGCAGCATTCGCGAAAGAATACATTACACGTTACGGTGCTCCTCGAGCAATACTTACAGAACAAGGACAGAATTTTATGAGCACACTCATCAACCAACTTTGTAAACTTTTCAAAATTGAGCAAATACGAACCACAGCTTACCGCCCACAGTCTAACGGATCGCTAGAACGCAGTCACCTTGTTCTCACTGAGCACATCAAACACTACACGGATGCTGGTAAATACTGGGACGATTACATCCGCTTTGCAATTTTTTGTTATAACACCGCAAAGCACGAAGGTACTAACTTCCCCCTCCATCAACTAATTTTTGGCTCTCAAGCCAGACTCCCAACAGCCGTGAACCCTGCCAGCGCGTATACTCGTTCCTGCGATTCCTTCCTTCTAGATTTAATCGCTAATCTATCCAGCATACGAAAACACGCCGCGTCCAATCTACAACAAGCAAAGCATCGTTCCAAGACGTATTACGACCGTAACGTCAACAGCCAAACTTTCGAAGCAGGCCAAAAGGTCTATCTACTAAATGAGACCCGATCCAAATTCGACGACCATTATAAGGGAGTGTATACGATTAAGCTCATAATTAACAATATCAACGCTGAAATTTGGATTACCCCCCGAAAAACTAAAATCGTTCATATCAATAAATTGAAATTGGCACAAGAAGAAAGCAATTAAAATTAAAAAAAAAAAAAAAAATCAGCAGCGATATGCTACCAAATTGCCTGCGATCGCGTTACATTACGTCTCATACTCTTGCATATCGTTGCAGGTGCAGTGCTCTCGACAGCAAGACAGACGATTCGACTAACGTCGTGATTAAGCAACTGAATCAGAACCCGGGAATCTTCTTCGAACAATTGCAAGACCTACGTACATATAACAAAGAATGGACTTTGCTGAACTACATAGACCTCCAATATTTATTCGACCGACTTGACCAAACATCAGAATTCTTAACCATAATAGAAGGATAATGCTCTGTCGCCAAAAACTACTGTTACCCCGGCAACCATATTCAAATGTTGGCTGATAGAATAAAAAACCATGAAACTATACCAAAACCGAATAGAATATTTAGTTGGCCATCGCACAGGCGAATCCACTCACTCCGAACTTGCTGAATTAGCCCATCATCGCGGAACACGAGGCGCGATTAATTTCATTGGTAGCGTATCAAAATCCTTATTCGGCACCCTAGACGTGAAAGACGGAGAATATTTTAACCAACAAATGGACAACTGGTACAATGACAGTAGACACTTAGCATCTCTGCTTAACAAACAGACAAATATCGTACAGTCAACGTTGGGCGTCTACGGGAAAGAAATCAACAGCATCATAAGCCACGACCACGAACAATATAAATTACTCACGGCCCTCTCGACTGATGCAGCTATTTCAAAAGCCTCAATCGCCAACAATACCTTCAGAACGACTTTACTTAACCGACTAATTGACCTGGATCGACACTTGAACGAATACGAACTTGACCTGTCCAGCTTAGTAAACGCTATCCTCTTCGCTCAAAAAGGTATCGTCCACCCTAAAATTCTATCACCAGAACAAATTATTTCCAGTCTTAAACATATCCAGTCACTCAGACCGCAAATAGAGTTTCCTATTCCAATGTATCCAAATTACGCTGAAGAACTGATTCGAATCTCTAAAATCGACATAGCGTATTACGAACCCAGACTGCTTTATGTGATATCTATTCCGTTGCTCAACTCTGAGGCTTTTGACCTGTACCGACTGCTTCCCGTCCCCGTTAGACAGACATACGACTCTGCAGATAACAAATTCGCTTACATTCAACCTGGCAGCGACTACATAGCTATAGCACTTAACCGAGCGTCGTACTTTCAAATCTCGGAATCCAAATTTAGTAAATGCATTTTATCCTCAGGAAAATTCATATGTAAGTTGACACAACCGCTTTTCCGACCGTCGACTCACAAACTCTGCGAGGTAGACCTTTTTCTGAACCCGTCCAGAAAAATTTCAAAACAATGTGATATCGGATTGACCGCATTCGATGGAACGTACTGGACGGAATCATCAACATCTAATTCTTGGATTTTCTCATCCTCCACTCCTGAGACCCTTCATACTCTCTGCCCAAATGACCAGACCTCTCGTGTCACACTTTCCGGTTCAGGCATTATCACCCTAGACGACCTGTGTACGGCTTGTACTTCTGAAGTCACTCTCAAAACTTCGAAACGCTCACAATCTACCGAGACCCTCTCCTACGTCCCCAAAGTTACCTTGGATCTAACTCAAGTATCCCTCAGTCTTGATTTTATTATTTCCACCGACTTATCCCTTGTTGCCATCCCACCCCTTCGCGAACCATCGCATATTAACCCCCACGATCTTGCAGTCACCAGCGTTTCCCTGAATGATATACTGGAACGCTCAGCTGACCTAAGCACACATCATCGCACGCGAGATAACATGCAACGCCTCACTACCAGCCTTGGTTATAGCGGCATCGGCCTCGCGTCCCTCTCAGTAGCTTTCTTCTGCTACAAAATCTCGTTACTTAGCAAAATCTCAAGGCTGTACTGCTGCTGCAAATTGGGAAGGACACGACATATCCCTCACCCACGTCGTACAAAACCCCAAATTCCTATGCGCCATGCCATCCACCACCCGCACCTAGAAATAATACCATTTCCCGATAACCTGCCTCCTCGCTCTTCGTCGCTGCTCCGGACCCAATCGGAAATTGAAATGACGGAACTAGGCATATCTAGGCCGCGTAAATTGCTCCCCGAACAGAGCCTTAACAATAGCTCCGAATCACTCGAAGTCTGGCGGTAAGCCCTCCGCTATTAGCAATCATATTCTTTCATTGCCTTATTCTGCCCATAATAATCTGCAGCCGTAATATAATCATCAGCACGTTGCATAAGTATAATATACACAATATCTATCATATATACCACCACATTTATAAGATATCATTTAGAAAATTTTGTTCAAATGTATACTAACCCACTTAAACGCGCACTAACATCTAGGCGCTAGATTCTAAGACCTTTCTTTGTAATATTCTGTGAGTGATTCAGTACGGTAAGATGTCATTTATAAATTTTTTTTTATTATTCAAATGTATACTAACCCACTTAAACGCGCACTAATATCTAGGCGCTAGATTTGAAGACCTTTCTTTGTAATATTCTGTAAGTGATTCACTACGTTCATGGCATTCCGCTTCCTTCCGAACATCCTATTTCGTACCCTCACCGAATGTTCTTCCCCAAGGGGGGGCGTGTTACGTCCTCCAGACTTCATATTCCTTTCCCACGCTCTTAGTTACCTTACGCTCTGTAGTCTACCCTTATCGTTCGCGAGTCAGCAGGTTCTCCTGTAACTCGCGGCTAGCTTGCCTGCTACATCCCGCAAAACCAGGCAGATTCATCCCAGCACTCAAGCAAGACACCTATCCCTCTAAACCAAGACCATACCCTTTTTCCCTTGACCGATTCCGTTGCATTGACCACTAATGAACAATCATACACTTGAAATCGTTTAACTTCCCTTAATACCGATCCCTTTCTATTCCATTCCCTTCCTGCATTGGGAGTAGTAGCACGCGAGTGCATAGTCGACGTGAACGAACCCTACAATAGCCAAATAACACCCTGGCTGGGCGTGGAGTAAGCTCCGATTACCGCTCATCGGAGCCGACACAATCTACCCCGTAACAAAACGAAAAAAAGTTTTCAGAAAATGAGAAAAAAGTTTTACAAAAAATAAAATGTGTAATAATCGTATGGAAAAATTGCATACTATCATTATTATTATTATTATCATTATTATTGTTATTGTTGTTGTTGTTGTTGTAGTTGTTGTTGTTGTTGTTGTTGTTTTCATAGTACAGAGTATGGCACATGTGCGTACAAAGGAGATAAAATGTGGAAATATTTGTATATTCAAAATCTTTTATTGTAATTCGGAAAATACATACAAATTATGTTACATGTCTGTTTTATTTATCACATTATTGTGCGAATTATCAAAACCCAACCACTTCACATAGAACAGATTCCCCCGTTTGCGTAATACTTTCTCCACAAGGTAGCTGTCGGAATATTTCACTTTGTTGAGGTCTTCCTCGTGGAGGCCTCCCTCGATGGGATGATCTTGATAATCGGTAAGTTTGTAAGTAGGCGGATTGGTATTTTTCAGCTCACTCACGGTGAATATTTCTGTCGTCCAATTGGGTGTATAGCCTTTTTCGAATACATTCTTGTACTTGCTGATTCGAACTCGATCACCTACACTGAATTTCCGCGCTCGATCACTTCGTTTGATTTGCCGAGGCTTGTACACGCTACGATACAGCTGTTTTTCATTCTCCGTGCTAACATCCACCGGTTCCATCCGAATCGTGCGATGTTTGGTGTTGTTGTAGGACTTCATTCAATCATCCAAAATATTAATCCACCCGTACGATCCTTGGAGAGTAAACCGCTTCCACATTTTATTTTTCAATGTTCGATTAAAACGTTCGCATATCGACGCCTTTAAATTGCTAAATGTCGAAGACATGTTGATATTGTGATGCTTCACGAGGGCTTTGAATTCGCTGTTGTAAAATTCTTTGCCTCGATCGATGTGCAGATCTGTAGGTATACGGCTCTGGATCAGTACAGATTTCATGGCAGCAGTAACATCTCTCCCACTCTTGGACTTTATCGGCACGGTCCACGCGTACTTGGAAAATATATCGATGATTGTTAGTAGGTATTCGTATCCCTTGCTGCACGAGCTGTGTGCGGTCATATCGAAGAGATCAGCTTGCCAGGTCTCATCCAGTCCGCGTACATCTATGAATCGGCGCGGATAGTTGCGTCGAGCCTGTCTCCGAAGTTCGGCAGCTATTACAGTCTTCAATGTTCCCAACTCTCCACCTATCAATTTTTCGAATTGCCGTCCAACCACTCTGGTTCCTCAATCGATACTAATTCCCTGCTGGTCTGTCCCGGCGTCGGTGTTGCTTGCTCCCCAATATGTTTGATGCGACTTAACGTGTTTTCTATGATTTTGTTATTTTTGTGCAGCTGTTTCAACTTCTGGTTGTGATTATGCGCGAAACTCTCAAAATTTGATTGAAAAGTATCCACAATATCCACAGCCATAGACTGTAAAGCAGTATTGAGAACTTTCAAGGAAACGGCATCGTTTTTCATCTGCGGTTCAGCGATATTACACAATCGTTTGCTGTCTATATCGTAGTTGTTATCGGCGGTGGTTTTGAATCCAACACCCAGAGGCCCTTGAATAAATTTTTTACCCCCACCACGCTCTGGGTGTCGTCCAAATATGTCTATACTCATCACTGGACGGTCACTGAACGAATGATTATTCTATGTTCATCCGCCGCTAATAAACGATTCCAGCCTCGCGCAACTCCTCAATAATGGAGACTATTTCGTTGAAATGGCTGGTATTGCCTGTAGCCTGTGACGCCATAAGCAGCCGGAGACGATCTACAATTTCATTTGGATCATCCCAGTAGACGTAATCAACATCTTGCCCCTCCTTTCGCGCAATCTTATAGTCGGGTAAGCCTTTACCTGATTTTTTCGGCGAGCCAACGTGTTGTGCAATGAAATTTCTATACTTTGCGCTTTTTAAATCATCTAGAAGGCTTCCATCGGCTTGGTACCGTTTTAGATGTGCATTTGTCGTCGTTACAATTTTTATATAATTATTCTTGTCCGCGTCATTTACAACCGATGCACTGGGTAATTTTTCAAACAGTAATTTGAGTAATTCAAGTGTACTCTCATAACTTTTATCCCCCACATTGACCAGATTATCAGTGAAATTGATCGGTGTATCACCAATCATCATACCGTTTGTCAACTTTCGTACGCCGTATGTGGTATACAAATCCCTCTTTTTGCTTGTGCCAAACATTCTCAAATATCGCGCCGTGGAATCCGTTGTTTTCTTCACCGGCGTACTTGTAGTAGAAATTTCACCAAACTTCAGTGATTCATCATTTGCATCTATGAAATTCCCCTCATCCACATCCTCATCCTCCTCATCATCATTATCATCATCATCCCCGGTACCCTAGACATCTTTTTCTTCTTCTTCTTTTTTCATTGTAACATCCGGTAGTTCCGTTTTAATTTCATGTTTAATATGCTGTTGCTGCTGCTGTCTTGAGGTATCAACCAATTCTTGCAACGGTGTTACTAAAGGCTTGAATACCTCTCCCATAACCTGTTCGGTCGTGTCCTTGTTTAACTGGAGCATCTTATGCTTCCGCCGTATGACATCGGATGCTTTCGATATTTCACTCAATGTATCGCTATGCTTACGAATCTTGGCACTCTTCATGTTGCCAGCTCGATTGTTGCAACGGAACTGTGCAACTTTATGTGAGTTTATGCTTATAAAGCAGTCAAACCCCTTCCCATATCGCCCCCCATTGATTTCGCTATCCTTGTCAATTACGGTAAAACTGTAACTGTCATCATTCCAGCATGCCGAGCACAAGTCTTGAAATTGCTGATACGTCATGTCCGTGTTTACATGATCGTTGTAGATATGTTTCAGATTCATATCATCCTGCCGAAATAGCACCAATAAGTTTGCATTGTCACGCACTAGGTGTTTTGCATCGCGCGCATACGTTTGACTTAGATAAAGGCTATCGATATCGCAATGCCTGCCCACGCTAAAGTATGCTCTGATATTATCCAGCTTTTCACAAACCACATCGTCGAAAATCATAACAGAGTTGGGGCGAGCATCTTCCGGGTTTACAACCTCATCAATTGCGCGGAACGGGAAATAACCCACTCCCTGCACGGGTTCTAGTAACTTTTGCAAAAATTGATACTTTGGCTGGAAGAGAGATTTCGAATAGACGTAGACATTTTCGAATCGCAATCCATTGCCGTGGCCGATGAGTGCGAACAGAGCGTTAGTTTTACCGCTATTGGATGGCCAGCAAAAAATTGCTCTCGCGGTATTTGGCAGCAATTTTCCATGTCGTTTTCCTATCTTCCTCTTACCACGTCGAACCATTTTATCAAAATTTGCGATAGGTAGTTTATCGGGCTGATCTTGAAATCTCATGATGCTTCGTTAGCATGACAACGAGTACTGAGATAACGGTATATAAATTCCTCCTTTTATAGAAGTCACGTTAGTTGTTGCCCGACTATGAGGACGTGCACACGGAAGAAGCGCGGTGGTGGTTTGATAAATAAAATCATCAACCATCTCCCAGTTGAATTGCATGTGCCAGGATATCAGTACTGCGGACCTGGAACGAAATCAGCCAAGAGGTTGCTCGTGGAGATTCGGGGATCAATCCGCTGAATGCCGCGTGTAAAGACCACGACATTGCATACGTGAAGAATCGCGATATCGCAGCGACAAATCTTGCCGACAAAGCGCTTGCTGAAAAGGCGTGGAATCGCGTCTTGGCCAAGGACGCTAGTGTGGGTGAAAAGGCTGTAGCCTGGGGAGTCACCAACACCATGAAAGCTAAATCTAAACTCGGAATGGGTTTAGCAGCGAAGCGGTCGAAACTTGGAGCGGCTGTGAAGAAGAAATCTTGAACTGGCGGGAAGAGTAAACAGCGGAAGAGAACTGTGAATCTTAAATACATCATCACAGCAGCAAAGGTCGCCATGCGACCGGGTTATAACGCCGTCGAGTCGGCGTTGGCGGGTGCACGTGCGGCCGCGCGTGGGACTGGGAAGAATGTTCGTACGCCTCGCGTTATACCTGTGCCTGATGGAATTGGCGGCATCCTGCCGTTTCTCATTCTAATTCTAGCCGGCCTAAGCGCTACTAGGGCTCTTGAGGGTGGTGCTGCGGGTATAGATAAAGCTGTCAACGAAACTAGTGTCAACAAACATCGGTTGAACAAGGCCAAACGGCACAATACAACAGTGGAGGCGATTGCTTTGGGCAAGGGATTATACCTGCGACCCTACCGCAGCCGAATGGATCTGTACTTACGTCCGGCAAAAAACTAATGAAGCTACCACACCGAGCTCTCACCAACATTGATTTACGCGTCTATGCTGAAAACATGAAAATTTCACATATTCGTGGTGTTTTCATGCGGTATGATCTGCCGAAATCAGGACCAAAAATGCTGGAATCTGCAATTATTAATCTTGACGATAAAAACGGTCCAGGGACACATTAAGTTACATACAAGAAAAATAGTGACCATGTTGTGTATTTCGATAGTTTTGATGATTTGAAGCCGCCCAAAGACTTGATGAGGTATCTCGGTGTTGGTAGCGTTGATTACAATCGTAAGAAGTATCAGGAATATGATACTGTGATTTACGGCCACTTGTGTCTCAAATTTCTCAGCGAACAACTATAAAAAGACAAGCGTTACATGAGCAAGCATTAGCCATGTCGGAATCGTTGACGTTAACACTGTTAGGCACATCCTCCGTGCTGGAGACTCAATATTTTCCCCCAATCGAGTTATCACTGGAAAAGAACTATGTTCTCGGTCTCGTCGCGTTCCTGACATTTAATTCAATACCCAATATTCACGAGACGTGTCATAAATTTTACCTGAAACGAGTGGAGAACAGCAGAGAGAGCATCACGATACCCATTGGAAGCTATGAAATTGAGGATATTGAAAATTTTCTGCGTAAGGAGCTACCCTCCGACATCACCCTTAGTCTGAAAGCTAACAACAACGAGCTGAACAGTGAAGTCACGTGCAATCATGTGGTAGACTTTAAGCCGAAAGATTCCATCGGCCGATTATCGGGACTAAACGCGATTGAGCTATCACGAAACGTTACTCATAAATCTGAATTACCCGTAGCCATACTAAAGGTTATTACTTTACGCGTTGAGTGTAGCATAACCACAGGGGCGTACATAAACGAGCATCGAGCTCACACGATTCACGAATTTTTTCCAACCGTTCCATCGGGATATAAGATTGTCGAGGTGCCTACCAGCGACATTCACCTGCCAATCGCCGTACAGTCAATACATCATTCACAGCTGAGAATAGTCGATCAAGACGACGAGCCGATTCATTCACGCGGCGAAACGATCACTGTACATTTACACGTGAAATCACTCAAATAATGGGAATCGTGTTTGAGACGAGAAAGTTGGGCAAAAGTTATAAAAAAGTCAAACGTCATGGTCAGAAATCATCAGTCGCCCGACACCTCTGACAACGTTTACACCGGCTACGAGACTGACACCTCTGAACGTTCGGTTTCTCCAGAGCCTGGGTCATCGATTACGTGGAAATTTTGGAAAATAAGAATTCGTGTTCGCTGCATCCTGTGTGTGTGTCACCATGGAAGAAATAATACGAATACAGAAACCTGTGGTATTAGACGAATCGATCGCGCACTCTGGGATTCATGCTCATCAGCCGTTTGCATCATCCAGCTTCCAGAACAACGATGAAATCCATATTGTTGTTCAACATCAAGACTTGTGTCTACTGCCCAGTAAAAGCTCTCTACACATTCATGGAAAAATCACAAAGGATGATGGTGTGGCTGCGGTGACGGTTACGAAATTGATCAATACGGCCGTTTGTCATTTGTTTGAGGAAGTTCGCTATGAGTTGAACGGTGTAGAGATTGATCGGAATAAGAATTTTGGCATCACCAGCACTATGAAGGGTTACATATCCGTGACTCCAGGTCAGCAATATAGTCTGGAGAATACCGGGTGGTTGAGTGGGGATAACGAACTAACCGATGCCGCTGGAAATTTCGATGTTGTTTTACCGTTAAATTATGTGTTACGCTTCGCCGAAGATTATGGACGGGTCATCGTCAATGCTAAACATGAGTTAATTCTCACATTTTCCAACACTGATTTGAATGCCGTGATTCAGGCCTCGATCACGGAAAACTTCAGAATCACCCTAAATAAAATCGAGTGGTCGTTGCCCAACATCAAACTGGCAGATAAACCAAAAATCCAGCTACTCAACTACATCGCCAAGGATCCGGCCATATCCATGAGTTTTCGTTCTTGGGAAACGTACGTATATCCGATGCACCCATCAACAACGCGGCATATATGGTCAGTCAAGACATCGACGCAGCTTGAGAAGCCCAGATATGTCGTTCTAGGATTTTAAACTGCAAGTAGAAACGAGCCGCTGAGAAATGCTGGCGTATTTGATCATTGTCGGATCAGAGATGTAAAACTCTTCCTCAACTCACAGTGCTATCCCTATGGAAATATGAATCTTGATATATACAATAATCAATACGCCATTCTCTATGATATGTATGTTCGGTTTCAAGTGACCTACTATAACAAAGAAGCTGAGCCTTTGCTATCGAAGCGTGAATTCGTAAACCAAGCTCCCCTTATCGTCATCGATTGCTCCAAGCAGAACGCAACATTGAAAACTGGACCTGTGGACATTCGATTGGAATTTGACTCTAGCATTACGTTCCCACCACACACTTCTGCCTACTGCATGATCTTGCATGACCGCATTGTTGAATATAATCCGATTAGTGATACTGTAAAAAAATTGGTATAAGTCAATTTTGGAATAATAATATGTTTAATTAATATGGATATCGAAAATAACATGTATAATTTTACTCGTTAAAATTTAGAATAAGATAATTTAGAATAGAATAAGAAAACTAAATGTAATTGATGTTAAATAAAAAAATCGTCAAGAGATTCAAAACGCCATTTTGAACCTTCCTTCAGGGGTCATTTCCTGGAATTTTTTCAATAGATCTAGCGGGTTTTTATGCTATCCGATTTATGTGCGACATTCCGGCGCCAAACAAGTCTCGACAAGAATTATTGTGTGTGTGTGTGTGTGTGTGTGTGTGTGTGTGTGTGCGTGCGTGCGTGCGTGTATGTGTGTGTGTGTGTCAAATCCCATGAAAATAGCTCTCTTGCGGCAAACCGCGAAAATGATCAACGAGGGGGGGGGGGGGGGGGGGTACCGCCGCGAATTTAGGGAGGGGGGAGGGCGGGTAGGGGGCAGGGGGGAGCTGGGGGCTGGGTGGGGCTAGAGGGGAGCTAGGGGGGAACTAGGGGGGAGCGCCCCATAGTGTGGTCCAGAACTGTCATGTATACACTACTGATATTGTGAAAGAGCTACGTATAATTGGCCGTGTGAAAATAATGGTTTCCGAAAATATATTCCAATACTTTCGAAACTTTGACCTTTTGATTTATTCATGGTCATAGCGAATGCTGACATAATTGGGAATTGCTTACGATATAACGTGAAAGGTAATGACGAATACTTCCCAGTGTCTAACGTGATTCTAGGAATAAATGCAGTATTGCCTTTTTGATGTCCAGTTAGAAATAATGCTTGTATATTAAATTTATAGAGTGCTACAATTCTCAGTATAGTGCCATTGCACAGTCCGTCACTAACACTCAAGTTCCTATTAAGCATTATAATAGCCCCAACCTTCAGAATTAATTTGTGAACCGATAATCCAGGAAATTTCAACGAACTTAAATAACCTATCGGGTAATTCAATTGTACGTCTTCATCGGACTGATCCATACCTTTAGCCCTCGCACAGTTTATACTGGAGTAAATTGTCGTTTCAGTTTCAAGTCTACTCAGAATTTTGTCATTTAATCTAGACACATCTTCGTTGTGGCATGCCAAAATTGTTCTAGTCGAGAAATCAGTTTTGTCGTTCAACTCCGAACCAAAAATTTTAGAGCAAACATCATTCGTTTTCCAATTATCCTGGAATTTTATGACTGAATTGTTCCCTCTCCTATTTGCAATAAGAACTTCGAAAATTCTTTGTTGCAGGATCGTTTTTTTTTTTCTAATTTTAAAATCCTTAAGTTGTGCCACAAATGGGAAGACTTTATGGTTTCGTGAACTATTGAGAACCTACAACCATTCTTTAATACTGGTAAAATTTGTCTGAAGTCTCCACCTAGTACTACTAATTTTCCCGCGAATAGTATGTTGTCAAGATTGCAACAATCTCTCAACGTTTTCTCAACTATTTCTATAGCTTTTTTTGGTATCATAGACGCCTCATCCCAAGTCAAAATGTCACATTCACGTAATTTTTTCTTATCAGTTTGTAATTTCAAAAATGTCGTCTCTATATTTGATAAATCTAAAGGCAACCTGAAAGTTCGATGACTTGTCATGCCCCCTCGCAGCAATATCGAAGCAATACCCGTCAAAGCCATCAATAGAACTTTTTTTCCAATACCAAGAAAGTAATGTATTAAGGTTTTATAAAGGAACTAGCTGACCCGGCCACGCGTTGCTGTGGCTAAAGTTTTTGTTATATTACATTATAGTAAACAATCTAAGAGGAACAATAAGAAAACATCAGTCACGGAGTCCACTATGCTTTTTCACACAGATGGTATTTGTAAAAAAATATGGTGATCTCCTTATTTGACTTTCTACTACTATAACCCTTTAGTACAATGAAATTATTTACGAACAAAGACGAAAATGTTGATGTTGGTATACAAATTCACTGGATTGAGATTTGAAGGGGAAGTACGTTGAACACAATTAATTAAAATGTTCTTACACTTGATATTAAGCATAAATCAGTAGGTACGAAATAAAAATTTATCAGATTTATTATTTCCATTTGATTTTATAACAAATAGAAGTATATTACAGTATAATACAGTAAATAACATGTGACGCTTAAACTCATGAATGAGGTAGGCAAGGCAGACAGTCTTAAACTTTTAAACATTAATATCTATTTTTTTGAATTATAAATACTTTCAATTTCAATTTAATTTAACACCAATCGGTGCACAATGTTTTTGGTTAACCTGTCTTTAGCTAACACAAATAGATTCGACGGTTTCCCAACACGTGAACACGCAACATATAGTTGCCCATGAGAAAAACATGGATTTTCCAAATCTAAACCACAAATGGACATTGTTTGACCTTGAGATTTATTTATAGACATGGCGAAAGCTAAACGAATTGGAAACTGTAGCCTTTTGAAGGGTATGGTAGAATCTGATGGTATCATCGGAATACGTGGCAGCAGGACCACTTTTCCTTTAAACTTCCCAGCCAAAATGGTTGCTTCAAGAATGTTTCCGGTGATCTTTTTGATGACAAAACGCGTACCGTTACATAATTGAGGTGGATTCAAATTACGGAGGAGAATAATAGGGGAACCAATCTTTAATCGAAGATTGTGTGGTGGCATTCCAGGGATATCTAATGAATTTAAAAATTCAATCGGAAAATTTACACTTTCATTTTCATCAACAACAGTATCGATTGATTTAAAAGACATCAGATCGCCTGGTAACAACTGTTGTATCTGGAAGTTAATTTCGTCAACATCAACGTTTTTGGCTGCCAAAATCGCCCGTTGACTAAGCCATTCATGATTCAAATAATTATTCTGTATATCCGGGAAAATACTCTGAATCAATTCATTTTTATCCTGAACAACAGTGCAAAAATTGTCTGGTAGTTTAATGCATTGCGTATTTGGTTGCAGTTCTATTTTACCGTTCCCAATATCTAGTAGTTGTTCGGAAAATATTTGTGCTGATGGATCATTTTGCAATTGTACTCGCATATTTATGGTCAATCGAAGTGTTTCAACACTTCGCCATAAGAATGATTGTTTCAAACATGCATTAATCTCATCCGCGAAAGTAGAGCGAGGTATAACCGGTAAGGTCTGCCGGAAGTCACCAGACAAAAGTAAGATAGCACCACCGAAAAGTTTATTATTGCTGTTTAAATCTTGCATAGTTCTGTTTAATGCTTCAGGTGAATATTTGTGTGCCATTGTGCACTCATCCCAAATTATTATAGAACTCTTCCGCAACACTGCAGCTATTCCACTATTCTTTTTGATGTTACACATTGCATCTGGTTTATTATGAACGTCCAATGGCAGCTTGAATGTTGAATGTGCTGTTCGCCCACCATCCAGTAAAATAGCCGCAATGCCTGACGATGCTACTGCTAATGCGATTTTTTGTTGCGACCGTATTTTGGCAAGAATCAACGATATTAAAAATGTCTTACCGGTTCCACCGGGTGCATCCAAGAAAAAAAAACCGCCTTGTTCAGCAGCAACAGCCAGCATAATCCGATCATAAATAATTTTTTGTTCTGCTGTCAGTAATGGTTCACTGTTCATGATAATTGTTGCTAAACTTCCATGGTCATATTGATTTTCTCGTTGTAAATCGGTATTGACTAAGTCGGTGGCTGGACGATTAGGTGATGGCATACCATAATGATTAAGTGGTAAATTTGAAATAAGAACACATAAATCCTCGATCAAGACCAATGCTTCATTGTACATCTCTGGTGTATAATCTATGTTTTGGCATTGATTTGTTTGTCTAATTCGGTGCAAGATGTCTTCTGTCATACAATTTTTATATTTTTCCCACAAAGTTTGTGCTTACGAGGGATAACATGTCGTCAAAATAATTGCAAACAACTGACGAATGTTATTCGGTGTTGATGTCAACGC
The DNA here is from genome assembly GCF_021155775.2 of Neodiprion pinetum. NCBI lineage: Eukaryota > Metazoa > Arthropoda > Insecta > Hymenoptera > Diprionidae > Neodiprion > Neodiprion pinetum. The sequence goes on along the minus strand of NC_060235.2, from coordinate 14,382,825 downwards.
AGCATCAGCAAGCGTTAAGTCCCAATGGTTACCGTCTTCTAGCAATTGCAGTTCACGACATGCATCCTGGTATGTATTAAATACTCGACCATTAACTTTTCGTAAAAATTCAAAAGACGTTGGTCCGGGAACATTCACCAATAAAAAACGTAAATAGAAGCACTCACGTTGCTTTGGATGTACCGTGTAAAGTCTCCCCAATGTCTTAGCTTTGAATATGCCTGTAATGGAAGGATGTGGTTTTCCTTGTTTCCGTGGCTCCCATTTTTTACTGGATTTGTTCCATGTGAAATAACGTGGAACATCACCATACACCAATGTCTTCGCGAATTGGCCAAAAACATCAGGTTTTTGACGTAATGTAAAAAATTCAGTTAGAGTCGTTTTCGGAGCTTCGAACGCTCTTTGGAGAACATTTTCTTCAGTAAAGTATACACGTTGACCGTTTTCAAGATGTATTGCCAGATGTTGGACAGCAGGATCTCTTTCGTGGATGGGAAAGCTGAGAATATGCCAAATAGCTTCATTGCTGCTAATGTATCTGCCCATTTGGTATCGTGCTATTTCGTCATTTTTATTTATGTTTTGTACTTTAAATATGGCCAAATCACTGCCTTTGTTTACATATTTACAAATATACTTAATTGATTTAACAGAACTGCAAAGCTCAACATTGATATGAGCTTTGTAAGTTTTTGAAAGTAGTGGTGAGTATGGTACCACCCACTGATTATCAAACTCAACTTGATTTGGAAAGTTCGGCAGTCACATTGTAAATGTATGGCCACCATTCTCAGTACTTCTGCGGCGATACATTGGATAACCATCAATATCCGTGATCGTGTCATTCGTATGCGGCTTTGGGAAGTTTTTTTTACATTTTCCATTTTCCATGCACGGCGACGTCATGTTGAAAGCACCGCATGGCCCATGGATCATGTGTTATGTGACAATATCAAATGATTCTTGATCAATTAATGGGTCTGGAATTTCGGCTGAAATTATTTGATCGATTTCTTCAGGACGGATTCTATCTTTAAGCCAAACCAAAATGTGGGCATGAGGCAAACCTCGCTTTTGCCACTCTATCGTATACAGCCAACAACGTGTGATACCAAAAATTGAATATTTAACAATAAAATCTATTAAGGATTTCAATTTTTGTTTAAACACACGTGCAGTTAAATCATGACGATGAATGGCTTGTTGTCCTGGCAATAGGAAAGTTTGTATCTCTTCCCAATTCGGATTACATGTGAATGTAATAAATAAATCCGGTCGGCCGTAATGACGTACGTAAGTCATCGCATCTTGTATGTATTCCTGCATGTTCCGTGGACTGCCGATGTAGCTTGAAGGTAAAATGAAAGCATTACCGATGTCATTGGGATTTAAATTTCCATCGATGTTTCCAGCAACAGCATCTCGTAAGTGAATATATTCTTCCGATCGTAGTTTTGCCTGGTTGAATCGAAGGAATCGCAAGCGTTCGCTTTCGACCTTAGCATACATATCAACAATGTATTGATGGAACAGCTGACGATATCGAAGGATATAATTGTCTTGATGTTGTCTAACCATTATTCGGTGTGCGTAGTAGTTCATTGAGCTAACTTTATTATTTCTGTAATCACCTAAAAAAATAAAAAATAAAATGCAATACGAAATTAAAATCTATACACACAGTAAGAAAGTAAATAGATAATTGTCAAATTTACCGGTATTTGGATCATACTGTTTGATATTAAGGTGATATTCATCTTGTCCTTGCCAAAATATCAATGGATATTGTAGTGCGTCATATGAACGGTGTAGATCCGAAATCGTACTGACAGTGTTGTCTCGCCGTGTAATTTTTATAGATCTTTTGTCAACTGGATCACCAACCATGATAACAGCAACCTCATCAACAGTTGGAGCGTTGAATCTACCAGCATGTTCACCTAATGGTACTTTGTCGGCTTTTATGACGATTTGATAATTGTCATTTTGCAGTCGTGGCGAAACTCTTTTGATCAATTGAATTAGTTGATTGTGATCTTCTAAAAAATTTTCCAATAATATCACAATTGCTCTTTCCTCTGCTTGTTCAATAAAATTATACAGGCACCGAGTCGTCACGCGCTCTTCACAATCGCCCATAAAATAAATTTGAAGAAATTTCGGATTGTTATCAGGCATTGGCATCAGTGATCCGATTTTATGGTACACCTGGCCTTGAATTTTGAATGTAGTTTCAAAATTAAGTCCATCGGATGCACGATCGCAAATTTTAGTTGCCCCAAATGACGTCATTTGGAAGCAAGAATTAAATTTGCGTATCTTACGCAAAAATAATTTGGAATCATCTGAATTGCCAGTAAGAAGGGATAATAAAGGCTCCGGCGGAGCGGGTAGAGGTGACAGCACAACTTTTCCTGATGCGCAGCACATGCCGGCTGCTTCATTCCGAAATTTCAATGCCTGACAATATTGACATACTTTATCCATTCCACCGATAGCAATTTTTGAATGCGCTGAGTAGTTAATATCTGGTGCATATTCAAAGGCAAGCCGAACGAATGATGCACGTGTTAATGAGCGGCTGATCCGTTACCTTTGTCGATCTAGTACTCGTACTGTAGCTATGTTTCGTTCTCGTGCCGCTCTTGTTCTCGTAATATTCTGTTGCAGACGTTCGTCACGCTGTTCTTGAGATTATTGTGCACGACTTTCTGCAGTCCTGATTCTTTGAGCTGCATTTCTTGTTTCGATTTGTTCTAGTAATTGCTGAGCTCTTTCAACACGTTTGCGTCGTGACCCTTTGCTGCTTGCGTTGTTGAGGTTAGATTTTTTCGGTGGCATTTGACTGAAAATAATAATTTAATCGTTTAAATATTAGAAAGAGGAACTGAAAAACATGTTATCATAGCACATTGAAATAATAAGTGCAAAAGTAATTTTCAATGGAGGTTAAATAAAAATAATATAAAAATTTTTGTACAATTATTGAAAAAGTGTGGGAAGCTTTGTGCCATTTTCTCATTAATATATTAATTAACTTTTATAAAACTATGTGATATTACTTACATGTATAAATTGAAATTATTGTTCCTGTGCTCCTACTGTGGCTATGTCTCGTTCTCCTGCTGCTCTTGTTCTTATGATATTCTCTTGAAGACGTTCGTTACACTGTTCTTGAGATTCTTGTGTATGACCTTCTGCTGTCCTGATTCTTTGAGCTGGATTTCTTGATTCAATTTGTTCTGCCAACTGATGGGCTCTTTTAATACGTTTGCGTCGTGCCTCTCTGGTGCTCGCGTTGTTGAGGTTAGATTTTTTCCGTGGCATTTGACTGAAAATAATAAATTAATCGTTTAAATATGAGAAAAAAAAATTGAAAATCATTCTAATTAACTTTTATAATTATGTGATAATACTGACATGCACATATTTAAATTATAGAGTTTAAATAATAATTTCAATAAGAATTGAAATACTTATTTAATCGTTTAAATATAAGAAAAAAAATTTGAAAAACTTGTTATCATAGCACATTGAAATAATAAGTACTAAATATTTTTTAATAGAGGTTAAATAAAAACAATTAAAAAAAATATTTGTACAACTATTGAAAAAGTGTAGAAAATTGTGTATCATTTTTGCATTGACATTTTAATTAAATTTTACAATTATGTGATAATACTTACATACATATATTCAAATTAAATTATAAAGTTTTGATCAATGAAGCACAAATAAGTAAAAAACAGGATTAATTTCACTGTATTATCTTCATTATAATATGAATGCAATTTACACTTCAGTCTAAGTAACACGTGGCCGGCTATGCTAACACCAAAAATTTAAAAAGTGGAAATAATTGAATTGTACGGTATTTCGTTCACTACAAAATAAATTTAATTAATTTTATAGCGTCAACAACACGTGGTAATTATGCTGTTAAAATGTAGCTTATATGACACGTTCGTAGATTTACCATAGCAGCGCCATCTATTGATTACTTACTCAACCCAGTCGAAAGGTATCGACATCTGTTAGAATCATTTGGAGTTAACAGATAATTGTGACTGTCAAATAATAACAGACAAATAATTAGCAATAAATTAAAATTGCGACTATAATTTGAGATTTAAACTATCCTATCTCTCAAGTTGGATCGAACTGCACATGGTGTGCGTATTTTATTATAATCGGTTAAGTGGTTTAGGAGTCCATTGAGGACAAACATTGTGACACGAGATTTATATATATTAAGATTTCTTACCGGTTCACCGGGGCCATCAATGAAAATCAAACCTTCTTCAATAGCAGTTATTTGATCAAAAATATAGAATTGATCTTCATTTAGTTGATTAATCTTTACCCGGAATATAGCTGTATTATTTTTTTTGATTTTCTTTCTATCGTCTGTGTCATTTTCAGTTTCTAAATCTAATGGTAAAGGTAATCCAAAATCCTTACGCGATAAATTTTTCTTCTCTAAAACGTCATTTATATAATTTAAAGCCCGTGTCTCATGATTGTCCCGAAAACCTTCACAAAAATTATGTTCAAACTTTTTCCAAATTTTAGAAGATTAAGGTGTGGTATCAGCCATCAGAAACCAAACAAAAAATTTTCTTTATTGTTTTGGCATCATTATAGAACAGGCTTCTTCAAAAATTTTGTAAACTTCGTCGTCACTTTCTTCTAATTCCATTGCCAAAGCAGTTTATTTAAATATTTTATACTGTAGGTTTTCGTAGAATTTCAAATGATCAAAAGAAGTTACCCCTACAACTCCGTTTAAAATTAACTTCAAGTAAAATCTTTTAATGTCTTTTAGACTAATACTATTCACGCGACCAATTGTGTTTAAGAATTTTTTTCGTTTGCTCCAAATTTTTTTGAATGTGTCGAAAGAGTAGTATTTCGGTATATTACGATACTTAATTTTTTTCGCAAAATCATCAGTTTCATTCAATTTAGACCACGCCGTTAAAGTCGTCTCAGTTCCCTTTTTAGTGCCTCCTCTTCTTTGTATTCTTCAACCAAAATCTGTTGCTGGTTCTTCGTATCGATCGCTAAACGGGTAACAGGATGTGACCTGCGGGAAATCAGTAATTCTTCTACCTCCAAGCAGCTTCCGCAAGGCTAACGTATCGGGCATGAATAAATTTTGTGATTTCGTCATGCGTGTCTTCTGGCTTGGAATTTTTTTTTACTTTTGTGTCCGCTTTATTGATTTTTGAATATGCTCTATCATGGCCTTTATGTAAGTATTTAAAAAGATATTTAATGCTATGGATAGAAGCACAATAATGTACGCAAATATGACATTCATATGTCAATAGCAGTATATCGTTGTACAGGATAACCATAGAATTGTCTACTTTAACGAATTTATTTTTTACCTTTGCATTATACACGTAGCGCTTAACCCTATTATTCGTGTGTCTGTATTTCGGAGATCCATTCGTTTCAAACTCGGTGGGATCACAAAATTCTTTCGGATATTTTTTTCAACAAATTTGTTTATCAGCCTCCCAACACCGAGAGTTTCCAGTATGGGGACCATGTCACATGTGTTTCATGACCAATGATCTCAATTTATCGTTGTTGACGGAGATTTCTGCTTTAATGTGTTCATCAATATCAGTGGATAAGCAAGGGGGGTTCTGGATACAAACACCTTCTTTACCGACCGAACCGCTCCGCGCAGCTCAGACTCAAACCCTTTTCCGCGATGACGTCACAGTCTGCCGTACCGAAGGTCGAAACCGTGCAACCTTACCGACAGTTGTATCCATTGAGGGTCAAAATCGTGCTGTTTTACCTACAATCTTACCGACAGTTGTATCGATCGAGGGTCAAAATCGTGCTGTTTTACCGACAATCTTACCGACCGAAGGTCTGTAGTGCTCGCCTTTCCCACGGTAGGACTGCTGACGTGTAACGTCAACCACCTCACATTCCTTTCCCACCTTATCAACCACGTGACATTCCAAAATTAATGGTTCCGAGAATTGTTTGTCTCAACGTCGCACCGAAATCCTTTGACCGCATACCGCTCGCCGTCGAAACTTGTCGAACGCATTGTTTTGTCTAACCACCTTATCAACCACGTGACATTCCAAAATTAATGGTTCCGAGAATTGTTTTTCACTTACTCGGTTTGATATCCAAGGTCGACCGATAGTCGCGGTACAGAGCCTGCGGTGTCGGGTTACTATCGCTCCTGGAATGCCAAAAGGTGCGCGCGCATCCGTACAGCTGCCCTATAAAAAGGACGCTCATCACTGCAAACGATCATTACGTCACAATCTGTCGAGCATACGTGAGGAAAGAGCTCAAGATGGAATCCGCGAAGTGTTTGAGATTGATCGATATTATGGAATCGGCGTTCAAGATTTTATCGGAAAAATCGTCGCCGACAGAAATTGCAAAATGGATTCGACTCGGAACCCCAAATATCAGGCTTTTGAATAAAATCTTACGCAACAACGCCTCAACGATCGGGGAGAAGACAAGAATTTTGACTACAATCAGAATTCTGAAATCGTTGACAGTCAAATTTCAACTAGTGCAGAAAGTGGGTGACGGATTACGAAGCCGACGAAGAAGCGATCGAGTACGGTGGGAAGATTTGGAATCAGCTTTCGAGAGGAGAATTCGAACTGGATCCATCGTCAATTTGAAGCATAAAGATGTGGAGAGATTTCTAGAAGACGCAAAGGTACTAGCTGTGACGAGACTGAAAAACGCTCTGAAGAAAGACGGGAGCTTGAAAGCCAACGTTATCCTGGCTTGTAAATTTGAACTCAGAAAAGTTGATCGCACGGTGGAAGAGATCAAATTTTTTAATACGAGAAATGAAATCATCCTCCAGACAACGGATATCAACGAATGGTTCATCGAAAACGCGACGGAGCGTTTGTTGAAAAAGGTGGAAGATTTCCAGGAAAAGGATTCGGGCTGGTCGCTGACCGAAATAATCAATTCGACTGTGAATATCAACAAGTACGTGCCACTACAAGGCGGTGTCTTCACATACACACCACTACCCAAAGATATTCAAGATAAGAAGGCTGTCGTCAACATCTGTAACAGCGACTCGTATTGCTTCCTCTGGTCGGTCACCGCAGCTCTGTTCCCAGCCGACAACAATCCCAGTAAAATTACTTCGTATCCACATTTCAGCTCAGTGCTACGGTATGATGGTATAACGTTTCCTATGTCTCAAGACAAAAACACCATTTCAAAATTTGAGAAGCTTAACGACCTATCAATTAACGTTTATGGTATAGACCAAGGTGATCGGAAAAAAAGTGATATAGTACCGATTCACCTGAGTCAGAATGAGTCTGATAAACCTACAATTCATCTTTTGGCGATAGAAACTGAAACCACTGACGATGACGATGCTGATGATGATATGGTAAATTATGAAAAAAATAGAATCTTTCATTTTACATGGATTCGAAATTTATCGCGGTTGACAAGATCTCAAATTTCCAAGCATAAATGTCATACTTGGTTGTGCGATAGGTGTCTGTCTCATTTTAATTTCGAAAGATGTTTGTTGAAGCACCGAGCTGATTGCATGAATTTGAACAAAACCAAAGTTATTCTACCTACAGATGAGGAAAAAATACTGAAATTCAAAAATTTCAAGCATAAAGAAACCGTTCCATTCTGCATTTACGCGGATCTCGAATGTTTACTGCAACCCACACATGAAAGTTTTGGGGAAAATAGAACAATTTATCAGAAGCATCTTCCGTATAGTATAGCTTACTATCTGCATTGCGCGTTTGACGATTCGCTTTCAAAATTCAAAATTAATCGTGGAAAAACTTGCATCCAATGGTTTGTGAACGAGTTAAAGGAATTGGCACTTTCGTTAGAGGGATATGACAAGACTGTTGTACCGATGGAACCACTAAATTTCAATCAGATCAACAAATTTAATTTGTCAGCGGTCTGTCATATTTGTGAAAAACCGTTTACGCTCACAGACGTGAAACATCTGGATCACTGCCATTTCACAGGAAAGGACCGTGGTGCTGCTCACCGCAGCTGTAATCTAAATTACCAAAATTTGCACACCATCCCAGTGATATTCCACAATCTTTCGGGTTACGATTCGCATTTTCTGATCAAAGCCCTGGGTACGTCATTCGAAGGTACTGTTAAACTATTACCTGTCAACAAAGAAAAGTACATTTCCTTCACTAAATTCGTTAAGGGAACGAATGTAACGTTCCGTTTCATACATTCGTACCGTTTCATGCCTAGCAGCCTCGATAAATTATCATCGTATCTGGACGGTTGCCGAAAAACAATAACACGTAAATTCCGCAGTAGCTTGAACAAATTTCGGTTATTGACTAGGAAAGGTGTCTTGCTGTACGAATACATAGACAGTTGGGAGAAGCTCGAGGAGAAACATTTACCAGCCAAAGAACAGTTTTATTCGAAATTGAACGACTGGAATATATCAGACGACGATTACGCGCATGCGTGCGACGTATGGCAAACTTTTAACATCCAAACTTTGGGAGAGTATTCGGACTTGTATTTACAGACGGACGTGTTTTTACTGGCTGACGTTTTTCAAAATTTTCGACAGAATTGTTGGACGACGTACAAACTGGACCCGTTACATTACTACACAGCGCCCGGTCTGTCGTTTGATGCAATGTTAAAATGTACAGGCATCGAACTCGAGCTTCTCACCGACATAGACATGGTTATGTTTATCGAAAAAGGTATTCGTGGTGGTGTATCACAGTGTTCGAACAGATATGCAAAGGCCAACAACAGGTACATGGGAGAAAAATTCGATCCTGAGATCGAAGAATCTTATCTCATGTACTTTGACGTTAATAATTTGTACGGTGCAGCTATGAGCTTTGCTCTGCCATACAGTTCCTTCGAATGGGTATCAGACTTCAGACAATGCGACGTTCTGACCATCTCGGACAATGCAGAGTTTGGTTACGTGCTGGAGGTAGATTTGAAATATCCTGCGGAACTGCATAAAACTCATAAGGATTTACCATTGTGTCCGGAGCACTATGTACCTCCGATTTCGACCAATAAACAGCCAAAATTGACGCCCACGCTATTTTCCAAGAAAAACTACGTTGTTCACTACCGCGTGTTGAAACAATGTTTACAATTAGGTTTAAAATTACTCAAAATTCACAGAGTTCTCAAATTCAAGCAAACTCCGTGGCTGAAAAAATATATAGATTTAAATACCGATTTGCGAAAAAAATCTGACAACGAATTTGAGAAAAATTTTCACAAGCTAATAAACAACGCAGTGTTTGGCAAAACTATGGAAAACGTGCGAAAGTACAGAGATGTTCGATTGATCACCGAATGGGATGGACGGTACGGTGCGAGAGCTACCATAGCCAAGCCTAATTTTCACAGCTGTACCGTTTTCGACAAAGAGATGGTTATCGTCGAAATGAATAAGACGAAAGTCAAATTGAATAAACCATTGTATGCAGGTTTCTCCATCATGGATCTGGCTAAAACATACATCTATGATTTTCATTACAATTACATTTAACAGAAATTCGGCAACCAAGCAAAATTAATGTACACAGATACCGATAGCTTGATTCACAATTTTACCGTCCCCGACATATACGAACACATGAAGGAGGACCTGCACAAATTTGACACGTCGGATTATCCTCTTGACAACGCTTATGGAATACCTCGAGCGAACAAAAAGTTCTCGGTTTGATGAAAGACGTGAATAACGGGAAAATAATGTTGGAATTTGTAGGATTACGAGCTAAATTGTACGCATTCCGAGTCTTGGGAGATGAGAAAGACAGTAAACGTGCCAAAGGAGTCAAGGGATCAGCGTTAACAAAAATAACCTTTAACGATTATTTGGAATGTGTTCTGAACCGTGAAAATTTGTCTACAAATCAGCATTTGATCATGAGTCGAAAGCATGAGGTATACACCGTAGAACAGCAGAAAGTAGCACTAAGCTGGAATGACGACGAGCGGATCGTGTTTCAAAATACAACCGACACGCTTCCGTGGGGCTACAAGCCTACACCTTAGCTTTATAACTGTACCATGTCTGTCGATTGTCTAAAAAATAAAGACGCATACTTGTTGTGTATCGGATATAAGATAAAGAGGAAAATACGTTTTTACAATAAATTATTTATTAAAATGTTACATGTCCGATTCGTTTATCCAACTGTTGTGTGTATTGTCAAAACCTAACCATTTAACGTATATTTTTCTTCCACGCTTCTTGAGCACCTTCCCGACCAGATAGATATCCGGATGCTTAACCTTGAGGAGCTCTTGTTCGTAGAAACCACCAGCGATGGGTTGATCTCGGTAGTCTTTGAGCTTGTACGTCACAGGATGAGTATTTTCCACTCGACTTATCGTGAATATTTCAGTCGTCCAATTGGGAGTGTAACCTTTCTCGAAGACATTTTTGAATTTGCTGATTCGAACTTCGTCGTCGGATTTGAACTTTGCCGATACGGTAGGTATCGCTCGAAGCCCTCCGTACGCCTGACGTAATAACAGCCTCTCGTTTGCAACGGTGACATCCGACGGTTTCATTCTTATGGTTCGGTGTTTGACGTTGTTGTAAGCCGAAACCAAATCGGATAAGATATCGAGCCACTTGTAGCTTCCTTGCATGCTGAACCGTGTCCACATTTTACCTTTCAGCGTGCGATTGAAACGTTCACAGATCGAAGCCTTCAAATTACTGTACGTGGAGTAAAGTTTGATTCCGTAGCGTGTCATAAGCGATTCGAATTTCGAGTTGTGAAATTCCGTTCCTCTGTCGTCGTGTAAATTTTTCGGTACCCGTCCTTGGACAAGCACAGATTCCATTGCCTTCGTAACATCATCTCCAGACTTGCTCTTTATCGGTACAGCCCACGCATACTTTGAAAAGATATCAATGACTGTGAGCATGTACTTGTAGCCTTTGTTTTGTCCAGCGTACGACGTCATATCAACAAGATCCGCCTGCCAGGTCTCGTCGATGCCGCGCACGTCTACACGTCGACGCGGGTAATTCCGGCGTGCAGGCTTATGCAGTTCCGTCACCAGTGCTTGCTTTTCCTCGTTCATATTCCAACGCTATTAGTCTGGTGTCCAATTTGGAAATGATTTCCGCGTTTCGCATCGACAAGTCTCTGCCTGTTTTAAAGTCTGTGTAAAAGGTATCCAAGGCTTTCTCCGTAGTGATCTCTAAAGCTTTGATCATTTGATCGAGGTTGTCGATTCGTTTTTGCAGCACGCTGGATTTTCGTCTCAAGGTTTTTAAAGTTACAGCATTGTTCGGCTCTGCGGGATCTGCGACGTTGCACAGTCTCTTGTTCCGTATATCGTAATGCCCGTCCGCTGTTATTTGAAACCCGACACCCGGAGGACCGCGAGTGCTCGCGGTCGTGTTTTTATTCAGCTGACGTCCAAACACGTCGACGCTCATCTCGGTAATGAATGCAAAAATGACGGGAGCTGCTTAATAAATGATTCCTGCTTCGCGTAGTTCTTCGATAATGGAGATTATTTCGTTATTGTGACTCGGATTTCCCGCTGCCTGAGATGCCAGGAGTAAACGAAGACGCTCCACCAACTCGTTTGGATCATCCCAGAAGACGTATTCCGTTTCAACACCTTGTCGAGTGATCATAGCTTGCGAAAGTAGACCTTTACCCTTTCGGCGAGGTGACGGAGAATAATCCATTAATTTGGCAATGACATTTCTAAATTTGTAACTGTTATCGTTTCGAACAGCCCCGTCGGATGAGTAATACTTCTTATGCGCGTTCGTTGCGAGGATTATGTTTTTAAAATTTTCCCGATCTCCGGCGCTCGCAGAAGAACCGTCGGGCTTCTTTTGAACAAAAGTTCCAGCAAACCCTTCGTTTTCGGGTAACGCGTGTCGCCAATACGAACGTAGTCACTCTCAAAAGATATCAACGAATCACCGATCATTAGTCCGTTTGAGAGGTTGCGTACACCGTACACGTTGTCCAATTCGCCTTTTGTCTTCGCATCTCTCATCAGTGCAAAATACTCGTCCTCGACCGGTGTTTCTACGACTGTTTCATCCCCCGCCGAAGCAAAGGAATCGTCCATTTCCGAGACAGTTTGATTTTTTGTTTCATTTTTCATCTCCTTTATTTCTTCTTTAATTTCTTCCACCTCTTGTTTGACAGGTTTGGTGTCTTTTGTAACATTCACCAGTTCTTGCAACGGAGTCACTACTGGTTTGAAAACGTCACTCAATTTCTGAGTCGTAGATTTCCTGCCCGACTTGAGCAATCTGTGTTTTCGACGGATCGCAGCACTTGCTTGAGCGATCTGATGTCGGACATCTTTTTGCTTGGAAATCTCAGAGCTCTGCATGTTGACGCAACTGAGTCTGCAGCGCTACTGCGTCTCTCGCTCGAAAACGCGAGATTTTATTCCTTTTGCAGGCTAACAAAAGAATCGAATCCCCTCCTGTATCGTCCTTCGTTGAGCTCACTGTCTTTGTCGATCACCAGAAACCCGTACTTCTCACCGTTCCAGCATGCAGAGCACACACTTTTAAACTCTGTGTAAGACATATCGGTGTTCACATGATCGTTGTATACGTGTCTCAGGTTCATATCGTCTTGTTTGAATAACACGAGTGAGTTTACGTTGTCGCGCACGAGATGTTTGGGAATACGCGCGTACGTCTGACAGAGATAGAAACAGTCAACGGCGTGATGTTTACCTATGCAAAAGTAGGCTCTAATATTGTCCTGCTTCTCGCACGCTACATCGTCAAATATGATTATTTAGTTGGGCCGTGCTTCTTTCGGTGGAATCACTTGCTCACGCTCGGTAAACGCAAAATACTCCGTATTCTCAACATGGTCCAGCAATTGCTTCAACAATCGGTATCAAGGTTGGTTGAGAGATTTTGAGTAGATGTAGATATTTTCAAATCTGAGTCCGTTGGGATGGGTCATAAGTGTGAGCAACGCATTAGTTTTACCACAATTCGACGGTCCACAGAATATCGCACGTACACTGTTCGGGAGTAATTCACCGTGCCGTTTGTGCTTTTCGACATTTTGCTCCGAAAGTTTGTCAAAATTCATCACGGGAAGCTTGGTAGGTTGTTTCTCAAACCGCATCTCGGACATGACTGATCGGATTTGCTATAAATACCCCGTTTTAAAGCACTTTTCTTCAGTCAACGCACGAACATGATCGCGTACAGAGGTGAACGAAGCAGCAGCAGGCGGCAACATCGTGGCAAGGGTCTGGTGAATAGAATCATCAGCAAACTTCCGATCGAGTTGCATGTTTCCGGTTACCAATACTGCGGTCCCTGTACGAAGTTGACGAAAAGACTAGCGAGAGGCGATTCCGGTATCAACCCTCTCGATGCAGCGTGTAAGGAACACGATATAGCGTATTCGAAAAATCGTGAGAACCTTGAGGTTAGAAACGAGGCTGATAGGGTGTTGGCTGAGAAAGCTTGGAAACGGGTTCTCGCAAAGGACGCAAATTTGGGTGAGAAGGCAGCCGCTTGGGCAGTAGCTAATACAATGAAAGTAAAATCAAAACTCGGAATGGGAATGCGAAAGTCAAAAAAAAATGTGACCTTGAGAAAAATTGTAAATGCTGCAAAACGTTCTATGGTTCCAAGCAACGATGCAAAAGTAGCTATCGAATCTGCGCTGAAGGGAGCTGAGAACGCCGTTAAAAAAGCGGGTGGTAAATGTAAAGTGCGAACACCTCGCGTCCTACCGGTACCTTCGAAAGTCGGTGGTTTTCTACCGTTTCTGATTCCTATTTTTGCCGGTCTCAGCGCTACGGGTGCGTTAGCCGGTGGTGCGGTCGGTATAGCAAAAGCTGTGAACGATGCGAGCGCGGCTAAACAAGAATTGGAGGAAAGCAAACGACACAACAAAACTATGGCAGCTATCGCGTTGGGCAAAGGGCTTCACATGAAACCGTACGAAACAGGTCTTGGTCTCCATCTTTCAAAAAACTAGATGCGATGCTACCACGTAGAGCGTTGACTGATTGGGACTTGTTGAAATATGCAAAAATCTTGAGGGTTCCGCATTTCCGCGGTGTTTTCATGCGAAACGAAATGCCCGGAAACGGTCCACGAAAAACGAGTCAGCTATAATCAACCTTGACGACAAAGACGGTCCGGGAACACACTGGGTTGCGTACAAGAAACGCGACAATAATATCGATTACTTTGACAGTTTCGGCAACCTTCAACCACCCTCGGACCTCATAAGATACCTCGGCGTTGGTAGCGTCAAATACAATCATGAGAGGTACCAGGATTACGATACATTTGAATGCGGACACTTGTGTCTGAAATTTCCAAGTGGCGAGCTATATAAACATGGTGCGTGATTCGTCAAAGTCAGTATACCACTCGCAGTCATAGATGATTCGTTAACGTTAACGATTTCGGGAACCTCTTCGATACTCGAGGCACAATATTTCCCACCGTTCGAACTTGCTCGTGATAAAAGTTATGCTCTTGGCTTAGTAGAATTGTTAACCTTTAATTCGATTCCCAACGTTGATGTCGGTCACAATAAAATTTACGTAGCTGACAAAGTGATCACCATACCTACCGGCAGCTACGAGATCGAGGACACAGAGAAGTATCTTCAAAACGTGCTAAGAAATACAGATATCAGGCTCGCCATCAAACCCAACAATAATACATTACGCAGCGAAATCACATGCAACCACACGATTAACTTTGAGCCGAATGATTCCATTGCTCAACTTTTGGGATTTACACCACGTGTATTGGAGGTTGACAAAACTCACGAATCGGACGTGCCTGTAACTATACTCAAGGTCAACGCGTTGCGAGTCGAGTGTAGCATTACAACGGGTGCCTACGTCAATGGACACAAAGTACACACTATTCACGAGTTTTTCCCGACCGTCCCACCAGGATATAAGATCGTGGAAGTACCGTCGCACGTCATTTACCTTCCGATCACCGTCAAGACCATAGATCACGTTCAGCTCCGGTGAGTGGATCAAGACGGAGACCTGGTTAATTTTCGTGGTGAAGTTATTACTGTGAGACTACACATCAAATCGCAATAAACGATGGGAATTGTATATAACAGACTGTCAAAGAGTAGGTATATCAGTAAGTCGACATGCCCCGATCAAGTCAGTCGTCGTTCGATTCCCGAACCGCTAACACCTCGAAACGTGGAGTTCCTGATAGCTCTGGGTCTGAAACTGACACCTTTTGGAAGAGGAATTTCCGACGAATAAAAATCCGATTTTGCTTTTTTATCATCTGCTACGTGCCATGGAGGAGGAAATCTTGAGCATTCAAACACCAGTCGTCGTTGACGAATCCGTTGCGCATTACGAGATTCACGCTCACAAACCTTACGCCTCGTCAACTTTCAACAACAGCGATGAAATTCGAATCACCGTTCAGCATCAGGATTTATGCATATTACCCAGCAAAAGTTCGGTACATATCCACGGACGACTCCTCAAACCTGATGGTACAGCTACTGTGAACACACAGCTCGTAAACAACGCCATCTGTCATCTGTTTGAAGAAATTCGCTACGAAATTAACGCAGTTGAGGTTGATAGAAGCAAGAACGTTGGCTTGACAAGTCTCATGAAGGGTTACGCTTCCCTGCACCCTGGTCAGACTTGGCTGATGGAGAACGCTGGATGGCTCGATGTAGAAGAGAAGAAAAAATTAACCGATGCCGATGGTAACTTTGACGTACTGATACCGCTCAGCATGATATTGGGTTTCGCCGAAGACTACCGCAAGATCGTTGTCAACGCTAAACATGAGTTAATTTTGACGAGATCAAAAACTGACGTCAACGCAATCATGCAGACTCAGGAGGAGGAATTCAAAATCACGATCAATGCAGTGGAATGGCTAATACCGTATTTGAAACTCGCGGATCAGAAAAAAGTTGACCTACTAAATTTCATTCAGAGAGATCCGCCTGTTTCGATGAGCTTCCGCAGTTGGGAATTGTACGAATATCCCTTACTTCCCACAACATCGAAACACGTTTGGACTGTGAAAACTTCCACTCAGCTTGAAAAACCTCGGTACGTCATTTTGAGTTTCCAAACAAGTGGAAAGAACAAGACCGGCAAGAACGCAAGTCATTTCGATCATTGCAATATCACGGACGTCAAGCTATGTTTAAACTCTCAATCTTATCCGTACGGTAACCTGAACCTCAACATGAGTCGTAATCTCTACGCGCTCCTGTACGAGATGTACGCAAACTTCCAAGCTACCTACTACGACAAGAACCCCGAGCCGTTGCTGACAAAGAGTGAATTCCTTCGAGACGTCCCCTTATTCGTTATCGACTGTTCAAAACAAAACGAATCTTTGAAGTACGGACCCGTCGACATCCGTCTTGAATTTGAAGCTAAAGCCAACTTTCCCGCTGAAACATCGGCGTACTGCTTGATCGTTCACGATCGTATTGTCGAATACAACCCGCTCAGTGGTGGGGTGAAAAAGTTGGTATAAAAGCTGACCCGTTTCCACCATCTCGCACAGTTCAAAGATGGAGCTCATCGTTGACATACAAGGCTTTCGTAGACCTCTCAACAACACCTTCACGTTAAAAGAATTGGCTGTAATTTCAATCTACTCGGAAGCATCTCCATCAGTGTTCTTCTTTAAACCACCTTACAAATGGAATTTAATGGACGTCAAATACAAAAGCCAAAATTCTTGGCTAGAACGCGATTTTCACGGCTTACGTTGGAGCTGTGGAACCATACCTTTTGAGGAAGTTGAGCGGACCATTCAAGACAGGCTGTGCAAAGCTCAAACCGTGTACGTAAAAGGAGAAGAAAAACGAGATTGGTTGCTCAAAATCGTTCCGAAACTTCAAATCATCGATATGTTGGACTTTGACTGCCCGTCGCTTGAAACCCTGCAAAAAACTTCAGCTCTGAGATGCGACCTTCACACAATACCCAACGCAATCTGTGCAGCACGAAACGTTTGCATACTCCAGAATTGGCTACAAAATCATCGTACTGTCCGGATGGCGAGGCTGTACGATTTGTGTTACTGCGCAGAAGCGTCTACAAGAACGGTCCCGCATTCCAGGCGAATATATCACCCTGGTCATGACACTGTTGAATAGAATTATTGTACTATTTTTTGTGAAGTAATTGTCAACCGTACTCTAAAAATTGTACTCAATAAAACTTTTAAAGAATATTCACGAAATAATTTTATACCTTCACCTTAGCTCTTAAGAGAGAGAATTTTTTTCAGAAGCTTATGTAAGATTCGACCTTGCTCTCCATCCTTGACCGAGCTGTACTCAAACCGAGTTTTGCATTCCTAGAGCGATAGTAACCCAACACCGCAGGCTCTGACCGCGGCTATCGGCCGACCTTGCACTCCGGTCTGAACCCGTCCAAATACTCATCGTAGAGTTCACATGACGCAGCTCGAAACCCTCCGTCGTTGCTTAGTGGTGTTCGGACATTTTCTTAGATTTTGAGATTTAATTCTAGATACAAAACGTACGTAGGATTAAAGGTATACAATCAAAAAATATTCATAATTTCAATCTTTTTGTTTATTATAAAGACTTACACAGAACATTGTTTGAATATTATACGTATACAAATTCGAGTTGACTGTAGGGTCCGCCAAGATAGCGTATATGCAACCGTATCTCCTTACTGGCTGCCGTCACCTTTTGGAACAAATCTTCATTTTCGTGGAGGGCTTTGTTTAGTCGGTTGGGCAGAAAGATCGTGAAAGCGTCATCTAAGTCCAGAGCGATTTTGTCCCGAAATTTCGTTTTGACTCGACGAACACCGCTGACTCTGTATTCGAAGTAGGCTTCAAGATCCGAAACTTTTTTCAACGGCAGAAACGTCTCCAGCCGCGCGATTTCGTTCAGTTTTGAGAAGTCCATTGTCGTTACGGTCCAGTTGTAGGTGCTCGAAATCTCTTGTCAGTTGATTGAGGTCGGATCTGATTTTCAGGAGATGTTTTACTTCTCCGATATTCTTGAGGAGCAGTTCTAATCGTTTCTTCAACTCACGTTGTTTCAGAGCACTTCTCATTTGCAAGAAGAACAGCTTCAGACTGACGATGAAGTTTTCACTTTTCGTTTATATAACGTTCCCCCACCACATAATTTGATGGAGGGTAAGGAATGTCACGGGACTGATATCAAATACGTATGCGCGCGCACCTGACAAGTTTCGACTTGACGGTGAGCGGCACGCGGTCAAAGGATTCCGGTGCGACGTTGGGACAAACAATTCTCGGAACTATTAATTTTGGAATGTCACGGGGCTGATAGGGTGGGAAAGGGATGTGAGGTGGTTGATGTTACACATCAGCGGTCCTACCGTGGGAAAGGAATTCGGAGTGGTTCATGTTACGCATCAGCAAATTCTCGGAACCATTAATTTTGGAATGTCACGTGGTTGATAAGGTGGTTAGACAAAACAATGCGTTTGACAAGTTTCGACGGCGAGCGGTATGCGGTCAAAGGATTTCGGTGCGACGTTGAGACAAACAATTCTCGGAACCATTAATTTTGGAATGTCACGTAGTTGATAAGGTGGGAAAGGAATGTGAGGTGGTTGACGTTACACGTCAGCAGTCCTACCGTGGGAAAGGAATTTGGAGTGTTTCATGTTACACATCAGCAGTCCTATCGTGGAACAGGCGAGCACTACAGACCTTCGGTCGGTAAGATTGTCGGTAAAACAGCACGATTTTGACCCTCGATCGATACAACTGTCGGTAAGATTGTAGGTAAAACAGCACGATTTTGACCCTCGATGGATACAACTGTCGGTAAAATATAAGAAACACTCTGGAACCGTCTTCTCTTTAGATAATTCGTGTAAATTTTTGTACTTTATAGCATACGGATTACGATTTAGTACCGGTGTTATAATGTCGATATGTCCTTTTATTAAATTTTCGTTACTTTTTAGTCTTTCCTGAGTCGCTCTACAGTCATCATAAATATAAATCTGTCCACAATAGGCATTATCACCTTTCCTTACACGTATCGTTGTTGGAATAGTGTGACATACTTGGCCTTGAATTTTTAAGTTGTATATACCGCGATTAGGGTTGGATATAAATTTAGCATTGAAAGTTGTAAAGGAAAATCCACTATTATAATAACGAATCAGTTCTCGGTGTTTTCTGTCATGAAGTAAAATTTTCAAATCATTGTCACAATCGTGTAATGGAGGGAGTTCGATTGATCTACCGTGACAACAACTTTTCTTCGAAAATTCGTGGGTCCAAAAGTACGCTGAACAATGACTGCAAACATAATCCATTTCACCAATATCTGAATAATTTACGTTGGTTGAAATTAGCTTATTGATCCTTTGAATCATGCGTTTTTTATTTACTCGATCTTCATCCATATGATGTACTAAATCTTTTTGTCTTTTTTTGATTAAACGTTCTTGATCCATACGATCTACCAGGTTCTTTTCTCTCTTCTTCATCAGCCGTTCTTGATCCATACGATCTACCAGATCCTTTCCTCTTTTTTCTTCATCAGCCGTTCTTCGTCGTCCATACGATCTACCAAATCCTTTTCTCTCTTCTTCATCAGCCGTTCTACGTCCATACGATCTAACAGATCCTTCTCTCTCTTCTTCATCAGCCGTTCTTCGTCCATACGATCTACCAGATCCTTTTTTCTTTTCTTCATCAGCCGTTCTTCGTCCATACGGTCTACCAGATCCTTTTTTCGTTTCTTCATCAGACGGTCCTCATCCATTTGACTTGCTAGATCCCCTCTCCTTTTTTTCAATAATCATTCTTGATTTGTTTCCCACCCGATTTTTTTTCTTTCTTTTCTCCATACGTTCCTTGCTCATATTATTTGTTTTATCTGAATTTCTTTTTTTTGACAACGTCTGTACGCAAAGATTTTTTACGCGTCGCCGTTCATTAATTGATTCTCTATTTCTCAAATAATATGATTGATTATATGCCTGTTGTGGATTGGCTCCTGTGAATTTAGTGTTTGAACAATCTAGTATATCGTAATGGGCTCTGTCGGTGATTCCTGATAAATAGAGTATCAATTTATCGTCACTATCGCTAGATCCAAATTTTCTAGGAACATGAAATGCATTTTGATAAACTACTACTTGTACAGTATACATGTTTACAAATGATTAAATCTCGACTTCCCCACCGTAAACACCATCTCTGGACATATGTGATGTATAACAATTTTGATCAGATATATTAACGCTGTACGATTTATCCCCGATTATGAAAGGTTCATAAAAAGATCAATTATTATACACGTTCGAGACAATTCTTAATCTGACATCCCTATGTTTCTTTTGGTCGTGAAACAAAAAATAAACAAAAGATCTAAATAGACAATTCCCATCCCCTTTAACTCGTACTTTAATATTATGTTCAGTCATGACACGAAAAATCAAGAAAAGTTGAATTATTTGTTAGTGGAATGTTTTCCCTCGGAAACTCACCAGTTATGTGGAGAATCACCTAAATATTAATTGCAAATAGCGCTTGCACAGTTAATTGTCACAGGTTAGCGTATAGGTCTGTATTGCCTGTTGGTTCTGGTCACAAATGTTAAAATCATTCAAATTTGAACCGACCGTCACAATATCACTGTAACCACAACTAACAAATGGTACTCGAAACGATAAACATCGATGTATCGATTAAAAAAAAAAACTAATCGTGGCATCTATACTGTCAATTTCGGCGTAGAAATTTCTGCGTGAAAAATTTCAAGTAATCTACTTACGATTATCAGTATGTCGTCCCGTAAAAATTCTTTGTCGTGTACCGAAAATTCAAGCTCTTCGAGTAATAGTGATTTAAACTATGAACCAGCGGCAAAAAAGTCTAAGATTGCCCATGAACCATCGACTACGCTTCCGAAGCCTAACATCGCCCGTGAATCTTTGACTATGCTTCCATTCACAAAAACTGATTTTTTGAACAATGAAGTTCACGTTGGAGATCACTTTGTGTGAGTCACGGATATATTGCTTATGCCATTCGTATGCAATCTTGTACCTAATTTTCTTAGTATAGAATTATTAATTAATCATTTCAGGTCAGTGATCGGTTACGTCGATGATATATTTATCCCAAAGTCCATTAATGCAAAAGAATCAAACAGAAGTTTTGAGTTGTTCAAATTTATTATCAAAAACAACGAAGGCATAAGAATATCGTGCTGTGCTTTCAATACAGATAGTGCGATCTTCTCAGCAAAAATAAAATTAAATCAAGTAAAGAGTTTTTGAGGAAATGATGATTCTACATGCGAATATCTGGAAAATTCCATTTTGCTTTGTGTTCACAACAACATTGTGAACGCAACTCGTTGGTCGCGCGCCTTCCAACCCACGCGAGGCAACAAGCCTTTCACACTTTCTAGTCACGCGACCCAGAAGAAAGTGTTACGTCACGCGCGCCGCTCACGCCACCCACGCAGCCGAGCGCGTTGCGTAATCAGTCAACGTGGTCTCCCGCTGCCAAAGACCAACCGAGGCTGCGATAAGAGACGACCGATCGGACCGATCGGCAGGACACTTCGGATTCACCTCGACTTGACCGACTCTACTGACGCTGACGCTACAACGCCACGCCTTGCCATCGCTTCAACGCCACGCTGACGTTACGCCACTACGACATTTTACTGACGCTACGACGCCACGTTCTAAGACAGACCGGACAGCAGCCTTCTTGCATGACGGATCCTGTTTATCTGGCTGCGGCCAGCCCACATCAAAACACAGCAGCTTCGAACCCTCCAGCTCCTTGGGTATTGCACCCTATAGATATCCCGTCGCGGCCTCTCACCAGACCCCCGGCTGTACTACTTTCCTTGTGGGACGTAAGGAGAGCTCGACTAACATCACCGAGCTACTGCAGACGCATCCCGACTCCAGTTTCCCCGTTTCCCGAGCCGCAGCGCTCATTCGTTTCGACTGCCACCCAGACGACCCAGTCGGAGAGTGAGTGGGAGTCTCCAATAAAGACGACCGAGAAGCGCCGTCCCCCGACACCACCGAGCTCTCCAGAGAGCCGGTATACACCACCACCAAGGACCGAGACCGACCCCCCTCGACGCCCAACATCCTCTCTACAGCCTCCACCACAGTTCAAGAAGACAAAGACCTCTCCTTCTCTCACGTGGCAACCATTACGCTAACTTTGCATATATGTAAATAAAATAACTAATAAATAAGATGTAAAATAAACTCAAAAAAAAAAAACAAACTCATCTTTAACTTCAGCGACCCACACCTTCCACGCGGTTCGGTCGAACTACTAGCTATCAAATAGCGAACATTTTGTTCGAATTATGGTATATTGATAATTTATGTATTATTATATGACAAGTAGATCCTATTGATTCGAAACGCCACGGCCACTGAAGGCTCATCCTATAATGAAAGAAATGTGGCTTTTGAACTACAACTGAAGCATTACACTGAAATTAATGAATTAGGCTTTTTTTATATTTTAAAAACTTATGGAAGTATAGAAAAAATAAATTTGGACCAAATCTCAGGAAAAAATGGACACATAAGTAAGTAGGAAATTTATACTTCGGAGAGAAATACCATGTAATCTGGATTATTCGTCATTACAAATAACCAATGTTTCAAAGAAACCGAGGGATATGTACGAGTACGTGACCAGTTTGTGTTGACCAACATGCGTAGATCCAATAAATATTCTGGAACGATCACTGACGGTAACTTCAAACTTGAAGTGGTCATCTCAAACGGCATGGAAGCAATTAAGATCAATAAAGGTCAAAATATTCAGGTCGTCGGAGAGGTTCAAGAACACGGTAATCGATTTTTTTACAATCTTGAATAAGAAGATACGCTACATAGGCAGCTTTTTCAGCCGCCTGTTCATTTCAGAAAACGGAATTATCTACTTAAAAATTCAAAGTATAAAACAAATAAAAAGCATCCAGGCTGATGTCATTGAGTAGGCTCATTTTGGCAGGCAAAATCCTTCGTCAGAAATCAGAGGGATGACAGGTTCGTGAGTGAAATTTAGAATTATTTTTTTTGAATATTCGGAATCTTCATTGTAATGTAATATTATTTATAGCGACCAGTGGATAAGGCCTACTGGGGATACCACCGAAAAAAAACGCGCTGACTTATCTACTACACTGACATGTGTACATGCTGCACATATAGTGGTGTGGAAACGACAATAGCTTGTTAAAAATCCTGTTCTGTCTCTCAACATGTAGATACCTCAGTTGTAGATACCTTAGTATAATTCAATGGCGAGGGGTGGGGGGCGGAAAGCGGTGTATGTGTGTGTTGGGGGGGGGTTGGATTCGGGTAACTTCGGGGTGGTGTGAGTGTGTGTGTGTGGAGGATCGAAGAGGGGGGGGGGGGGGTATTTCCGGATAGGTTCGGGTAACTTCGAATAGATTCGGGCAAGTTCGGGATTCTTAACACGGCAGCGGCGGAGGCAAATCTTTATATAATATAGAACGATATATATATATGTCGAGGTGAAGCCTCGGAAAGGCGGAGAGGATGAAAGATTGGCATGTCCAGGATTGCTCATTGTAAAAGCACGATGATCTTAACACGTTCAGTCAATTCGCCCGCTTGACCGTGACTGTCGATTTCATCCAAGCGTTGTTGTAAACAAACCATTTGTTTGTTCTATATTCATAGCATGCTGAATGACGCTTGACGCTTGATACGGCGGACTCATTCAAAGTTCAAGTTTCGAATTCACTTGATGATATATCCTCTTTATTTTTCTCCGACACGGCCATCCTGACAAATCACATGTCCCCATGTGAACTGATGTACATGAAATTTAATTCTTCAGCAATAAAAGTTCGTTTTTAATGAATTCAATTTTACTTTAATCATATATATCGAACAGAAAACTTAAATTTCAGTTCCAATCCCACATTTATTGACAAATCAATTAATTTCGATACATGTGGGTAACTTTTGAAGACTAGATACATGTTTCTTCAACTTCTCCTTCACATCCCCCGAGTGACCAACATTTTCTACCACTTCTCTTGAGTGAAAAATGTTCTTAACCATTTCCCTTGAGTGATTTCTCTGACACGACTTTTACATGAAGCTGCCACCACACACTCACGGTTTCATTCAAGAAATTCCGATTTCGACCGAGTTACGGCTACAAACTTCCATGTAAACAATTTTCCAAAAGAAAATATGTATTTAGTTTATATTTCAAATATTTTAACACGTTTTAAATATTTCATTTTTTTCAAAATTTTCTTTATTTATTTCCAATTCTTCCGAAATGTTACCCTCTGGCATTTTTTGCATCCGGTCATGTGCATATTCAAATATACGATTGGAATTCAAAGCTTTCAAAAGATATCTGTTGCCCTCTAACACTTCAATAATTTTATACGGGCCTTTGTATTTTGCATCCAATTTTGTTTGATTTCTCTCTTCATATTTTAAAATAACAAATTCGTTTAACACGTTGATTGCCATGTCACCCGTATTCGGGTGACAGCAAAAGTTCTCATCAGGCCACGTCACCCGTATTCAGGTGACAGCAAGAGTTCTCATCGGGCCGTTTCCCCCTTATTTCCGTAACTCCTTCCAAAGGATTTCCGAACATATTTGCATAAGTATTCAGCAGGAGATAATAATACTGTTGAATTTTTTAAAAATCGTTTATTAACAAAATTATTTACAGTGCAAAATATTGAAGCATTTACTGCAAAGTTGCGGTTGACCAGGGCAGCTTGGACAAAAAGTAGTAGGTTTTCTGAGATTTGCTCGTGCCTTTGATCGTTCCAGTTCTTCTCTTTTATTTGCGTAACACCGTTTGCATGCGCGTCTAAGGCTTTTCCCCAAATTATTTCTGCGAACGGTGATGCAATGCGTATTCAGTCGAACAGAAGGCACGGTTAAATCTTCACTCACAATAAGTCCTAGTAAGTTTGCAGCAATCAGTTCTCTGAATCGTGTAATATTTACAGTTTTTGTTGTCGCAATATTGTAAACGACCAAAGCGTTTACAATTGACGTCCCCAGCAGAAGTTCAACACCAAGCTTTACCACTTGATTCCTTTCCTCATCGTCGTGGAATAGGAAACCATTTGGTCTGAATAATCTATACCACATTTACCCTTATATTCGAGGACAGCCAGAGGTTTGAGTCTTGCGGATGGCTGCTGGCTTAAAAAAGTAGCACGAATGTTTTTTGTGCTTTGTGTTATGATAGGAGCGTGTTTCGTAGATAGTATTCTCACGTCACGTATATCTCTCCATTTGAGTATCACAATCCCGTTATCATCCTCTTTGGCTACCATTTCTTCCCTTCTTAGTTTGCAATTAACATCTTTTAGGATAGATTTTTTATTATATCTAAGTGTTCCAACTACATGAGTCTTGCGTCTTAGGCATGATATAGCTAACGCATAGCTTCTATAAAAATTGTCAATTTACAATGTTCTTCCTTGATCGAAAAGTTTTTCTGCCAGTTATAGACACACATTGTGTGCCAATCCGGTTTCTCTAATACCTTCTGCTGATTTACCAGAGTAAATTTTCATTGCCCATTTGTATCCTTCCCTTGAACATAATTTGAATAATTTGATTCCGTACTTGTGTGCTTCATTTGGAATGTATTGTTTGAAGATGAGTCTTCCACGCCACGGAATCATCGATAAAAATGTCTTCTCCAGGCGTGTAAGCTTCCTGATACTTTCCTTGCAATTTGTTGAAAAATGGAAGTATTCTACCAAGCCGGTCATCACGGGCAATAGACATATTATCGACAATATGAAAGTTGCACAATAATAGTTCAAATCTGTTTCGTGACATAATTCGACGAGGTAGCCGGAAATTGTACAATTCGTTTTTTGCTCAATAATTAGCTATAGGGCTCACTTTTACAGATCCCATCCACAACCTGGAGTCAGCCTCGATTCATTTAGTTTTTGTTGTGCATATCTATTAGTTTCTAATACCAGCAAGTTTATGATTTCATCATCGACGAACAACGTAATCACATCATACGGATTTATATTGTCAGTCAATTGCTTATTCAGACCGCCTGTTTCTTGATAAGAAAATGATTTTTGCCGACCACTAAATTCACTCCATTCACTCTGTTGAATTGAAACTTCCTCAGTATCATCAACGTTGTTTCTTTCTTCCACGACCAAATCTCGTAACATCTCGTCAATAGTATCTTCATAACATTCATTATCAATAAGATTGCATTTATCCGTATCCATATCAGAATCTGACGATATTATTCGATTTACTTTTCTTCTTTTTGGCAATCTGATCACTTCCTCATCGCTGCTATCCGAATTTAAGCAACTAGCGTGACTAGTTTTCCTTTCACTGCCATGTGAATCACTGCACACTGACTTTTTCATCTTTCTCTTCGCTATTGAAAAATTATGGACAAAGATTTTAAATAGTACTATTCAGTACACGGCAAAGATTAGAAGTGCTCGTGCAGAATAATAACGTGATAAGTGAAGATCGTAGCAGATATCAGGGTGAGAGTACCGAAAGAAATGTAACCAGACATGCGGTAGCAGAGCATGCATCTTACAGTGGCACGGGTGGCCTGACGGGGATTTCGCTGTAAATACGCGTGGCAGTCAACGTATTGAAGAAAATTTGATTTCTTTCGCCTTTGTTTGGTCAAACTTTTCCTTTTCATATTCTGCATTTTTGTTAATATTCTCGACAGCATGTGTTCTAATTTCAGATAAGTCCTCCAAATACTCTTCCTCAGAAACAAACATGAGCTCAAGAGGTCTGGCGATTTTTCCTATCATTAATTCGAGAGGACTAGATTTTGTGACTCGGTTGATCGTGCGATTTAGTGCTCATTGTACACCAGGCAATGCGTCCTGCCAAGACCGGTCGCCGGTTATTTCTACAGCAGTTAGCATGTTCTTTAGAGTGCTCATTACTCGCTCCACTTGTCCATTTGAGCGTGAGCTTCCAGTTGCAATCAAGTGCAAGTTAATATTGTGGCCCAAACAGAATTCTCGAATATCACTATTCGCGAAACAACGACCCTGGTCCGCAATTACGCGAGTAGGTGAGCCAAATAGAGAAATACAAGATTTCAATGCTTTAATGCTATTGCTAGTATTTATATGCAATGTATGACAAAGGAGAACTAATTTGGTGAATGAATCAATTGAAACGAAAACGTACTCTTCCTTATCATTTTTACCACTCGATTTTCCAGTTGCGTCGATGTGAATGGTATTCCAAGGAATTGCGACTTTAGGAATGAGATGTAATTCATCCTAGATCTTTCCCGAATTTGTTTTGGAAATTTCGCATGTCAAGCAAATTTCAACGAATTTTCGAACATTTCTTGACATTCCGTCAAACCAGAATGAATCATAAATTTTCTCAAGGGTCTTTTCCCATCCGAAATGTACCAATGCTTCGGGGGTAGCGTTAATAACTGATCATCTGTACGCGCGTGGCAAGATAGGTAGAGACCGCGTTTTCTCGTGTCTTTGTATTTTGCGATAAAGAATTCCAGAGCGTAATTCGTAAGTTTCTGCTAATTCGTCATTCAAATTTTCTTCAGTTAAATTTTTAATCAATTTTGAAATTTCTTCATCTCGTTGCTATTCAGCTAAGAGCCATGTATTTGAAAGATTCGTTAAATTGACCTCTTTGTGCTCGGGTTTATTATAATTTTCTTTTATTGAATCTGGTGACGGATTTCTCGAAAAGAAGTCCGCATGACTCATTTTCTTTCGATTTCGGTATACTATATCGAAATCGAATGCTTGAAGAAAAAACCACAATCTATGCACTATTAGGGTAAGATCTATTTTTTTCTCGAAGATTGCAGAGAGTTGCAATCTGTGACGATAAGGAATTTGCGTCCGTATAAAAAGTGTCGAAAATTTTTAACAGCGTTAACAACAGCAAGTGTTTCCAACTCATACGAATAGTATTTCGATTCAGCTGGTAAAGTGCGTTTACTAAAGTAATCAATCACGCGCAATATATTCTCTTTTTTTGCATTAGTATTGCCCCATAGCCTATTGAAATTGCATCAGTATGTGATTCAGTATGACAATTCAGGTCGAATATTGTCAGCGCTGGCTCAATGGTAAGTACTGAAATTATTTGTGTTCTAATATTCTCGTGTAATTCTTCCCATTCAATGTTTCCTTCTCTTGCGAAAGTTAGCGCGTATGAAGGAGCCGCAATTTGAGAGAACCTTGGAATAAATTAACGGAAGTAAGATGCTAAACCAATGAATTGCCGCAATTGTGTTATCGTTTTAGGGGAGGGTGAAGATATTAAAGTTAAAATTTTCTTCTTATTTGGTCGGATTTCTCCATTGCTAACTTCATAAACAAGATACTCTACTTTTTGTTTTGAGAAAGAGCATTTTTTGATGTTGAAAGTAAAGCCGATATCTATCAAAACTTTTAATACGAGCTTCAACCTCTCCAGGGCTTCATCCTCATTGATTGCAACAATAAGAATATCATCCATGTAAATCATGACAAAAGTATTCACCAATTCTCCCAAAGCCTTGCAAACGGCCCTCTGGAAAACAGATGGTGCATTTCGAAGCCCGAATGGCATGGACAGATATTCATACTGTTCATTGTGGGTAATGAAAGCTGTATATTCAATTGAATTTTCATGGATAGGCATCTGATGGAATCCGGATGCCATATCCAAGCTAGAAAAGTATTTCTCCCCATGTAACCTATTTACTTGGTCAGAAATTAGTGGCAATGGGAATCTGTCAGGTACAGTATTATCGTTTAATTATCGATAATCCACATACATTCTGTCTGATCCGTCCTTTTTTTTTCACGAGAAGGATGGGGCTAGCGAATGGAGATGAGCTTGGGCGGATTACGTTTGCGGCAAGTAACTCTTTCATTTTATTTTGAACTTTTTTTTTTTTATCGTGGCTCAATCTATATGGACGTCTACATACCGTCTTATTTGGATCTTTCAGGCGAATTTGCATGAGTAGTATAGCAATGGGGGTTCTACACGCAGATTCCTGTTACCGACACTTACCGATATTCTCCCCAGACTCAAACCCTTTACCGCGATGACGTTACAGTTTGCCGTACCGACTTGAGGTCAAAACCGTGCAACCTTACCGATAGTCGTATTGGTCGACGGTAAAAATTGCACTGCATTACCAACAATTCTTATCGGTCGAAGGTCAAAATCGTGCTGTTTTACCGACAATCTTACCGACCGAAGGTCAGAGTCTTTATGTAGTGCTCGTCTGCCAACGGTAGAGGGTGCAGCGGGGGTGAGAACTTTTTTACCGTCTCGCATTCTTTTCCCACGATAGGACTGCTGATGTGTAATATTAAGCACTCCAAATTCCTTTCCCACGGTAGGACTGCCACTGGTTACTATCGCACTAAGAATGCTAAAAGGTGCGCGCGCATACACAAACGTAAATCTGTAACATCTAATCAGGTCCACCGTCTGTATAAAGTAGGTTAGCACATGAAACTTGTACATCAGTCAGACTGCTATTTTTGTGAGACGAAAGCCTTAAAATCGTCATGATACGTAATAACGAATTTACCGACGAAGAAGTAATTATCGGATTTAGCAACGCAACGTCAGAGTTTTTGCTACAAGATCTTCGGTGGCTCGTTGAGTGTGTCCGGAGAGCTCGTGTGCAGCCGCACAGACTACACAAGATATATTTTCAGGACAAAACGTTGATCCTGACTTTTCAAAAATGGCAAAACGAAGTAATTGCAGTATTATCGGACATCGAACCAGATGACGATGAACGCGAAGCCGATTTCATCGAGTGTCGTCAGATCAACGAGGGGTAAGAAA
The DNA here is from genome assembly GCF_021155775.2 of Neodiprion pinetum. Classification (NCBI taxonomy): domain Eukaryota; kingdom Metazoa; phylum Arthropoda; class Insecta; order Hymenoptera; family Diprionidae; genus Neodiprion; species Neodiprion pinetum. The sequence continues at coordinate 14,352,891 of NC_060235.2, read as the reverse complement.
AAAGCCAAACCGTACACATCTAATATTACCCACACAATCGAAGACACATCATTTCGGTAGCTTCTAGAAGTTTTTCAAGGCTTCTGTGTGGGAAGAATACGGCTATAAAAGTCTGAATTTCAGGTGAGAAAGACAGTCTTGCATCTTCAGCTCTCATGAGGAGAACTCCAAATAAAGCAGAACTAAAACAGCGTATCGATCTGTTCTTAGAAAATATTCAGGACTTGAAAACCGTTATTAACCAGAAGTCAGAACTCAACAAAATGACAAGAAAGTTAGTAAATCTAAATTTATCAAGAAACACATAACTACTGAACATTAAAGAAAAAGAATGAATTTCACGAAACTCAACAGAGTTGCAAGCATGAACGAATTTCTGTCGACGAAGAAATTGACGGAGCGGGAAATTTTTCAAAATCTACAAAGCCACCAACATTCGATGAGTCCAAACGAGGTTTGGGCAGCGTGTCGTCACTGACCTGAACACCGAATTCAGCGTGTTCTTACCGGCAAGGATTGGGCGACTGCTGAACGAGGACGAGACCCAATATCAGAAATTGGTGCAGACTATGGAGGAGGAGCGGTTGCTCTTGCAGTATCTGGACGGTCAGTACGGTCAAATTGAATTCAAAGATGCGTCGACTCTCGCCTCATTTGTACACCGTACCTGGACAACGTGCGCAGCGTCTTCAATTATTCTACGTTGCATAGACTTTAAGAAAATTGTATACATTTTTTGACAAAGCTTTTTATTTTATACCATTTAATAGTACGACGTTCAATATTGAATGAAAAAATTTCAGAAAAATATATGTATTAGTCACTCAGAGCTAAATCATCCTGTCCACCTTGAACTCAATAAATTGTTGGTAACAGCGATTCGAATCGACTTTTGCAATCTGAGAAAGTGCTATTTTGAACACCGATGAGCGAAGACGAAGGTTTTCGCAGCTACGTTTTGAATCTCGTAACTGTAACGTGAACTGTACGATGAGATTTCAGCGGATTCAGTCAAGGATAAAGTGCAAGGTTGACCAACATCTGAGTTAGCGTACGTTCAAAGCCGCTGGTCCTACGGAGTTGGGTTACAATCGCTCTTAGAATGCAAAACATGATGACGTTGGTGTACAGAGTAGTCCAGAATGAGATGCAAGGTTGAGGCGCAGTTGAGATTGCGTTTGACAAGTTTTTATCAATTTCATGAAAAAAAGTATTGAATATAATACATAAATATATTCGGTTTCTCAACAAAATTTTGCGAAAGGTTTCAACGATTGGAGAAGAGACGAGAATTATCACAACGATCGGACTCTTGAAAGCGCTCGCGGAAAAATTCAAACGTCTTCAGAAAACGGAAAGAGGTACGAGGTCGACGAAAATAATACTTGGAATCGTCGAGTTTCGACTTGACGTTGATTTCAGTTATTGACCAGAAAAGGAGTGTTCCCGTACGAATACACAGACAGTTGGGAGAAGCTCGAGGACAGACGGCTACCATCCAAACAACAATTTTACTCAAAATTAAATGATCGGGATAGATCTGACGACGACTATGCACATGCATGTGAAGTTTGGCAAACTTTTAACGTTAAAATTTTGAGGGAGTATTCGGACTAGTATTTACAGACGGACGTGTTTTTACTAGCCGACGTTTTTCAAAACTTTCGACAGAGCTGTTGGACAACGTACAACCTGAACCCGTTACATTATTACACCGCGCCCGGTCTGTCGTTTGATGCGATGTTAAAGTGTACCAACATCGAGCTCGAGCTACTCACCGACATAGACATGGTTATGTTTATGGAAAAAGGTATTCGTAGTGGTGTGTCACAGTGCTCGAAAAGATACGCAAAGGCTAGCAACAGGTACATGGGAGAGGAATTCGATTCTGAGGTCGAAAAATCTTATCTCATGTACTTTGACGTTAATAATTTGTACGGTGCTGCTATGAGCTTTGCTCTGCCATACAGTTCGTTCGAATGGGTATCAGACTTCGGACAATGCAACGTTCTTACCACCTCAGACGATGCGGAGCTTGGTTACATACTGGACGTGGATTTGGAATATCCTGAGGAACTGCATGAAATTCATAAGGATTTACCACCGTGTCGGGAGCACTATACTATACCTCCGATCTCGAATAGTGAGCAAGCGAAATTGACGCCCACGCTACTTTCCAGGAAAAACTACGTTGTTCACTGAAGCGTTTTCAAACAATGCTTACAATTCGGCTTGAAATTACTCAAAATTCACAGAGTTTTCAAATTCGAACAAACCCCGTGACTCAAAACATACATAGATTTGGATACCGATTTTCGCAAAAAATCTCACAACGAATTCGAGAAAAATTTTTACAAACTGATGAACAACGCAGTTTTTGGCAAAACAATGGAAAATTTTAGGAAGTATGGAGATGTCAGGCTGATCACGAAATGGGATGGAAGATACTGTACTAGAGCTACTATAGCCAAACCCAATTTTCACAGCTGCACCGTTTCCGACAATAATATAATTATCGTTGAAATGAGTAAGACAGAAGTCAAATTGAATAAACCATTGTGTGCAGGTTTCTCCATCATGGATCTGGCTAAAACATACATCTACGATTTTCATCATAATTATATTAAACGGAAATTTGGCAACTGAGCAGAATCAATGTATACGGATACCGACAGTTTGATTTACAATTTCACCGTCTCCGACATATACGAACATATAAAAGAGAACTTGCATAAATTCGATACGTCTGATCATCCGCTTGACAACGTTTATGGAATGCGTCTAGCAAACAAAAAAGTTCTCGGCTTGATGAAAGATGAGAATAACGGAAAAATAATGCTGGAATTTGTAGGATTAAGAGCTAATTTGTACGCATTCCGAGTCTTGGGAGATGAGAAAGACAATAAATGTGCCAAAGGTGTCAAAGGATCAGCGTTGAGGAAAATAACTTTCAACGATTATTTGGAATGTGTTTTGGACCGTGAAAATTTGTCTACAAATCAGCATTTGATATTGAGTCGAAAGCACGAGGTATACACCGTAGAACAGCAGAAAGTGGCACTGAGCTGGAATGACGACAAGCGGATCATGTTTCAAAACACAACTAACACGCTTTCGTGGGGCTATAAGCCTACACCTAAGCTTTGTAATTCATAACTGTACCATGATGCATAAAATATTATTATGTAGGATAGTGAAGAAGAACGCTCCGAAATATGAAAAATTGTACAACGATGCATATGTTCTGAGATCGATTGTCTGAGAAATAAAGATGCATACTTGTTATGTGTCGGGTATAAAATAAAGGGGCACGTACGTTTTTACGAAGAATTTATTTATTCAAATGTTACATATCCGATTCGTTCATCCAACTGTTGTTCGTAGCTCTTGTTCGTAGAAACCACCGTCGATAGGTTGATCTCGGTAGTCTTTGAGCTTATACGTCACAGGATGAATATTTTCCACTCGACTTATCGTGAATATTTCAGTCGTCCAATTGGGAGTGTAACCTTTCTCGAAGACAATTTTTGAATTTGCTGATTCAAACTTTGTCGCCGGATTTCAATTTGGCCGATATGGTAGGTATCGCTCGAAGCCCTCCGTACGCCTGACGTAATAACAGCCTCTCGTTTGCAACGGTGACATCCGACGGTTTCATTCTTATGGTTCGGTGTTTGACGTTGTTGTAAGCCGAAACCAAATCAGATAAGATATCGAGCCACTTGTAGCTTCCTTGCATGCTGAATCGTTTCCACATTTTACCTTTCAGCGTGCGATTGAAACGTTCACAGATCGAAGCCTTCAAATTATTTTACGTGGAGTGAAGTTTGATTCCGTAACGTGTCATAAGCAATTCAAATTTCGAGTTGCAAAATTCCGTTCCTCTGTCGACGTGTGAATTTTTCGGCACCTGTCCTTGAACAAGCACAGATTCCATTGCCTTCGTCACATCATCTCCAGACTTGCTCTTTATCGGTACAGCCCACGCTTACTTTGAAAAAATATCAATGACTGTGAGCATGTACTTGTAGCCTTTGTTTTGTCCGGCGTACGACGTCATATCAACAAGGTCCGCCTGCCAGGTCTCGTCGATGCCGCGCACGTCTACGCGTCGACGCGGGTAATTCCGGCGTGCAGGCTTATGCAGTTCCGTCACCAGTGCTTGCTTTTTCTGGTTTCTGGTGTCCAATTGAGAAATGTTATCAGCGTTTCGAATCTACAAGTCTCTGCCTGTTTGAAAGTCTGTGTGAAAGGTATCCAAGGCTTTCTCCGTGGTGAGCTCTAAAGCTTTGATCATTTGATCGAGGTTGTCGATTTGTTTTTGCAGCTTGTTGAATTTTCGTCTCAAGATTTCTAAGGTTACAGCATTGTTCGGCTCCGCGGGATCTGCGACATTGCACAGTCTCTTGTTTCTTATGTCGTAATTCCCGTCTGCTGTCATTTGAAATCCGACACCCGGAGGACTGCGAGTGCTCGCGACCGTGTTTTTATCCAGATGCCGTCCAAACACGTCGACGCTCATCTCGGTCATGAATGCAAAAACGATGGGAGCTGCTTAATAAATGATTCCTGCTTCGCGAAGCTCTTCGATAATGGAGATTATTTCTTTATTGTGAGTCGGATTTCCCGCTGCCTGACATGCCAGGAACAAACGAAGACGCTCCACTAACTCGTTTGGATCATTCCAGAAAACGTATTCCGTTTCAACAACTTGTCGAGTGATCATAGCTTGCGGAAGTAGACCTTTAGCCTCTCGGCAAGGTGATGGGAAACAATCCATCAATTCGGCAATGACATTTTTTGAATTTGTAACTGTTATCGTTTCGAACAGCTCCATCGGATGAGTAATACTTTTTATGCGCGTTCGTTGCAAAGATTATGTTTTTAAAATTTTCCCGATCTCCGGCGCTCACAGAAAAACCGTCAGGCTTCTTTTTGAAAGAAAGTTCCAACAAACCCTTTGTTTCTGGGTGAAGCGTATCGCCAATACGAATGTAGTCACTCTGGAAAGATATCAACGAATCACCAATCATTAGTCCGTTTGAGAGATTGCGTACACCGTACACATTGTCCAATTTACCTTTTGTCTTCGCATCTCTCATCAGTGCAAAATACTCATCCTCGATTTTCTCGACCGGTATTTCTACGATTGTTTCATCTTCTCCCGAAGCGAAGGAATCGTCCATTTTCAAAACAGTTTCATTTTTCTTTTCATTTTTCATGTGCTTTATTTCTTCTTTAATTTCTTTCACCTCTTGTTGTACAGGTTTAGTATCTTCTGTAATATTCACCAGTTCCTACAACGGAGTCACTACTGGTTTGAAAACGTCACTCAATTTCTGAGTCGTAGATTCCTTGCCCGACTTGAGCAATCTGTGTTTTCGATGGATCGCAGCACTTCCTTGAGCGATCCGATGTAGGACATCTTTTTGCTTGAAAATTTCAGAGCTCTGCATGTTTAGGCAATTGCGTCTGCAACGCTACTGCGTCTCTCGCTCGAAAACGTTTGTTAAATGTTTACTTGTTTAAAACTTTTCTCTTTTTTTTTTGACAAGACGATCGTGAAGGGCCATACTTTCGCTACCTTGGCCAGGGCAGGAAAGACTGATTGAAGGGACAGGACGAATAAGTGGTTCAGAGAACGATGACATATGCTCGTGGTTATATTCACTATATTAATGCAAAAAAAAAGGATGAAAGGACTGAGGGCCTTAATAATCATAATTAAAGTAATAGCTCGAGTTCTAAACGTAACGACTTTTGACCGACTTGACTCGCCACGCGACACACACACAAGCACAGAGAATAGAGAGAGAGAGCACCACGTCTGGCCTCTTCTCGTGCTCGTGTTCAACTCATCAGCAAACGCCGGTAAGCCAAAATGGCTGAATACTCGGCGTAACGTTCTAGATCGTTCAGGTGGGCGTATCGTGGCGCCACCTAGGCTTTCTTTGTACGACCGGGAAGTTCTCTCTCTCTCTCTTCCTTCTTTGTCTCTAACATTCGGCCACGCTTACATTCGATCGTCCTCGAGCGACATACGGATAAACTCACAAGGCACATACACGCCATATTCTCGCTTCTTCGTTTACTCTTTTTTTTTTGATCACACATTTTGTTCAACGCAGTCTGACAAAAAAATAAATAGTATGGATACACCGCGGGCGTCATTGCCTCGCACGGACGCAGCATTTATGCGTTACGACCCTTAAACAAACGAAAAAAATTTTCATGACCCAATACACTCATACAAATGCATTTTTTTTTTTTTTTTACAGGGGAAACAATAACCTTTTCTTATTAGTCTATGTAATCTTTCAACTTCAGCGGACGGCGCTTTACACGAGTCGATTGTCGTGTGTCGGACGTCGACGACACGTTTGTGTTCGTCTCTTTACCGACACTCTCACTACTCACGGCACTAAACTCATTCGTAGCAATGTTCGACCGATCGTGGGTCGGATTTGAGCTTCCTTCTTCTTTGTTCTCGGATGTCGGCGCACTGTCTTCCTCGTTATCATGCCCTTCCTTCAGGTCGTCGTCGAGATGTCGCTTCCAAATTTTTAGCTGCGAGGCATGTGTGGTCGTCGCGTACCGATGTCCCTTCGCGCTTGCGTTAAAGTCTGCGACACGGTACGTGTCACCCGGCAGACAGCTAAGCACCACCAACGGCCCTCGATACTTCGGATGTAGCTTCGTGGAATCGCCAGTCTGCGTCGGCACCGTTTTCATGAAGACAATACTCCCCACTTCTAGCGATATGTTTCGGCTACGATTTGCATCATACCTGAGTTTCATTTTCTCCTGTGTTGTAGCGATACGACCTCGAGCCTCGTCCTGCAGCTTCATCGGATCACGATAACACACAGTCGTTCCTTCTACGAGTTGACGAAGGGCTCCTTCGTTTCTGCGGGGCACATAGCCGAATACTAATTCGAACGGGCTCCTTCCCGTTGTCGCGTTGCGCATCTCGTTAAGATCACTCTGGATCGTGTCCATATTTCGGTCCCAAGTCCGTCCCTCGTCGTCGTTGATATTCGTACTGATTGCAGCCACGATTGTCGCGTTGGTACGCTCGACCTGTCCGTTCGCCTGGGGATGTCTAGGCGAGTTTAGCGTGTGTTTGATTTCATGTTCCGCGCAAAAGGACTCGAACGTCTTCGCGGTGAAGCACGTCCCTCGATCGGACACAAAACAGTCAGGTGCTCCCCGTTCTAGTACGAACGCTTTCAACACACGTATCACCGACGTTGTACGAGTGTCACGGACTACCTTAAGTATTACAAATTTCGTGAGATTGTCCACGATCACGAATATAAACTTATTCCCCTTGGCACTTGTAGGGAACGGACCGGGATGATCCACGTGGATCAACGAGAACGGTCGCGAACCCGGCGGAATCGGGTGCAACTCCCTGGCTTGCTTCCCCGGTTTCGTTTTCGCGACGCACACTGTAAACACGAATGCACGTGTTGTTTCACGTAGGCACGCACTCCCGGAAAATAATAATGTTCTAAAATACGCGTTGCCGTACGCTCGGCCCCTGGATGGCTCTTCAAGTCGTGAAAACGAATCACTAAGCTCTTTCGCATCGCGCGCGGTACGACAAACAAATCCTTTCCGTCACGTAGTTTGAACAACAGTCCACCACGTAGCTCATAATCGTGCACACAGCTTATTTCGTTTTCCGATCGCTCACTTTTTGGTTTCTCGAGAATTCTCACTTTTTCACTAATCGCTTCGTCCGATTGTTGATAGAGTCGGATCAAGTCCTCCTTGTTTGTTAGCTGGAAAACACCGATGTCGTCCTCCGATTGACTAACGTCCGTCGGTGCGCGACTTAACGCGTCGACGTGGGGCATCTTTACTCCTTGTCGATGCACGATGGTGTACTCGTATTCGCTGAGCAAGTCATGCCAGCGAATCACCTGCGGATTCACCGAACGTTGTGTATTAAGGTAGCACAGAGCCTGGCAGTCCGTCACAGCGGTGAACGGGATGTTTGCCAATAACGTTCGCATGCGGCACACAGCCCACACGATTGCCAGCAATTCTAGTTTGCTGCTGTGGTACCGACTCTCCGGTTCGCTCGTTCTCCGACTTATGTCGCATACTAATTTCAAAGAGCCCATCTTATCGCGCTGCAGCAACATCGCTGCCAATCCAAGCGCGCTCGCGTCGGTGTGTAACTCCGTCACTGCCGTTGGGTCAAATGTCTGTAAGACCGGCTGCTCCGTCAACTTCCCTTTTAATGCCTGGAACGCTTGTGATTGTGCATCCTTCCACTCGAACGTCGCGTTTGATTTTAAGAGCCGCGAGAGCGGTTCAGCGAGTTGTGCGAAGCGAGGCACAAACTTGCTGAAATAGCTCGTTAGGCCAAGAAATCGCCTGATTTCATGGACGTTAGTCGGCGCAGGAAAATCACGTATCGCCTTTACCTTTTCCCTTCCCGGCTCGATTCCTGCCGCGGAAATTTCATGACACAAATACGACACCTTCTCGAATAGGAATCGGCACTTGGCGAGTTTGATCGTCAGCCCGGCGTCTCGGAACGCCATCAGCACCGCACGTAGCTTCGGACCAAGATCCTCCCAACTCTTTCCCGGAATAAGTACATCGTTCAAGTAGAAAAGCGCAACTGTGCCACGAAGCGGTCCCAACGCTTTTTGCATTGCTTTGGAAAAATACGCGGGCCCATTCATCAGGCCGAAGATCATCCTTGTAAATTCCACCGTCTCTTTTGGAGTGATGATTGCCGTCTTCTCACGTGCTTCGTTGGTAAGAGGAATTTGTAAATACCCGTGTGCCAAGTCGAGTACAATGAAGCATTCACTGTCTCGAATCTGTGCGAGGTGGTCATCAATGTTGGGTAGGGGGAAATGTACGTGCTCCGTGATAGCGTTCAATTTCCGAAAGTCTACACAAAGCCTTGACTCTCCGGTTTTCTTACGTACCAACAATACCGGACTCGCGTACGCGGATTGTGTTTAGGTCACTATCCCCGCTCCTTTCCATTCGTCGATAATGTCACGGATTTCTCCTCGTTCCTTGTCCGTTGCGCGATACGGCTTGCCACTAACAGGCCCGGCTCCCGTCTACACTTTTATGTCCATTTCCACGTGCTTAGCCCGACCTAAATCATGCAGTCCCGTTGCCACACAGTCACGGAACTCACATAGCATTTCACATAGTTCTCGTCGCACTAAGTCCGATTGCTTTACACCGATAATTATGTCCGACTCGCGAATATCACTAGGCGCAACACTACATCGATCAACCATTTTGATTTGTGACACTTGGCCTCGAATTACTGGGGTTCCTTCGACAACCCGGCACGGCTGCGAGCTTGTGTTTGCGATCGGCACAAGATGTTGCGAAGAGTCACCAACACCGACCAGATATATGGAATTTGGCGGCACCAGTGTTGTTCCCGAGACACGTACACTCGCGGTGTTCGATACACTGTCACTTTCGCGGTCGACCGATTTCGTGAACACGAAGTTATCGCCGCTTTATGGTAATTTACGTTGTTCGCGTCGGTACACGTGCGGCCTACCAAAATATCGACCGACTGGAAGTCATCCGGACATACCAGCATCGTAATTCTTTGTACTTCTACATTGTCTATTGTCACGTCACCGCACACCGTACCGACCGTCTCGACGGTATTGCTCGGTGGCCCCCACGGCTTGAGTGCCTTCGTTGATGATTCTATCGCGAGGTTTTCGCGTTTTGTGCACGACTCGCGAATAATGCATTCAGCGCTGCCGGTGTCGATAAACACGGTCACTAAGTGTCCATTTATCGTCGCCACTTTCATATATTTTTTTATTGAAGGGTCACACGTCACGCTCACTGAGTGTATGTGGTTTGTTTCGGGGGTTTTTGTGTTATTCGGACACGACTTACTTATGTGTCCCACTTTATGACACTTGTAGCACGTCACTTCATTCGCAGGGTTTGGGCAGTCGCGAATTACATGTCCGGTCTTTCGGCACCGATAACATACGGGCTCTCGCGGTCCCGTCGATGTGGCACCACGATTCTTGATGTTGTTGTTGTTAGAATTTCGTTGTCGCGATTTCTCTGCCTCCCGCTCGCCTCCCAGACACCTGTGAAACCGAATCATGTCGTGTAGAAGGCTGTCGTGTTCGCAATGCGTTGCTAAAAGCAACGTACGTGCCAAGTCTTGCGACCACAGTCCCCGAAGGGCTTCTCCCTTTTCATCGTCGAACGTTAGATTCAGCACACCACACAGCCTCACTTTAGCATGAAAGTATTGTGACAAGCTTCAGCCCTTTTTCTGCGTTCGCGCACGCTTTCTTTCCCATTTCGTAGCGGTCACTTCTTGCGTTGCAAACGTCACTAAGAACGCTTCGCGGAACGTTTCCCACGATTGCAAGGATCGCACACGATTTCGAAACCAATCTCGCGCACCCCCACCTAGGTGCATACGCGCTGCAGCTAGCAAATAGTCGTCAGGCCATTTATGTAAATCACGCAACGTCTCTAGATTGTCAATCCATTCTCGAGCTCGTATCCCATCGCCCTCGCCTGAAAATGTCTTGATGTCGCGCGACAAGTCGGGTATCACGTAGTACGACGGAATTTACGCGGTTACGACGGACGGAGCCGGCTGCTGTCTCACTGTTAACAAATGTGAGAGTAATTGAGCCAAGACGTCAGGCTCACTCGACGCGAGCAGCGACTGTAACGCATTTGCCACCTGTGGCTGTGTCGCCTGCTCCTTGAGCGAAGAGTGTTTGGCCGGTGCTGACGAAGGCACCGTCCTCGCCTCGGATTGGGCGCTCCTCTCAAGCGTAGGCACTGTCACTTGGTCGATTCGTCTTGTCTCGCGTTCCGTTGCTCCTCCTTCTACATCATCCGTCGCTTCTTCCAGTACGTTCGCACTGAAGAGCGATGGTCTCGTTACCACGTGGTCGGCGATTGTCTCGTTCGCCATCGCGCCAACACCGCCATGTTGCGATTGGCGTTCCGCCGGGGTTCCCGCGCGCCCTCGTCCGAACGAGCGATGGACGACCATGTTGCTGGCCTGCTGCACGAACGCGTCGAAATCGCGTTCATTTATCGTGGATTCCATTTACTTCTTTCTTTTTCCACACAGCCACACAGCTTACATACAATACATAGAGCACACAAAGTACATGGGTCACATAGCACACACAGCACAAAATAAATGAATGAACTCGAGCTTGTCCACATAGTCCACTGAGCGTTTTTTTTTTTTTTTTTCAGTCGTGAACACTTCACCTCTGGTTTCGCGACACGCGAGTCTCGTCTCGTCGTTCACGCGGTCTAATTGCCCGACACGCTTTTTCCCGAGCGTAATGATTTCGTATCCCACTTCTGAATGTTGAATGTTTACTAATTTATAACTTTTCTCTTTTTTTTTTGACAAGACGATCGTGAAGGGCCATACTTTCGCTACCTTGGCCAGGGCAGGAAAGACTGATTGAAGGGACAGGACGAATAAGTGGTTCAGAGAACGATGACATATGCTCGTGGTTATATTCACTATATTAATGCAAAAAAAAGGATGAAAGGACTGAGGGCCTTAATAATCATAATTAAAGTAATAGCTCGAGTTCTAAACGTAACGACTTTTGACCGACTTGACTCGCCACGCGACACACACACAAGCACAGAGAATAGAGAGAGAGAGCACCACGTCTGGCCTCTTCTCGTCCTCGTGTTCAACTCATTAGCAAACGCCGGTAAGCCAAGATGGCTGAATACTCGGCGTAACGTTCTAGATCGTTCAGGTGGGCGTATCGTGGCGCCACCTAGGCCTTCTTTGTATCACCGGGAAGTTCTCACTCTCTCTCTTTCTTCTCTGTCTCTAACACGTTGAATTTTATTCCTTTTTCAGGCTGACAAATGAATCGAATCCCCTCCTGTATCGTCCTTCGTTGAGCTCACTGTCTTTGTCGATCATCAGAAACCCGTCCTTCTCACCGTTCCAGCATGCAGAGGCCACACTTTTAAACTCTGTGTAAGACATATCGGTGTTTACATGGTCGTTGTATACGTGTCTCAGGTTCATATCGTCTTGTTTGTATAACACGAGTAAGTTTACGTTGTCGCGCTCGAGGTGTTTGGGAATACGCGCGTACGTCTGACAGATATAGAAACAGTCAACGTCGTGATGTCTACCCATGCAAAAGTAGGCTTCAATATTGTCCTGCTTCTCGCACGCTACATCGTCAAATATGATTATTGAGTAGGGCCGTGCTTCTTCCGATGTAATCACTTGCTCACGCTCGGTTAACGCAAAATACTCCGTATTCTCAACATAGTCCAAAAATTGGTTCAACAATTGGTATTCAGGTTGGTTGAGAGATTTCGAGTGATTTGTAGATATTTTCTAATCTGAGTCCGTTGGGATGGGTTATAAGTGTGAGCAACGCAGTAGTTTTACCACAATTCGACGGTCCACAGAATATTGAACATACACTATTCGGGAGTATTTTACCGTGCCGTTTGTGCCTTTTGACATTTCGCTCCGAAAAGTTGTCAAAATTCATCAAGGGAAGCTTAGTAGGTTGTTTCTCAAACAGCATCTCAGACATGACTGATCGGATTTGTTATAAATATCGCGTTTCAAAGCACTTTTCTTCAGTCAACGCACGAACATGATCGCGTACAGAGGTGAACGAAGCAGCAGGCGGCAACATCGTGGCAAGGGTCTGGTGAATAAAATCATCAACAGCCTTTCAGTCGAATTGCATGTACCTGGTTATCAGTACTGTGGGCCTGGTACAAAATTAACAAAGAGACTCGCGCGAGATGATCCGGGAATCAATCTTCTCGACACGGCTTGCAAGGACCACGACATTGCTTGCTCGCAGAATCGTAAAAAATCTTGAAGTTGAAAACGAGGCTGATAGGGTGTTGGCTGAGAATGCTTGGAAACGGGTTTTCGCAAAGGACGCTAATTTGGGTGAGAAGGCAGCCGCTTGGGCAAAAGCTAATGCAATGAAAGTAAAATCAAAACTCGAAATGGAAATTCGAAAGTCAAAAAATGCGACCTTGAGAAAAATTATAAATGCTGCAAAACGTTCTATGGTTCCAAGCAACGATGCAAAAGTAGCTATCGAATCAGCGCTAGAGGGAGCTGAGAACGCCGTTAAGACAGAGGGTGGAAAATGTAAAGTGCGAACACCTCGCATCCTACCGGTACCTTCAAAAGTCGGTGGTTTTCTGCCGTTTCTGATTCCTATTTTCACTAGACTCACAAGAAAACGTTTTAAGGTGTCCCCCTCCGATTTCGATGGAACTCTGGAATGTTATAGAGGGTCAAAATCGATGACATATGTATTTTTTTTATCGGCCCAAACTCATTTTAAAGGGGTGAAACACCCCTCCAAAGTTGACCGCCTCCCAAGATGATTTTTCTGTTCTGCATACAAGGGGGGGATTTTGATAACTAATGATGATAGTAATAAATACCTTGTCAAAAGTGATAGAAAACATACTTCGAACATTCTCAAAAACTCTCTATTTTAAGGGTTAACTTGTATATACAAAGTTCATTTTTTACACTAGAAACAAGATGTTCATCAGAGCTCAATGAATCCAACAGCACTGTGAAGAGCATGCAAGAATACAGAATACGTGCTTTCGATTTTTCCCCAAAAACTGAATTCTTATCAACTTTTTTCCCAATATTGCGGATTATGTCTAGTATTTAGCCATGAATCATTGAATTACATTGTTTGAGGCTCGCATTCATTCTGGCATCGCTCTCTTATCATTTTACTGTTTTATCATTTTTTTTCAAGTAACGTAAATATTTTTTATTTCAAGCAGACTATCAACTACTCGAAAATCCGATGTGTGTCATATGTAAACAAGTCATATCTCTACTTGGATTAATTCTATGGCACAGATATTTGAGGGGTAAGGGCTGGGAAAAAGATAAACAAAAAACAAGTAGTGATTAATAGCCATTTTGCATTGAAAAAATGAATGAGGAAATTTTTTTTTGTTACTTTGATTCATACACTAAATACGCCTGTGAATAGTTTTGTAAATAATTTACGTTTTCATATAATACAAAATTGTTGAATATGCACATGATTCTACTTCGTCTACCGTGGCCACACCCTTTAAACAAAAACAAGTTCGAAGATTATCTATGAATCGCTTTATGGATGATAGTCGGTACAATAATGATATTCATCAAAAAAATGCTGTAGGCTAAGTGATTTTTTACAGCAAGAACATCTGATTACTGCGACATGCGTGCAACCTTCGATTTCACAATTCGGATGAGATGAGTGTCCAAATGCAAAATCGACGGGGTTATCAAATTCATCAGGTTTCTTTGCAATGAACCCGCTTTTATGCCACGCATAACGAAACAAATTATGATATCACGGCGATGACAGTTGGTTGTGAACTAAAGACTGTAATTTTATTATATTATTCCTCAAATGTGAATTTAAATCATAATCAAGAAGAACTACGGTGTCTGAAAAATGACGAATATAATTTTTCCATATACGGAAGCCGAAGACATCGAGAGGTTGAATTCTTCCAGTGGTTCCTTTCGGTATCAATAAAGTCGTCAACTTTTTTTCTGGGGGTGTTGTCTCTTGCACAACTCTAGAACAATGCCCACTCCAAGAATCAATTAGAAGTAGACTCTTCGGTCTCACTTTTGGGATGAACACTTCTTCTAACCACATCTTGAAATGCTCTGTAATGAATCATTGTGATTGATACCGTTTGAATATATGCAGCGCGAAACAAGAATTATTATACCGGAAGTAAGTTTTTCTAATTTGGAAGCTCTGATGAAAACATTTGGCGGTCTAAATAAATGTTGTTCAACTATAGGTCCGAACGTTCTGGATGGTTCTCTTGAAACAATAAATGAAGGAGATAATAATTTTCCGTCCGCTAAAATTGTAGGCTGTATAGTATAACTGTGCGTTGTTGAAGTTACTGATTGTACTATGCACGACACTTGTTCAGTTCCTTCTTCCGTTAACGTTCGTCCAGAATGGATCTCTATTTGAAAACCACTCTGATCAGAATTATATATATTTTGTAATCCATATTCGGAAATGTTAGGTTCAACTCTTTTCAAAAATTCTTCAGCACTCTTGTGTAAATATTCACTATTTTCCACTGATTTTCGCGTGACGAATTTATTGATTTTTCTGCTAGAAATGCGATGGATCTTCTCAAAGTGAAGTAACCACGTTGGCGATGCTTCAAATCGAAAATCCTTATGACTGATAAGTCCTTGGGCCTGTGAAGCCCATCTTCGCAGACCCGTATCATGAACAATCAAGCCTGCGTCAATGGCATTTTTCATATTTTGCAATGTTTACTCTGATATGCGAGCCAATTTTTCCATGTATGTCCCTCCCTGGTTGATTTGGTGTGCCCAACGACGCAATTGTCATACTGATTTGACTTTTTTATACCTATGACGAACCGTATCAATTGAGCAATTTTTTTTCGTCTTTGCACTTCTCCAATATTCAACAGCTCTTCTTTTATAATCAAAACTTGAAGGTTTGTCATCTTCGGAACAGCTATTTTCAGGTCCTTCGGAAGGCACCGGAAAATCTGCATCTTTCACTGCGAACGTTTCAAGATTTATGTAGGGCTCTTCAAAGTCAAGAGAATTTTCCTCAATCATTCCCACACTATGATATTCTGTCATGCTTTGTAATAGAATGTTTTCGAAGTTCGATACTATTTCACGCTCATCATTTGTTAACGGGGACCCGGGTATATTCATTACTTCAAATGCTGCCCACAGAAGTTTGATAACGTTTATTGGATTCACTTTCATTGTAAACGTGAGAAGAAATTCAATAACTGCTCGAAGTTCTGTTATTAACGTATCAACAAGCACTGAACGGTCTCACGACTTTTCATATTGAAAATATCCGAAAGATACGTGTAATCGTTAAAAAAAATATCTGTGCCATAGAATTAATTCAAGTAGAGATATGACTTGTTTACATATGACACACATCGAATTTTCGAGTAGTTGATAGTCTGCTTGAAATGAAAAATATTTACGTTTCTTGAAAAAAAATGATGAAACAGTAAAATGATAAGAGAGCGATGCCAGAATGAATGCGAGCCTCAAACAATGTTATTTGATGATTCATGGCTAAATACTAGACATAATCCGCAATATTGGGAAAAAAGTCGATAAGAATTCAGTTTTTGGGAAAAAATCGAAAGCACGTATTCTGTATTCTTGCATGCTCTTTACAGTGCTGTTGGATTCATTGAGCTCTGATGAACATCTTGTTTCTAGTGTAAAAAATGAACTTTGTATATACAAGTTAACCCTTAAAATAGAGAGTTTTTGAGAATGTTCGAAGTGTGTTTTTTATCACTTTTGACAAGGTATTTATCACTATCATCATTAGTTATCAAAATCCCCTCCTTGTATGCAAAACAGAAAAATCATCTTGGGAGGTGGTCAACTTTGGAGGGGTGTTTCACCCCTTTAAAATGAGTTCGGGCCGATAAAAAAAATACACATGTCATCGATTTTGACCCGCTATAACATACCAGAGTTTCATCGAAATCGGAGGGGGACACCTGAAAACGTTTCCTTGTTAGTGCTAGAGGCGCGTTAGCCGGTGGTGTAGCAGATATAGCAAAAGCTGTGAACGATGCAAGTGTTGCTAAACGAGAACTGGGAGAGAGCAAACGACACAACAAAACCATGGAAGCTATCGCGTTCGGCAAAGGGCTTCATATGAAACCGTACAAAACAGGTCTTGGTCTCCATCTTTCAAAAAACTAGATGCGATGCTACCACGTCCGGCGTTGACTGATTGGGACTTGTTGTAATATGCGAAAATCTTCAAGGTTTCGCATTTCCGCGGTGTTTTCTTGCAAAACGAAATGCTCGAAAACGGTCCACGAAAAAACGAGTCAGCTATGATCAACCGTGACGACAAAGACGGTCCGGGAACACACTGGGTTGCATTCTAGAAACGCGACAATAATATCGATTACTTCGACAGTTTCGGCAACCTTCAACCACCCTCAGACCTCATCAAATACCTCGGCGTTGTTAGTGTTAAATACAATCATGAAAGGTACCAGGATTATGATACATTTGAATGCGGACACTCGTGTCCGAAATTTCTAAGTGGTGAGCTATATAAACATGGTGCGTGATTGATCAAAATCAGTCTACCAGTCGCAGTAATGGATGATTCTTCGACGTTAACGATTTCGGGAACCTCATCGATAGACGAGGCACAATATTTCCCACCGATCTAACTTGCTCGTGATAAAAGTTATGCTCTTGGCTTGGCAGAATTGTTAACCTTTAATTCGATTCCCACCGTTGATGTTGGTCACAATAAAATTTATGTAGCTGATAAAGTGATCACCATACCTACCGGCAGCTACGAGATCGAGGACATAGAGAAGTATCTTCAAAACATGCTGAGAAATAGAGACATCAGACTCGCCATCAAACCCAACAATAACACATTAAGCAGCGAAATCACATGCAACTACACGATTATCCCTTTCGCTACAGACCCATTCTACGTCGCGCCGTCCCCGCTGATCTAGTGGTCGCGTCAGGTGTCCGTACTTGCGGAACAACTGCAAGCGCCCGTCAGACGCACAATACCACGCTATCTTACGCAGAGCGAGTGCAGTCGCTCGTAAAAAAATGCTTAAGAAATTATAACATAATGTTGGGTTACCATGGGATTCATGCATATTACCCAGCAAAAGTTCGATACATATCCATGGACGACTCCTCAAACCGGATGGTACAGCTACTGTGAACACACAGCTCGTAAACAACGCGATCTGTCATCTGTTTGAAGACATTCGCTACGGAATTAATGCAGTTGAGATTGATAGAAGCAAGAACGTTGACTTGAAAAGTCTCATGAAGGGTTACGCTTCCCTGCACCCTGGTCAGACTTGGCTGATGGAGAACGCTGGGTGGCTTGATGTAGGAGAGAAGAAAAAATCAACCGATGCCGAGGGTAATTTTGACGTACTGATATTGCTCAGCATGATATTGGGTTTCGCTGAAGACTACCGCAAGATCGTTGTCAACGCTAAACATGAGTTAATTTTGACGAGATCAACAACTAACGTCAACGCTATCATGGAGACTCAAGAGGAGGAATTCGAAAACTCGATCAATGCAGTGGAATGGCCAATACCGTATTTGAAACTCGCGGATCAGAAAAAAGTTGACCTACTAAATTTCATTCAGAGAGATCCGCCTATTTCGATGAGCTTCCGAACTTGGGAAGTGTACGAATATCCCCCACTCACCACAACATCGAAACACGTTTGGACTGTGAAAACTTCCACTCTGCTTGAAGAACCTCGTTACGTCATTTTGGGTTTCCAAACAAGTAGAAAGAACAAGACCGGCAAGAACGCAAGTCATTTCGATCATTGCAATATCACGGACGTCAAGCTATGTTTAAACTCTCAATCTTATCCGTACGGTAACCTGAACCTCAGCATGAGTCGTTATCTGTACGCGCTCCTGTACGAGATGTACGCAAACTTCCTTGCTATCTACTACGACAAGAACCCCGAGCCGTTGCTGGCAAAGAGTGAATTCCTTCGAGACGTCCCCTTATTCGTTATCGACTGTTCAAAACAAAACGAATCTATGAAGTACGGACCTGTCGACATCCGTCTTGAATTTGAAGCTGAAGCCAACTTTCCCGCTAAAACATCGGCGTACTGCTCGATTGTTCGCAATCGTATTGTCGAATACAAACCGCTCAGTGGTTGAGTGAAAAAGTTGGTATAAAAGCTGACCCATTTCCACCATCTCGCACAGTTCAAAGATGGACCTTATCGTTGACATACAAGGCTTTCGTAGACCTTTCAACAATACCTTTACGTTGAAAGAATTGGCCATAATTTCAATCTATTTGGAAGCATCCCCATCAATGTTTTTCTTCAAGCCATCTTACGAATGGGATTGTCTGGACGTCAAATACGAAAGCCAAAATTTTTGGTTAGAACGCGATTTTCACGGTTAACCTTGGAGCTGTGGAACCATACCGTTTGAGGAAGTTGAGTGGACCATTGAAGACAGGTTGTGCAAAGCTGAAACCGTGTACGTAAAAGGAGAAGAAAAACGAGATTGGTTGCTCAAATTTGTCCCGAAAGTTCAAATCATCGATGTGCTAGACTTTGACTGTCCGTCGCTTCAAACCTTGCAAAAAACTTCAGCTGCGTCTCTAAGGTGCGACGTTCATACAATACCCAACGCAATCTGTGCAGCACAAAACGTTTTGATACTTTAAAATTGGCTCCAAAATCATCATACTGTTCGAATGGCGAGGGTGTACGATTTGTGTTACTGCGCAGAAGCGTCTACAAGAACGGTCCCGCATTCCTGGCGAATATATCATCCTGGTTATGATACTGTGGAATAAAATTATTGTACTATCGTTGTGAAGTAATTGTCAACTGTACCCTAAAAATTGTACTCAGTAAAACTGTTTTTTAAAGAATATTCGTGACATTATTTCACACCTTTACCTTCACCTTAGCTCTTAAGAGGGAATTTTTTTTCAATACGAAGCTCATGTATGATTCAACCTTGCTCTCCATCCTTGTCCGAGCTGTACTTAAACCGAGTTATGTTTTGCATTCCTAGAGCCATAGTAACCCAACACCGCAGATCCTTGGCTCTAAATGTATACTACCGCAGTTATCGGTCGACCTTGCACTCTGGTCTTGACTGAACCCGTTCAAAATTCATCGTTGAGTTCACATGACAATTACAAGCCAAAAAGAATGTCACGTGGTTGATATCAAACCGGCATCCGAGTAAGTGCAAAACAATTCTCAGAACCATTAATTTTCGAATTTCGCGTGGTTGATAACGTGGGAAAGGAATGTGAGGTGGTTGATGTTACACATCAGCGATATCCGAGTTGATAAAAAACAATTCTCGGAACTATTAATTTTGGAATGTCACGTGGTTGATAACGTGGGAAAAGAATGTGGGGGTGGTTGATGTTACACATCAGCAGTCCTACCGTGGGAAAGGAATTTGGAGTGCTTAATATTACACATCAGCAGTCCTATCGTGGGAAAAGAATGCGGGACGGTAAAAAAGTTCTCACCCCCGCTGCACCCTCTACCGTTGGCAGACGAGTACTACATAAAGACTTTGACCTTCGGTCGGTAAGATTGTCGGTAAAATAACACGATTTTGATCTTTGACCGATAAGAATTGTTGGTAAAGCAGTGCGATTTTTACCGTCGAACGATACAACTGTCGGTAAGGTTGCACGGTTTTGACCTCAAGTCGGTACGACGGACTGTGACGTCATCGCGGAAAAGGGTTTGAGTCTGAGGAGAATATCGGTAAGTGTCGGTAACAGGAATCTGCGTGTGGAACCCCCATTGCTATACTACTTGCATGGGTTCCGTTTTAGCAGGTTTTTTTGGTGTGCCAGTCATAAAATACTTCCCAAATCCTCGCAAAACTGAGCGCAACTGTTCTTTTGACTCGAAAGGAATGTCAGTTTCAATTTTGTCGAAATTTACTTCAATTGATTTCCCGATTTCGCAACCATCGACACGGATTTCAGGCTTTAATTTCAATTCGTTACAAAATACGAGCTCGTTCAAACCCTGGCTAAAAACTTCACGACCAATCGAAATATCACTACTCCACTAATGACTTGGCAGAACATGAAAAAGAATTTCTAGGGCAATGTCATCAATGTTCACTTTGGTAAGAATTTGCAAAGTACTATGGACACTTGTTAGTCCAGTTCTAGGCATAGTGACGATATTATCGAGTCTTTTCGACCTTGACGACACTGATTCTTTCATTGAAGAACATTAGGCTCCGGAATCAAAATCAAATAAAAACTGCTTACTTAAATGCCTCAAAATCCCAGAAGGTGAATTCACTCCGCAAATATCCATTCGTCGTTTGATATCCGATCCGTTGGAGCATCCTGACGATGACTTGTTATTTATTCCAGGACATTGCAAAGAATAATGCCCAGGTTCCTTGCACTTGAAGCAGGTTATAGGCTTCCTCGTGTCACTGCTTGTGGATGCTTCTCTCTGTCACGCATTTGATGCTGCATTTTTCTCGAAATTTTCTTCTTTTCTTAGATAGAACACAGATGATTTATGCCCGATCTTCCCACAAGTGAAACATTTCACATGGATGGTAGCCGATTTTTAGTTCAATCGTTTGGCTTCGGTCTGTCGTTGTTCTGTGTGAAGTTCCGAGTTTTGCCTCTTTAGGTAATATACTGCCTTAAATTGTTTTTGCAATTTATTCCTTGTCTCAATTTCTAATAAGCGGCGATACATTCTCCTTCCTTTGTCCTTCCTTGACTGAGATTCATTAAGAAAGCAGCGAGAGTTTCCGGGCATTCAAATCTTTGGAAGAATATTTCTTCAAACTCGTTCCAATTTATTCCGGCAAATACGTTTTGGGTCAGCCAAGATAATGCCTCTCCTTTCATCGTATGGCTTAAGGCGTTCATGAGCGACGCTCTTTTCAGCGGATGTTTTGACGTACACATGTCAGCCGTTCGAATCCATGCTCGAGTATCGATAACCTTTTCTGGGTCGATTTCAGGTAATTCGATTTTCGTCTCAGTAGGTTTTTTCATTGCCTCGATAATAAGCATGGAATTGTTTTGCTGCTGTTGCAGAAGCAATTGCCATTTTTCGTCGTCACGCTCCTCTTCTCGGTGGGAAGCAGATTCTGATCTCACTTTTGATGTCGGGGTGAAGCCTCGGAAAGGCGGAGAGGATGAAGGATTGGCATGTCAAGGATTCCTCATTGTGAAAGCGCGATGATCTCAACAGGTTCGGTCAATTCGCCCGCTTGACCGTGACTGTTGATTTCATCCAAGCGTTGTTATAAACAAACCATTTGTTTGTTCTATATTCATAGCATGATGAATAACGCTTGACGCTCGATACAGCGAACTCATTCAAAGTTCAAGTTTCGAATTCACTAAATGATATATCCTCTTTATTCTTCTCCGACATATATGTATACCGGGACAATCTCTTGAAACTATACATACAATGCGCATGCGCGAGTTTTATCGGCTGCTCGGGCAGGCTGGCCACTCCGAATTTCAGCTGTCAAACTCTATTCCCGGCGGCGATGTAGTTCATACGAATTTTTGAGGTTAGAATCTCAAACAGTCGAGGTAGTGACTCGTAAAGTTCATGCTAATGCTCTTTAAAAATTGGCTTTATTCGACTGAAAGAAGAAATATGTTCAGATGTTGGGTGCTTGGAAGAAACGCAGCAGGTAGGTGAAAGCACTTTATTTGATAACTTTTATTATTAGAAATAGCAACGAAATTTTTTTCTATCAACAGGTGATACGGCCAAAATAATTACATATCTGATATTCACTGTTATCTGCTTATTCAATTTATCACACGTACAAAGATCGTCGTCATTTCCGAGCAACTAAGCAACTTTCTCACTCTCTTGTCATTTCAGGCTATAATATTAAATTTCATCACTTTTGAAAATGAGACATTAAACCGAGAGATCAAGAAATTTAAATATCTCACTATCTGTAATAGAACTGTGAATCTTTTTTTTTCTCGAAAATAGTTCAACAAAATTCACAAATAGTCGATAGTCGATGTATTTTTTCCGATCAATGAATTATTGGTACTACTATTAAAAATTTTCTAATAATTATCAGAGTTCATTTCGCAAATTTTCTATGATGTTTTATTGAATAAATGAAGGGAACCTGATATCCAAACAAAAATTCAAGTAATATCAGAGTTATCAAAATGATTGATGTATTTCATGTTAGTGTGGTTCGAAATAAAGGAAATCTTATCGGAAGCGTGGAACTCAGGAACGTAGATCACATCCTGTGATACAACTTAAAAATTAACTCTCTCAGAATGCGCCTCAACGTCACAATTAGCTTCAAGGACAATCATGTTTTAGAGTAATGTCAGAACATTATTACGAGGACATTTACTTATCGGATTCAAGATTGTGTCCCTTGTTCCATCAAAATAAATGAATATCTAATTTTCAACGAAGTTCATTAAGATTTTTTTCCAAATAATGTAATCAGATACAATATCTTGTTCATAGTCCTCTGAACATCTCCTTGTAACAAGGATATTTGGGAAGAGTCCCTTTGTTGCAGGAACCATTATAAAATTCTTGGTTTTCAATTCGTGCTACTGAATAACTTCTGCGTTTCAGGTTTCATTTCCAATCTCAAAATGAGATTTTTTTTCGCTCCAGACAATGCTAACATGAAATGCAGAAATAATTGCGGTGAATGGCGATTCACAAGCTTTCAGTCCTAGCGTAGGACCTTATAAAGAGTGTAAAATTGAACTTGGTTTTGATTTATCGTACAACTAGCTAACCAGATGACACCATCAACTGAGATTGAATTTAAAGACATTTTTAACGGAAGTTATTTAACAATTCTAGATTTAGATTGATTCAGTTTGCCTAGCAAAATTCAACCCCACAATCCAATTAAGGACTTGAAAAACTATTCATCTGAATTCAGATGCCAAAGAGAGTGAAAGTAAGCGTCAAAATAAGATACCAAATTAAATGGTATGAAGTTTGAAAAACAATGCTGGTCAATAATAATGCTCGAATTACAATGGGGCACAGAATGATTCCTCGGTAGAATGGATTGGCAGCAACGGTTGAGTAAGAAACTTATCGCTATTGGCTCGATCAAAGTGAAATGATAGGATATTCAGACATTATGATCTGTAGTATATCCCGCTCTTCAATTTTGCCTCAACTGATGTTAAGAAGGTGGCGATGGCCTGATGAAATTTACTCTGGAACCTGATGTCTGACAGAACAACCAGGTTCGATGGTTATAATGATTGTACCGCTCGAGAAACCAGGATCCTCGCCACTCAAACGTTTTGACCATCAGGTAAGGCATAATTTTCCTTGTGTTATCAAAGCTTAAACTTTGAGCCTGCTGAAAAAGAAAACGAATTTTATCATTAAATCCATGTTAAAATATTGTAATTGTCAAAGATCACGTAATTAGAAATTTACCTACATGCTTCCGTGCCTGACAAATTTAGTCCCGCTTTGACAATGAATTATTTCGTACCTGAAAATACTAAAAGCTATTATTATCAGACAGGATCTTTTGGTATTTTTGGATACAACTAATATCCAATAAAATGCATAAAACATAAATCGTTAATGAGACCCATTTTTAATTTTATGTATATAAAAAATCTGTTCACAATAAACGTCGTTTTTACTTACCTACGTCTGTTTGTCCAGACTCTTACTTGTTAATGACATTTCACGTTGAATTTCAGATTTTTTCTTTCAATAAATAATACCCAATTTCTGTGTCATTTGATATTTGTTTTTTTCGTTGAATTCTTTATTGCGTCGGTTGAATGTCTTCTGACATCGACCACGGTATTACTGAAGGATACTATTCTTCTGAGATAATTCACGCTACTTAAAAATAAACAGCAACATAACCTCAATCCACGGCTTTACGCGGGAGAGATTTACAGCTTTTGTTTCATTTCGTGTACGTTGGCGCCCTGCTCAGCAGACGAAAACATCGTCGAGGGGCGATTTCACTAACCAATGAGATTGACGTATTTGGCGCATGTGCATTGTATGTATAGTTTCAAGAGATTGTCCCGGTATAAGATGTAAGTAAAGAATGTTCTACGAATATATATCTGTGGAATAAAAGATGCACATTTTTTTTTTTTCCCTCAATTCTTATTTATTTCAATCCACTATATCACGTATTAGATTTATCTGTCCAATTGTTGTGTGTACTGTCAAACCTAACCATTTCACATACCGGAACAATCTCTAGAAACTATACAGTCAATGCGCATGCGCCAAAGAATTCAATCTCATTGGTTGGTGAAATCGCCCCTCGACGATGCTTTCGTCTGCTGAGCAGAGTGCCAACGTACACGAAATGAAACAAAAGCTGTAAATCTCTTCCGCGTGAAGCCGTGGATTGAGGTTATGTTGCTGTTTATTTTTACGTAGCGTGAATTGGGTATTTGCATGATTTTTATATTTCTCAACTTTTGATGTTTTTCGATTCTATAAATTTTTTTAGAATTTTTGAAAAACAAATATTTTGTTTTTGTTTATAAATATTTGAATAATTGATTAAATAAAAAAAAGGCAATATTTAAATGAATAAGTAGCTCCATCTCGCGTATGTTAAACTCGGTGGGGATGACCCCCCTCCCTCAAAAAAGTTTGACGACCGGGCTGTGTCGGTAAAGTAGGGATTTCTACGCAGAATCCCTCTTGTATACCTAGTCATTACCGACCTTCGATACTGCTGTCAGCATCACCGAAGGTGAGGAGACCGAGCTGATTAACCGTCAGATGCAATTTTTTGCACAGTATTTTACTCCCCCTACACCCAATATGTATCCCCCAATGCCCCCCAATAACGCTCCTCCACCTCAAGCACACATGGCTCGCTCCTTTATTCCCCCCCTGATGTCACTGTCCTCACCTGGCTGCGCTTATCAGTCGGCGTTCCGTACCGAACCCAAGTCCTACGCTCAAGCGCTTGATCCGAACGCTCATCCTGCTGACCATGCGAATGTTCTGCCCATTGTTTGCCAATTTTGCAACCAGCGAGGTCACTCCGTTACGGAATGCCAACGTGACCAAAATAAAACATATTGTACGAAATGTTGAAGAATGGGCCACTTTCACAAGGAGTGTAACCGAACCAATGTACCCTGCAGAATTCAACAGCTGTACTGCGATAACTGTAATCGCAGAGGCCATCCAATAGAGCAATGTGAATCCCCTCCACGCAATAATCAAGGCCACATAAGTTCAAATCAACATTTAAATGACAACACTGCTCGCGGGGAGAACGCGCCCGTGAGCAATGCAAACTACTATCGTTCCAATCCTCAAACCACATCCTGATAACAGCTTCAACTAATCCCCCCCCTAATTTCGATCAATACCCCCGAGTTGACAAGAACTTCTACATTTATTATTGACACCGGTGTAGACGTAAATTTGATCAAAAAAAGCTCTGTTAGGCCCCTCGTACGACGCCCAACCGACGAACGTTTGACATTGACTGGTATAACAGATAGAAAGACAAAAACCATCGCAAGAACTGAAATACGTTTTCATAATAAGTCCCATACCTTTCACTTGGTCCCCGACTCGTTCCCAAATCCACATGACGGTATTTTAGGCCAGCCCTTTTCACGGAAGGAGAAAGCAACTATTTCGTTTAACTCAAATTTAGTAATGCTTGGATCCTCATTACCAATTCACTACGGCAAATTTGAACGATCCTCCCCCGAAAATACCCGCGTAATTATAATACAAGCCCGTACCGCTCAAGCCATCTCATCAATAGTTGCAAACCCAGACACCCAAGTAGGCAACCTTAAACGCATTGACTTAAGCAACAGCGTTCTTTGTGGCGAAGCATTAGTTGAAAATCAGAACGGCATCGCTTATTCCTACACATTTATTTCGAATAAATCTGCCGTAGAGATAACACCTCCAACGGTAACTCTAGACGACTTCGGCGATCCACTGGTACACTCATGTCCAACATCACGTTTAATTCACCGCTTCGTTACAACGACGCTCGCCGAAAAACGCCGCCTTCGCATCAACGCTCTCTCGTAACAGTTCATCAACTCTCTTTACACCGAGTCCGATAACCAATACTCCCCCCCCCCTCCCCCCATCCCCCTCTTCACCCTCCAGTCCACTGACCTCGCGCAACGGCAATCTGAACCTCCTGTACCTGATAACAGTACACCTTGTCTTAGTGCCGCAACAGTGCTCTTAACTGATAGTAGGTCAGAAAGATTAGACGTCCTGAAAAATTGCCTGCATCTTGACCACTTGAATGACCCTGAAAAAAAATCTATATCCAACCTCGTAACGGAATTTAACCATCTTTTCTATCTCCCAGGTGATAAATTAGGCCACACCCATTCAACTCATCACACTATCCCCACGACGCACAATACGCCCATTCATACCAAACAACACCGATTTCCCAAGACGCACAAAGACGAAATCGAATCCCAGGTTGATAAACAGTAGCAATGCAAGAAGAGTTCTACTTACAGATTCCTGTTACTGACTCTCACTGACATCCTCCCCAGACGCAAACCCTTCTCCGCGATGACGTCACAGTCTGCCGTACCGACTTGAGGTCAAAGACGTGCAACCTTACCGCCATTCTTATCGGTCGAAGGTCAAAATCGTGCGGCTGTACTGATAATCTAAACGACCGAAGGTGTAAGTCTCCATGTTGTGCTCGTCTGCCAACAGTGAAGGGTGCAGCGGGGGACGTGAACTTTTTTATCGACCTGGATGTCGGTTACCCGTCCCATACTCTTTTCCCACTATAGGACTGCTGATGTGTAACATCAACCACCTCGCATTCTTTTCCCATGTTACCAACCACGCGATATTCCAAAATTAATGGTTCTGAAAATTGTTTTTTACTTACTCGGATGCCAGGGTGATATTAACTACCCCACATTCTTTTTTCACGATATGAACCACGTGACATTCCAAAATTAATTCACTTACCCGGATGCCGGTTTGATATCAACCTCGTGACATTTTTTTCCCGGTCAAATTTCAAATTTATGTGGTGGGGGAACGTTATAAAAGTCAAAAGTGAAAACTTCAATGCTGGTCTGAAGCTGTTCTCCCTGCAAATGAGAAGTGCGTCTGTCCCGTACTGAAGTTATTCAAATTATAATTTTTCTCGTTTTAACATAAACTCTTATGGGAAACTGTTGAGGTGATGGATGTAATAACAATAATAGTATAGAAGGAGTAATGTCAGCTGACTGAAAATTTGAACGTGTTGTAATAGTACAATCAGACAGCTGTATGAAATACTTCAATGTTATTCCCTATCTCGTTCAGAAAAAATTAAAACAAAACTGCGAGAAAATGTAGCCGCTGAGTGACGGGCGCTTATTCGACACCTCAATAGCGGCAACACTGTAATTCAATAGCGGTCAACAATTTTTTGGGACCCATGCCCTAATTTTTTGTTATTTTTTTTATCACAGATATAATCCAGGACGATCGAGGATGATTGATTCACATGACTTTTTGAAGATTTCTTGAATAATGAGTAGATGCAATGTATGTAACATACTAATATGTGGCATGCTTCAGATTGGCTGTGAAGCTCATTGTTCATAAAAGCGATTTCAGAATCAATTAAAAATGCATTGTTACCTGTCAAGGATTATTGGGGTTTGAAAACGAATGACACAATTGTAAGTTTCCAGTAGACTCATACTTTTATACGTTATTTAGTGTTTTCTAAAATTGCACTTTTGAAAACAAAATTATGAAAACTCGAAAATATAATTACTTATCTCAATAAATAATATGTTTCGATAATTTTTTTGTAGCTTAGTTTGCTTAAAAGCAAACAAAGCTTAGGTGTAATAATTTGGCTTAATGTCTTTCGACTCGTCGTTCTCGTTTATTCGATTCTTTGTGAGCCACTCGACAATTTGCATGACCGAGGGCCTGTTAGCAGTGACTATCGCCTTGCCATTTATTTTCTGGCTGAGAAGCCGTATGATACCAGATGATCCCGATGCTACATAGGAATCTTTGAGCTGCTCAATGGTTATTGAGGCCTGTACCATTTTTTTTTTTCTAATAACGCCACCTATCGTACCTTTCAATGGATCAAAACTTGGAAGAAAGTCTTTCATACGTTTATCATCATCCCATTTTTGAAATTGTTCTGAGTAAGTCCTTGCGTCAGATACAAGTACGTTATATGAAATTTTTGCTTTTCGTAATATCTTATACAAAATTTCTGCGTCACACATTGCATTATGTGCACCTGCACTTGAGACGTTTAACCATTCTGATAAACCTGTAATAGTATACACCCCTTTACCCTTGCGACCATTGTGTTGCCTGATAACCTGTAAGGTGTCCAGGAAACTTCATTGAAATCACCACGCAAAGAGCAAGAGTTGATCCCATAATAAAGTCTGGGACCATCGAAACTGAAGTTGTGAGTGGCGGTGGAGAGAGATGTAACATGTTTTGTCGAAGGATTTTAACCAATGATGGAAATTTCCCAAAGCAACCCTTAGTGGAACTGACGTAACTTTTCTTCCATGGAACATTAGATCTCCATAAGAATTTGTCAGGCCATTCGCCTCTATGGCAGACGCAGAAATTTGCTGCGTTGGATTAACGTAGCTTTCAAAAGTCAACGTGCCAGACTTTGCCGCGATTTGCATAATGTCGTAGCCTCTACTAAAACCAGAAGTTTCAAGGTCTAATAATACTATGGGATGTGTTTCATCCATGGTGGGGTCAACGTCGTCATCATCGAGGTTTCTATCTTCTATCGCAGGAGAATTTAAAAGAGCACAATTGCTTTGATATGTAAGACCTTCAAGATTTTCCTTCCTATGTCGCAAAGCAGATCTCACCTTCTTTAACGCCATACGCTTCTGTTTGTATTCGTGAGTCTTGATCACACGCCGCCTATTGCTTAAGATACGTTGGGTCTTGGCAATATTCTCCGAATGAAATTTCCCTGATAATATGCCTGAAGATATAGCAACTTTTTGCGTATATGCCTCTTCAACATTCTTCTGTCCAATAGCACAAGCAAAACAAAAGTCAGCTGATTCAGATAAGCTGTAACATCTTGATTTAGGCGCCTTGCTTGCCATGGTATTGTTCAAGCTTTCATTAGCATTACTTGAGGCCCCTGCCGAAAATTTTTGAGCATTTGAAGCTAATTTATTAAAGATATCTTTAAGGTCTTCAAATAATTGCTGATCACGAAAGCCTCCCGGGATTGCTGTATGGTCGTAATTTTCCTTGTCCTGAATATATCCACACCAGGGACCGCGATTGCTGTGATCATTAAATGTATGATACGGTATACACCTAATAGTGTCTGCCATAGCTGCACTATTACCCTTGTTTTGAGCAGTCGCATATGTGAAGCAGCAGTGCAGATACAAAATTCCATCTTTAGTCAATTCCCGATAATTTTTTTCTATTTTATAAAGCTCTTTCTTTACACCCCCCCCCCCCCCCCCCCCCCCACCCCCCTCCGATTTATGGTTCATATCTGAATGTTTCACGATAGTGTGGGAACTAGCTGCACGACAGGCTGCTACTGAGCTATCGTCATCACCGATCAGCACCCCTACTTCAATATTTTGTGATTTCAGGAGCGAACTCGCAGTGACGATATCTTTGGCGACATCTGGCTCCATTGCTTTTGCACTTTCCCAGAAGTTCAATCTACAAGAATGGTTACTCGGCAGATTTCCGATATCACATTTGTTGCACTTTCGATTTCTTGTTGAATAATATAGGACAAACCCAGACATACTGCCGATGATAGCCCCAGACCCATTCAAACTATCGTAGTTGCGCCCAGTCCCTCTCCTACTCCAATCCATATCGTACGACACCATTACTCGAACAACATCGTCAAACGTTATCGAAGAGTCTCCGTCAAGAGAGTGTCCGAACATATTTTGAATTGTGTGAGTCGACATGGTGTCTGTAGTAGCAGAAGGAGTACTAATTGAAGAATGTATGGAAAGGTAGAATTCTGTGGATGCCTTTTTAGGTAGAATAAAACCTGAACTTAGTCTGTCCGGTCTGAAATAAAAACAAAATTGAAACAATAACTAATAAAGTAACAAGTTCATTATTTATTACAATAATTCTGTA
Organism: Neodiprion pinetum; assembly: GCF_021155775.2. Classification (NCBI taxonomy): domain Eukaryota; kingdom Metazoa; phylum Arthropoda; class Insecta; order Hymenoptera; family Diprionidae; genus Neodiprion; species Neodiprion pinetum. The sequence continues at coordinate 14,322,108 of NC_060235.2, read as the reverse complement.
ATAATACTATAATAATCAAATTTACAATTTTTAAGAATTCAAGATCACCAAAAAATTGATGAAATCAAATTGGTTACGTGAAATGTCATAATTAATGCTATAATATAATACTATTTTTCATTATTATTTGATTCCTTAGAAATATGCTTTTATGTACAATTTTGCTTTTGAACATAGGTTCACAAGGGTTTGAGATTAGCGTGAACACAAATCAATCTCAAACCCTCATGAATCTATGTTCAGAGGCGAAATTGTAAATAATAACATATTTAGCGTGTTCTTTATTTACAGTAATTTTTCAATGTTTTCAACATTCTGCAGTGAGATTTCAATCCAATGCAGCAGCATTTTTACAGCTTTCTTTGGCTACAGTTTCCATAGATAGTTCAACTTCTCACTCGTAGCACTTGTACGTCTTGAAATCGATAGTGGAAATATTCAAACACGCTAATAGTTTATTGAGATGAGTCCATCCTAATCGACCATGAAGATCACTTTGAGAATAAACAATAGGAATTATGAGATCTAAGATTGATAATTATGAGACCGCAGACTAACAACGGACCAAGGCAACGTGATATCGAATTTGGTTGGCTATTGAATAAACTGACTTGAATATATAGGAAAGAGTAGTAACAGAACTCACTCTTCGCTGCTTTAGAATTGACATCGAATCGAGCAATATTTCCTCGTACCAATGAATGTCGTTTGCCTGTAGTAACACTGTTGAAAATCAGACACTTGTGGCATCTCACTGTCAATATTGAGCGCAAGCCCCTGCTTTTTTCAGCTTCAATATTTTCTAGCGAAAGCAGTTCTTTGCATGCTGAGCACGATAACTGCTTTACGAGAACAGAAATTCGACGATACGACGCCCTGATATGTAGTCAATGAATTGCTCTGGTTCATTTTCGACATCGTCCTCTACGTTGATTGACGCTTCGACCTTGTTTGGATCTTTTTTCTTGGCTAAGCCAACTGCAGCTTGTGCGACTCTTTGTTTATATACAGCTTCAGACACCAACTTGCCTTTCCAACGGTATTTATTGCATTTTGGCATAACTTTAATTGTAAGTACGACGCGTCACTAACCTCCAACCGTCAAACAACTACTTCCACAGCATTACGAAAGGCACAGCAGTTCTGCCAACGTAAACAGACGCGCTTGGTACGGTGCAATGTTGCCGCGTCTTCGGGTTGAAGTTATTGGTCTGATTTATACTATTCATGCGACTCAAAATGGATAAAATTAAGAAAATATGATATCAAACCCAATATTTTCATGCACTTAATTGTTAATTAGTATATCAGGGCCATATAATAGTGATAATATTTACTATATAGTTGTAATTTGAAAGTTGGATTGAGGTAGAATTCCCAGCCAAAAGTTTTGTTCCGAGTATCAGGAATATTCGTGAATTACTTGAAAGATTCACTAAAAGTACCGGAAAACGTATTTTCAAACAATATTCAAGACTTTTACACAGTACAAATCTCTTTCTTAATCGTCTAAGTGTACATAAAGTTATGATATTTGTGAAATTCCGAATTTTCTCTGATTTTTTTGGGATTGTATAGCCAATACGTTCTTAACAGTAACGATCATGGACTTCTCAAAACTGAACGAAATCGCGTGCCTGGAGACGTTTCTGCCGTTGAAAAAAGTTTCGGACCTTGAGGCCTACTTCAAATACAGAGTCAGCGGTGTTCGTCGGGTTAAAATGAAATTTGGTGATAAAATCATTCTGGATTTGGAGGAATTGTTTAAGATTTTTCTACCAAATCGACTGACGAAAGATCTCCAAGAAGATGAAGATATATTCCAGAAGATGGTGACAGCAAGTAACGACACATGGTTGAGTCTACGTTATCTAGGTGAACCATATAATCAACTCGAATTTGTTTATGTGTAATCTAAGTATCACATACATATATTTTATACCATTTAATAGTACGACGTTCAATATTAAGTAAAAAATATCATAAATTATATGTATTTGTCACTCAGCGTCAAGCCATCCTGTCCACCTTTAACCCAACAAATTTTTATAATAGTAATTCGAATCGAGTTTTACAATCTAAGGAAGTGCTATTCTGAACACCAATAAGCAAAGACGGAGGTTTTTAAGCTGCATTTGAACCTCGTAACTGTAACGTGAACTCTACGATGAGGTTTTAGCGGACTCAAGGGGGGAGCCTGCTTTAGAGGCTTCAAAAAATCTATTTTTTTTTTTTTGCATAAATGTCTTCCCAAACTATCCAAGAATGTGTGCCTAAAATGTCAGACGCAAATTCGAAATATTTTCGGAGTTACAGAAGCAATAGTGAGCAAGCGTCGAGCAGGTATACGAGCGGTTTTTTGAAGTTTTCAACCAGTTTTTTGAAGAGTCTGAACCAGTTTTTTGAAGTTCTGAACCAGTTTTTTGAAGAGTCTGAAGGGTAACTCTATGGACCAGGAATCGCTGATTAGCATATTAATGCGGTAAGTTCAAGAAAATTACGATTTTTTATGTACGAAAACTTTGACGCACGATTTCTCCGTTTTTCATTTTTACGCTTTTTCCTAATTGGCCGGAAAGATAGGGAAAAAACTAAGCGTCCTATCGAAACGAGACAAATTGCATTGTACTTGGGATGAAATTTTCTTGTAGTTAAACCTAAAAAACCCTTAGGAAGTTAAGATTAACCCACTTTTTAAACAATCTAAAGTGAATTCTTTTCCAAAGAAAAATGAATTTTTTTTTTAATTTGCGAAAAATTGTTGAATTTTTCACTTTTTGTGGAATTTTCTTGGTTGAACTAGAATCTATACTATTGAGAAGTAAAAATTTTTTTGGTTTCTTTGGTTCAGATGGAAATTGCGACCTGCACCTTTCCCGCCGCACGACAAATGCATACTCGAGATGCTTCTGTGAAATGCTTGTACCAGGCATAATATGACATGTATCCTAATGAAAAAATTCGAGAAGACTGTTGAAATACATAACAATAAACCCTAAAAGTTTCATTTTAAACGGATATTTCTTTCCATCCCAAAAAAATCCTCGAAAAAACCAATTTTTTGAAGCCTCTAAAGCAGGCTCCCCCCTTAATCAAAGATAGAGTGCTAGGTCGACCAACATCTGAGTAAGCGTACGTTTAAAGCCGCAGGTTCTACGGAGTTGGGTTACTATCACTCTTGGAATGCAAAATATGATTACGTTGGTGTACAGATTAGTCAAGGATGAGATGCAAGGTTAAGACGCTGTTGAGGTTTCATTTGACAAGTTTTTATTTATTTTATATCATGTGACTATTCCAGTGCGTGCCGCTCCACGCGCACGGACAGCTTCGCGCGCACACACACACACATGAGTACAGCTGCCCTATAAAAAGGAGGCTCATCACTGCAAACGGTCATTCAGTATCAAGTTGTCAAGTTTACGTGAGGAAAAAACTGAAGATGGAATCCACGAAGTGTTTGAGATTGATCGATATTATAGAATCGGCGCAAAAAATCTTGGGGGAATCATCATTAACATCGAAAATTAAAAAATGGATAAAAGTCGGAAGTTAAAATATTCAGCATCTCAACAAAATTTTGTGAAAGGCTTCATCGATTGAAGGAAAGACGAGAATCATCACAAAGATCGGACTCTTAAAAGCGCTCGCGGAAAAATTCAAACGTTTTCAGAAAACGGGTGGAGGTACGCGGAAAAAAAGAAGAAGCGATCGAGTTCACTGAAAAGATTTCGAATCAGCTTTCAAGGGCAGAATTCGAACTGGATCCATCGTCAGATTAAAGCATAAAGATGTGGAGAGATTTCTAGAAGACGCAAAGGTACTAGTTGTGACAAGGCGAAAAGCCGCTTTCAAGAAAGACAGGAGCTTGAAAGTCAACGTTATCCTGGCTCGTAGATTTGAAGTTGTAAAAGATTCTCACACGGTGAAAGTGTTAAAATTTTTTAATACGCAAAATGAAATGATCCTCCAGACAACGGATATCAACGAATGGTTAATCGAAAACGTGACAGAGCGTTTGTTGAAAAAGGTGAAAGATTTCCAGGAAAAGGATTCAGGCTGGTCGTTACTTAAAATTATAAATCTTGCCGTCAACATTAATAAGTATACACCACTATGAGGCAGTCTGTATACCCACACCCCGTTACCTAAGCAGATCAGTGATAAGAAGGCTGTGGTAAACATCAGAAACAACGACTTTTTCTGCTTTGTTTGGTCGGTCACCGCAGCTCTATTCCCAGCCGACAACAACAATCCCAACGCGACCAGCTCGTACCGGCATTTCAGCTCAGTGCTACGGTATGATGGTATAAAGTTTCCTATGTCTCTAGATGAAAACACCATTTCAAAATTTGAGAAACTTAATGGACTTTCCATCAACGTTTATGGTATAGACCAAGGTGATCGGAAAAAAGTGAAATAGTACCGATTCACCTGAGTCAAAATGAGTCTGATGAACCTGTAATTCAACTTTTAGCGAAAGAAACTGAAATCACCGACGATAACAATGATGTTGATATGAAAAATTATGAAAAAAATAGAATCTTTCATTTTACTTGTATTCGAAATCTGTCTCGATTAACAAGTTCTCAAATTTCTAACCGTAATGGTCGTACTTGGTAAATGTGATACATGTTTAACTCACTTTCAATCTGAAAGATGTTTACCAAAGCAGCAGGTTTATTGCATGAGTTTGAACGAGACCAAAGTTGAATTACCCACAGAGCAGGAAAAGATACTGAAATTCAAAAAGTTCAAACACAAACAAACCGTTCCATTCTGCATTTACGCGGATCTTCGATGTTTGCTGCAACCTACCCATATTCGAGTGTCAGAAAATAGAACAATTTACCCGAATCATGTTCCATACAGCATAGTATATTACCTCCATTGCGCCTTTGACGATTCCATTTCAACGTTCAAAATTAACCGTGGAGAGACTCGCATCCAATGGCTTGTGAATGAGTTGGAGAAATTGGTACATTCGTTACAACCATATTTCACAACTGTTGTACCCATAGAACCGCTCAATTACAATCAGCTTAACGAATTTAAGTTATCAACGGTGTGTCACCACTGCGAAAAACCGTTTACGCTCAAAGACGTCAAACATCGTTGTTCAATCCTGCATGCCCGAATGTTCTATTCTATAGTTTTATTGTCGGTCAAATAATTTCCTGACTCTTGAAATTTCCCAAACTATGAGGGGAGGCAATCCCAGGCCAGGTTAAACCCACGGGTTTTCACGTGCTGTAAAGAACGTACATCAATTGTCCAAGAAATAACCATGCCTGGAGAGGTAGCAGAGACAAGGTCAGAATACAGCCAATGAATTTGGGAACACGGACTTTCCCGTTTACCGCGTCCATGTGGTCACCATATGCGTTGCCATGGGCTGCCCGCTAAGGGTCCTACGCCTAGGGTCTCGCGAATGTGACGTAGGCGTCTCTGGGTTTTTTCCAAGGGTTCTTCCAACCTATACCGAACCACGCATGGAGGTACCTGACATTGTCTCCCACCCTTACGGATTCAGTCTTTACCGCCTAAGGCATAATTTTCATCTATAAATAAAAACTAGTTACACGCGAACCATCATTGAGTGCACTACACTTTTCCGGTTCCCTATCGTAATTCCCTCAGACGTACTTCAGTCTGCTGTAGAATATTCAGTTAGAGTCCAGTCAAATAATATTAGGCACTTTAACTGTAACCGATACGTGTAGATTGTATTTCCGAATAAATTATTTGTTTGTTTAAATGTGATTTACTATTCACGATAAGAAAATAATACGCCCCCGGGACACTTATCCTAGGGTACGAACAATCGTGATCACAATCATTTCACTGGAAAGTACCGTGGTGCTGCTCACCGAGGCTGTAATCTGAATTATCAGAACTCGCATACTATCCCGGTGATATTCCATTATCTGTCAGGTTACAATTCGGATTTCCTGATTCAAGCATTGGCGACAAGTTGTAAGGGTACTATTCAACTTCTACCCATTAATAAAAATAAGTACATTTCGTTTACAAAATATTCTTTTTCGTTTCGTAAAAGGAACGGACCTACAGTTCAGATTTATAGATTCGTATCGTTTTATGCCCAGCAGCCTCGAAAAATTGCTAACGTATTTGAATGATAACCAGAAGACAATCACACGTAAATTTTACACTAGCTCCGACAAACTTGAGTTATTAACCAGGAAAGGTGTTTTCCCGTATGAGTAGATGAATGGTTGAGAGAAGCTTGAGGACGTTCAGTTACCGCCCAAGGAAAAATTTTATTCAAAATTGAACAACCAAGATATTTCGGATGAAGATCACGGGCACGCATGCAAAGTTTGGCACGCTTTCAGAATTAAAACGTTAGGGGAGTACTCAGACTTATATTTGCAAACTGACATTTGCTATTGGCAGACGTTTTTGAAAACTTTCGGCAGAGTTGTTGAGCAACGTATAACCTGGACCCGTTACATTAATAAACCACGCCCGGGCTGTCGTTTGACGCAATGCTAAAATGTAACGACATCGATCTTGAGTTTCTCACCGACGTAGATATGACTATGTTCTGTAATGCTAAATTCTGTTACCCTCAGATGAGGACTTACCATTGACATTTTGGCGCGATTTCCCACTTATTCCGAATATTAAACTATAACAAAAATTATGATGGGCGCCAGACGCGTTAGCGTCGATTTTCAAACAATCATACGAATCAACAAAAATAACACGAAACCGTACGAAAAATAAATAGAGAATCCGTTGTATGGCTGGCTAGGCTCAGGTACTCACACGAACTGGTAGAGTGACGGTATTCGAGGCAGCTAACAATAATTACAGAATTAACGAAAATAATGAAATAAAGAATAAACTCAAGTCAAGAAAAATGAATAGGTCAATCGATCATATATTGTCGAGAAGGTTACCGGGTTGAGACAGGCAAATGAAATGGTATCGACAGCGGTAGTTAATAAAGTAAGCAATAATTGTTCACAAACATTTCGGTAGAATAGAATTGAACGGTAGCTTTGAAACGAGAGACGGTAGTTAACAGAGAAAAATGAGCGTAGGTCGGGAGAAGCGATATAATGCAAGAATTTAATTAAAACTAAACGTCACTGGGCGACGTGATCGTACTCAAGTTGCAAATGACGCTACGAAAATGATTATTCTGTTGATTAGAGAACGAAAGTGAGAACTTTATTGCAATCGGTAGAAAACAAGGTAACGGTAGCTCGGGAGATAATAACGGGAGAATACGACGAATTTACCATAGATTCTAACCAGCACGAAACATTGACATTCATTAACAATTTACAAAAATCGGTAGCGTGAACGGTCGACTAGATTTACGGTCAAGTACGATAGATAATTTTCGGTAGAGTTATTCATAAACGATAGAATCAATAATTTACAATAATTACGGATCCGAAGAATCAAACAATGAATTCTTAAACATAACTTTCGAGAAAATACAAAATTACCAGAGAATACAAAATTATGAGAAAGTGAGAATTCGGAGAGTTCACAAAATGAAGAAATACACTAAATACACCGCAGTACAAACGAATCAAGAACATACGAAAATTATTAATTACTGAAATCATGCAGTCATACGGCGGCTTACCGCAACTCTAAGCCGTGGACCATGATTCACACAAATACGCAGAACTTAAATTAACAAGATGCAGAGAAAAGAATAACAAGCAAAAATATTATAAAGGATTGCGAATAGCAATAGAAAAAGGTGCGGTAGTATTTAGAGGCTGATTGTACGCTCGGTTGTACTCCAAGGAACTCGATATACGATACAATAGGCAGAAAATAAATATAATAGGCAATAACAGAAATAAAATATTAGGCACACTACTATTACAATAAAGTATGGAATGAAAGGTAAAGCCAATAGGGCCCAAAATACGATAGAAACTACAGAAGCAGACTAATAGAAATTCATAAATAATCAGAAAATTCATAAATACAAGAAAATTAATTATTCGGCAGTTACGAGGTCACTCAGGCTCGAAAATTATAGTTCAGTCAAATTAGCTTTAATAATAGGTCGATCTTGTTGTTGACTTACCACACTTGGGGGCCAAGTACTTTTAATGTGAAAAAATGCGCTGATTTCGAAAATCCTAGTCCCCGTGCGCACAAAGTGGCGGAACATGGTTTTAAAAATCAAAAACTGAAATATTACCAAAAAAAGTCGCATTTTTTGCATTCATCGTCGAATATCTCGGAAAGTATAGCCCTGAGGGAAAAAATGTACAAAGGTAAATCTGTTGAGAATTACATTTTCCAAAAGATGCACTTGGTCTTGAACGTGAATTTTTAAAATTTAATTTTTTCAAAACAAAATACGAAAAAAAAAAATTTCAAAATTGAGTACTTATTATCCCCCCTAAAAATTCATCCAACCTCCTTGATGATCTGCAATTAGTTACCTCTTTTGGTTGCAAAACAGCGAGTGGAACCCGATAGTTATTGCATAATTGAGCAACAAAAAAAAAGTAATGCCTTCTGTAGCCTTTGCTATAACATCCACACTGATCCTGATTTTTTTACACATATTCAACACCCCCAAAAACAATGTCCAATGGATTTTTAATTTTTTTTTTTTTTTTGTAATTTGACGGCCTACAGAATTAAAGAAAAGAAATCACTTTTTTTTCCCAATAACAAATGGAATAACTTTCAACTTATGCTATAAAGTGTCACTTTATAGAGCACGGTTAGAAAGCTGTTTTCGAGACGCACAATTTCGAGTTATACAAGTACGTGTATAGAAGCATGGATGAATCGTTGCTCCTATGGAAGACTAGCACATTTGAAAATGTAGCGAAGAAAAACTCATTTGAAATATTGAAATGTGCTAGTCTTCCATAGGAGCAACGATTTATCCATGGTTCTATACACGTACTTGTATAACTCTTACAAATATTATCGTTTCTACTAACTGAAACAATTGCAATATACTGTACTGTACTACAATTTCCTGTAATATCTTGTGACCTGTGGTGAATTTGGGATAACGATTATGTTCATTACATTCCTTGACTCATAACATTCAAATTATTAAGAAAAGTCATCCATTTCGGTCGAATAGAAGCCGAGAAATTCGCAATGAAAGAGCGCGCCGAGAAAATTTTTTTTGCAAAGACGGCTGCGCTCTTCCCCCACTACCGCCGCGCACGCTGCACGGGAGCCGCGCACGCTGGAATTTCGCGCGACGGCGTTCACTCTCTCCTGCATTCTAAATGCAAATGCGTACTATAATATTTTCAACAACTTGCACGTGGATAGTAGTTGGTTTACCAGACCGATCGGCGTTCTGCAGATTGTGCTTGCATTTATAGTTGTGTCAAAAACGAGCTCTAAAGTTGAAGGCCATTATCTCGGGATCTACTTATTGAATTTCGACTTTTTTTTTTTTAAATTGTGCGACTTGAAAACAGCTTTCTAACCGTGTACTATGAAGTAACACTTTATAGTATAGATTAGAAGTTATTCCATTTGTTGTTAGGAAAAGAAGTGGTTTTTTCTTTAATTCTGTAGGCCGTCAAATTGCGAAAAAAAAAATTAAAAAATTATTGGACATTGTTTTTGGGGGTGTCTAATATGTGTCAAAAAATCAGGACCAGTGTGGGTGTTATAGCAAAGGCTACAGAAGGCATTACTTTTTTTTTTGTTGCTTGATTATGCAATAACTCTTCAACTCACAGGAATCGAGTTCCACTCACTGTTTTGCAGCCAGAAGGGGTAACTAATTACGGATCATCAAAGAGGTTGGATGAAGTTGAAGGGGGGATAATGAGTACTCAATTTTGCAAATTTGTTTTTTCGTATTTTGCATAAAATAAAATCAAATTTTGAAAATTCACATTCAAGAGCAAATGCATCTTGTGGAAAATCTAAATCTATACAGATTTACCTGGGTCGTTTTTTGCCTCAGAGCCATACTTTTCGAGATATTCGACGATGAATGCAAAAAAATGCGACTAGGGCATAACTTTTATCACGAGCAAGTTCGATCGGTGGAAAATATTGTGCCTCGAGTATCGAAGAGGTTCCCGAAATCGTTAACGTCGAAGAATCATCCATTACTGCGACTGGTAGACTGATTTTGATAAATCACGCACCATGTTTATATAGCTCACCACTCAGAAATTTCAGACACAATTGTCCGCATTCAAATGTATCATAATCCTGGTACCTTTCATGATTGTATTTAACACTAACAACGCCGAGGTATTTTATGAGGTCTGAAGGTGATCGAAGGTTGCCGAAACTGTCAAAGTGATCGATATTATTGTCGTGTTTCTTGTATGCGACCTAGTGTGTTCCCGGACCGTCTTTGTCGCCAAGGTTGATTATAGCTGACTCGTTTTTTCGTGGACCGTTTTCGGGCATTTCGTTGCGCATGAAAACACCGCGGAAATGCGGAACCTTAAAGATTTTTGCATATTTCAATAAGTCCCAATCAGTCGACGCTCAACGTGGCAGCATCGCATTTAGTTTTTTGAAATATGGAGACCAAGACCTGTTTTGTACGGTTTCATATGAAGCCCTTTGCCGAACGCGATAGCTTCCATGGTTTTGTTGTGTCGTTTGCTCTCTCCCAGTTCTCGTCTAGCAGCACTTGCATCGTTCACAGCTTTTGCTATACCTGCCGCACCACCGGCTAACGCGCCTGTAGCACTAAGTCCGGCGAAAATAGGAATCAGAAACGGTAGAAAACCACCGACTTGTAAAGGTACCGGTAGGACGCGAGGTGTTCGCACTTTACGTTTACGACCCGCTTTTTTAACAGCGTTCTCAGCTCCCTTCAGTGCAGATTCGATAGCTACTTTTGCATCGTTGCTTGGAACCATAGAACGTTTTGCAGCATTCACAATTTTTCTCAAGGTCGCATTTTTTGACTTTCGAATTCACATCCCGAGTTTTGATTTTACTTTCATTGTATTAGCTATTGCCCAAGCTGCTGCCTTTTCACCCAAATTTGCGTCCTTTGCGAGAACCCGTTTCCAAGCTTTCTCAGCCAACACCCTATCAGCCTCGTTTCTAACTTCAAGATTTTCACGATTCTGCGAGTAAGCAATGTCGTGCTCCTTGCAAGCTGCGTCGAGAAGATTGATTCCTGGATCACCCCGCGCGAGTCGCTTTGTTAATTTTGTACCAGGCTCACAGTACTAATAACCAGGTAAATGCAATTCGACTGGAAGGCTGTTGATGATTTTATTCACCAGACCCTTGCCACGATGTTGCCGCCTGCTGCTGCTTCGTTTACCTCTGAAAGCAATCATGTTCGTGCGTTGACTGAAGAAAAGTGCTTTGAAACGGGGTATTTATAGCAAATCCGATCAGTCATGTCCGAGATGCGGTTTGAGAAACTACCTACTAAGCTTTCCATGATGAATTTTGACAAACTTTCGGAGCAAAATGTCAAAAGGCACAAACGGCACGGTGAATGACTCCTGAATAGTGCACGTGCAATATTCTATGGACCGTCGAATTGTGGTAAAACTACTGCGTTGCTCACACTTATAACCCATCCCAACGGACTTAGATTTAAAAATATCTACATTTACTCGAAATCTCTCAACCAACCTGAATACCAATTGTTGAAGCAATTGTTGGACCATGTTGAGAATACGGAGTATTTCGCGTTTACCGAGCGTGAGCAAGTGATTACACCGGAAGAAGCACGGCCCGACTCAATAATCGTATTTGACGAGGTGGCGTGCGAGAATTGGGACAATATTAGAGCCTACTTTTGCATGGGTGGTCATCGTGACGTTGACTGTTTCTATCTCTGTCGGACGTACGCGCGTATTCCCAGACATCTCGTGCGCAACAACGTAAACTTACTCGTGTTATTCAAACAAGACGATATGAACCTGAGACACGTATACAACGACCATGTAAACACCGATATGTCTGACACAGAGTTTAAAAGTGTGTGCTCTGCATGCTGGAACGGTGAGAAGTACAGGTTTCTGGTGATCGACAAAGACAGTGAGCTCAAAGAAGAACGATACAGGAGGGGATTCGATTCTTTTGTTAGCCTGGAAATAGAATAAAATCTAACGCTTTTGAGCGAGAGACGCAGTACCGTTGCAGACTCAGTTTCGTGAACATGCAGAGCTTTAAAATTTCCAAGCAGAAAGATGTCCCATATCAGATCGCTCAAGCAAGTGCTGCGATCCGTCGAAAACACAGATTGCTCAAGTCGGGCAAGGAATCTACGACTCAGAAGTCGAGTGACATTTTCAAACCAGCAGTGACTCCGTTGCAAGAACTGGTAAATGTTACAAAAGATACTGAACCTGTAAAACAAGAGGTGGATGAAATTAAAGAAGAAATAAAGCAGATGAAAAATGAAACGAAAAATGAAACTGTCTCGGAAATGGACGATTCCTTTGCTTCGGCAGGAGATGGAACGATCGTAAAAACACCAGTCGAGAGAATCGAGGATGAGTATTTTGCACTGATGAGAGATGCAAAGACAAAAGGCGAATTGGACAACGTGTACGGTGTACGCAACTTCTCAGACGGACTAATGATTGGTGATTCGTTGATATCTTTTGAGAGTGACTACATTCGTATTGGCGATACGCGTTACCCGAAAACGAAGGGTTTGCTGGAACTTTTGTTCAAAAAGAAGCCTGACGGTTCTTCTGTGAGCGCCCGAGATCGGGAAAATTTTGAAAACATAATCCTCGCAACGAACGCGCATAAAAAGTATTACTCATCCGATGGAGCTGTTCGAAACGATAACAGTTACAAATTTAAAAATGTCATTGCCGAATTGATGGATTATTTCCCATCACCTCGCCGAAAGGGTAAAGGTCTACTTCCGCAAGCTATGATCACTCGACAAGGTGTTGAAACGGAATACAATTTCTGGGATGATCCAAACGAGTTAGTGGAGCGTCTTCGTTTACTCCTGGCATCTCGGGCAGCGGAAAAACCGAGTCACAACAACGAAATAATCTCCATTATCGAAGAGCTTCGCGAAGCAGGAATCATTTATTAAGCAGCTCCCATCGTTTTTGCATTGATTACCGAGATGAGCGTCGACGTGTTTGGACGGCATCTGGATAAAAACACGGCTGCGAGCACTCGCGGTCCTCCGGGTGTCGGATTTCAAATAATAGCGGACGGGCATTACGATATACAGAACAAGAGACTGTGCAATGTCGCAGATCCCGCAGAGCCGAACTTTGATGTAACTTCAAAAATCTCAAGACAAAAATTCAACATGCTGCAAAAACAAATCGACAACCTCGATCAAATGATCAAAGCTTCAGAGCTCACCACGGAGAAAGCCTTGGATACCTTTTACACAGACTTTAAATTAGCCAGAGACTTGTCGGTTCGAAACGCTGATGACATTTCTCAATTGGACCCTCGACTAAGAGCGTTGGAATATGAACGAGGAAAAGCAAGCACTGGTGACGGAACTGCATAAGCCTGCACGCCGGAATCACCCGCGTCGACGTGTAGCCGTGCGCGGCATCGACGAGACCTGGCAGGCGGATCTTGTTGATATGACGTCATGCGCTGGATAAAACACAGGTTACAAGTACATGCTCACAGTCATTGATATTTGTTCAAGGTATGCGTGGGCTGTACCGATAAAGAGCAAGTCTGGAGATGATGTTACGAAGGCAATGGAATCTGTGCTTGTTTAAGGACGGGTGCTGAAAAAATTACACGTCGACAGAGGAACGGAATTTCACAACTCGAAATTTGAATCACTTATGACACGCTACGGAATCAAACTTTACTTCACGTACAGTAATTTAAAGGCTTCCATTTGTGAACGTTTTAATCGCACGCTGGAAGGTGAAATGTGGACACAGTGCAGCATGCAAGGAAGCTACAAGTGGCTCGATATCTTATCTGATTTGGTTTCGGCTTACAACAATGCCAAACACCGAACCATAAGAATGTAACCGTCGGATGTCACCGTTGCAAACGAAAGGCTGTTATTACGTCAGGCGTACGGAGGGCTTCGAGCGATACCTACCATATCGGCAAAATTCAAATCTGGCGACAAAGTTCGAATCAGCGAATTCAAAAATGTCTCTGACAAAGGTTACACTCCCAATTGGACGACTGAAATATTCACGATGGGTCGAGTGGAAAATACTCATTCTGTGACGTACAAGCTCAACGACTACCGAGACAAACCCATCGCTGCTGGTTTCTACGAACAAGCGCTTCTCAAGGTTAAACATGCGGATATGTATCTGGTGGAGAAGGTGCTCAAAAAGCGTGGAAAAAAAATATGCGTTAAATGGTCAGGTTTTGACAATACACACAACAGTTGGATAAACGAATCGGATATGTAACATTTGAACAAATTGATTTTTTGTAAAAACGTATGTGCCTATTTATTTTATACCCGACACATAACAAGTATGCATCTTTATTTTTCAGACAATCGACGGACATTTGTATCGTTGTCCAATTTCTTATATTTCGGAGCGTTCTTATTCACTATCCTACATAATAATAATATTTTATACATCATGGTACAGTTATGAATTACAAAGCTAAGGTGTAGGCTTATAGCCTCACGGAAGCGTGTCGGTTGTGTTTTGAAACACGATCCGCTTGTCGTCATTCCAGCTCAGTGCCACTTTCTGCTGTTCTACGGTGTATACCTCGTGCTTTCGACTCAATATCAAATGCCGATTTGTAGACAAATTTTCACGGTCCAAAACAAATTCCAAATAATCGTTGAAAGTTATTTTTCTCAACGCTGATCCTTTGACACCTTTGGCACGTTTATTGTCTTTCTCATCTCCCAAGACTCGGAATGCGTACAATTCAGCTCTTAATCCTACAAATTCCAGCATTATTTTTCCGTTATTCTCATCTTCCATCAAGCCGAGAACTTTTTTGTTCGCTAGAGGGATTCCGTAAACGTTGTCAAGCGGATAATCAGACATATCGAATTTGTGCATATAGTAGCTCTAGCACCGTATCTTCCATACCATTTCGTGATCAGCCCGACATCTCTATACTTCCTAACATTTTCCATTGTTTTGCCAAAAACTGCGTTGTTCATCAGTTTGTAAAAATTTTTCTTGAATTCGTTGTAAGATTTTTTGCGCAAATTGGTATTCAAATCTATGTATTTTTTGAGCCACGGGGTTTGTCTGAATTTAAGAACTCTGTGAATTTTGAGTACTTTGAGGCCTAATTGTAAGCATTGTTTCAAAACGCTATAGTGAACAACGTAGTTTTTCTTGGAAAGTGGCGTGGGTGTCAATTTCGGTTGCTTACTATTCGAGATCGAAGGTATATAGTGCTCCGGACACAGTGGTAAATACTTATGAATTTCATGCAGTTCCTCAGGATATTCCACATCCACCTCCAGTATGTAACCAAACTCCGCATCGTCCGAGATGGTGAGAACGTCGCATCGTCCGAAGTCTGATAACCATTCGAAGGAACTATATGGCGGAGCAAAGCTCATAGCAGCACCGTACAAATTATTAACGTCAAAGTACATGAGATAAGATTCTTCGACCTCAGGATCAAATTCCTCTTCCATGTACCTGTATGTTAGCCTGAGCATATCTGTTTGAGCACTGTGACACACCACCACGGATAGCTTTTTCGATAAACATGACCATATCTATGTCGGTGAGAAGCTCGAGCTCGATGTCGGTATACTTTAACATCGCATCAAACGACAGACCGGGCGCGGTGTAATAATGTAACGGGTCCAGGTTGTACGTTGTCCAACAGCTCTGTCGAATGTTTTGAAAAACGTCGGCTAGTAAAAACACGTCCGTCTGTAAATACAAGTCCGAATACTCTCCCAAAGTTTGAACGTTAAAAGTTTGCCAAACTTTACATGCATGTTCATAGTCGTCGTCTGATATATCCCGATCATTTAATTCTGAGTAAAATTGTTGTTTGGATGGTAGCCGTCTGTGCTCGAGCTTCTCTAAACTGTCTATGTATTCGTACGGGAACACTTCTTTTCTGGTCAATAACTGAAATTTATCTGAGTTACGATAAAATTTTCGTGTGATTGATTTTTCATCATCACCGAGATACGTTGCTAATTTCTCAAGACTACTGGGCATGAAACGGTACGAATCTACGAATCTAAACTTTATATCTGTCCCCTCGACATATTTCGCAAAAGAAATGTACTTTTCTTTGTTTACGGGTAGAAGCTCAATTGTGCCCTCGAACGATGTGGCCAGTACTTTGATGCGAAAATGTAAATCGTAACCCGACAGATTGTGGAATATCACTGGGATAGTGTGCGAATTTTGGTAATTCAGATTGCAAACTCGGTGAGCAGCACCACGGTACTTTCCCGTGAAATGGCAGTGATCACGATGTTTTACGTCTGTGAGTGTAAACGGTTTTTCACAAATGTCATTCACAAACCATTGAACGCAAGTCTCTCCACGATTAATTTTGAATTTTGAAAGCGAATCGTCAAACGCACAATGTAGATAGTAAGCTATACTATACGAAAGATGCTTTTGATAAATTGTTCTTGTACCCATCTTTTTGAGCGTAGGTTCCAGTAAACATTCGAGATCCGCGTAAATGCAGAATGGAACGGTTTCTTTATGCTTGAAATTTTTGAATTTCGGTATCTTTTTCTCCTCTGTAGGTAGAATAACTTTGGTTCTGTTTAAATTCATGCAATCTACATTGTGCTTTGTCAAACATCTTCAGATTGAAAGTGAGTCAAACATCGATCGCACAACCAAGTACGACATTTATGCTCAGAAATTTGAGATCTTGTTAATCAAGATAGATTTCGAACACAAGTGAAATGAAAGATTCTATTTTTTTCATGATTTTTCATATCTACATCATTATCGTCATCGTCAGTGATTTCAGTTTCTATCGCTAAAAGATGAATTACAGGTTTGTCAGACTTGTTTCGGCTCAAATAAATGGGTACGATTTCACTGCGCCTTTGTTTTTCCGTACTATCTATACCATAAACGTTGATTGAAAGTTTGTTAAGTTTCTCAAATTTTGGAATCTGGTCTAAAGACATTGGAAAATGCAAACCTTCGTATTGTAGCACTGAGCTGAAATGTGGATATGAAGTAATTTTACTGGGATTGTTGTTGTCGGCTGGGAACAGAGCTGCGGTGACCGACCAAAGAAAGCAATACGAGTCGCTGTTGCGGATGTTGACGACAGCCTTCTTATCTTGAATATCTTTGGGTAGTGGTGTGTATGTGAAGACACCGCCTTGTAGTGGCACGTACTTGTTAATGTTGACGGTAAGATTTATAATTCCAAGTAACGACCAGCCTGAATCCTTTTCCTGGAAATCTTTTACCTTTTTCAACAAACGCTCCGTCGCGTTTTCGATGAACCATTCGTTGATATCCGTTGTCTGGAGGATGATTTCATTTCTCGTATAAAAAAATTTGATCTCTTTCACCGTGCGATCATCTTTTCTACCTTTAAATTCACAAGCCAGGATAACGTTGGCTTTCAAGCTCCTGTCTTTCTTCGGAGCGTTTTTTAGTCTCGTCACAGCTAGTACCTTTGCGTCTTCTAGAAATCTCTCTGCATCTTTATGCTTTAAATTGACGATGGATCCAGTTCGAATTCTCCCCTCGAAAGCTGATTCCAAATCATCCCAGTGAACTCGATCGCTTCTTCTTACTTTCCGCGTACCTCCACCCGTTTTCTGAAGACGTTTGAATTTTTCCGCGAGCGCTTTCAAGAGTCCGATCGTTGTGATAATTCTCATCTTTTCTCCAATCGATGAAGCCTTTCGCAAAATTTTGTTCAGAAGCCGAATATTTTGACTTCCAAATTTAATCCATTTCTGAATCTCTGCTGTTGATGATGATTTGTCTAAGATTTTGTACGCCGATTCCATAATATCGATCAATCTCAAACACTTTGCGGATGCCATCTTGAGCTTTTTCCTTACGTATACTTGACAAGTTGTGACTTAATGATCGTTCGCAGTGA
The DNA here is from genome assembly GCF_021155775.2 of Neodiprion pinetum. NCBI lineage: Eukaryota > Metazoa > Arthropoda > Insecta > Hymenoptera > Diprionidae > Neodiprion > Neodiprion pinetum. Next base: position 14,304,117 of record NC_060235.2, on the reverse strand, counting down.
TGAGCGTCCTTTTTATAGGGCAGCTGTACGTATGTTTGTGTATGCGCGCGCACCTTCTAGCATTCCCTGAGCGATACTAACCCAACACCGCAGATTCATGGTTTTGAATGTACCGCGGCTATCGGTCGACCTTGCACTCTGGTCTTGACTGAACCCGTTCAAAATTCATCGTTGAGTTCACGTGACAGTTACAAGCCAAAGAAATGTCACGTGGTTGATACTAAACCGACATCCGAATGAGTGAAAAACAAATTTCAGAACCATCAATTTTGGAATGTCGCGTGGTTGATAACGTGGAAAAGGAATGTGAGGTGGTTCATGTCACACATTAGCGATATCCGAGTGGATAAAAAACAATTTTCGGAACTATTAATTTTGGAATGTCACGTGGTTGATAACGTGGGAAGAGAATGTGGGGGTTGTTGATGTTACACATCAGCAGTCCTACCGTGGGAAAGGAATTCGGAGTGGTTAATGTTACACATCAGCAGTCCTATCGTGGGAAAAGAATGCGGGACGGTAAAAAAGTTCTCGCCCCTGCTGCGCCCTCTACCGTTGGCAGGCGAGCACTACAGACTTTGACCTCCGGTCGGTAAGATTGTCGGTAAAACAGCACGATTTTGACCTTCGACCGATACAACTGTCGGTAAGGTTGCACGGTTTTGACCTCAAGCCGGTACGGCAGACTGTGACGTCATCGTGGAAAAGGGTTTGAGTCTGGGGTGCGCGGAGCAGCTTGGCCGGAAAAGAAGGTGTTTGTACTCAGGACCCCCCTTGCCATACTACTGACAATGTTTACGGAATGCCTTTAGTTAACAAAAAAGTCTTCTGGACTTGATGAAAGACGAGTGGACCGGAAAAATAATGACGGAACTTATTGGCTTGAGGGCGAAATTGTATTCGTTCAGAGTGATGGTAAAGGACGACGACAAAACACGAGCTAAGGGTGTGAAAAGATCTGTTATGTTTCCATGAAGTAGGAAAGATGTAGGTGAGGTTTATGAATAGTAAAAGGTGCATTCACTTCATCTTCACAGGATTTATTAAGATACGTTCACTATGTACGAACGACTTGTTGATCGTGTTGCTGCCATATTCGTTCTGCCCTCACGGCTGCGCAGCTCTAGCCCGCCGCATACGCTTCACTCCCTCACGCATACACACACACTTGCATACAGATATACACACGCGTGGGAGCACCGTGTAATATATATGTATATAACACTTCCCCCTGTGAAACAGAAAAGTTCCGCTTTGGGATATCGAACAGGGCTCTTAACTTTACGCTCGGGCCTCTGGTTAGAATCAGAGTCGCTAGTGCCCACAGACGAGCTTACTACAGTTTTCGGAACGCTCGCGTTGGCGTTTTCAGCCAGCACTCTCTGAATTTCAACAGACGCATCAGCGATATTTTGGGCAGGCGCATTCACTATAATAGATTCAGATTTAGCAATAAAATACTCATTGTTAACTGAAATAGTTTTATTTACGTCTTTAATGGCGGATATTTGATCCGCATGCCTGCTCCAAATACTTCCGTTGTCCAGTAATATCTGGTATAGCAAATTTCCTTTGACTTTGATTATTTTATCTAACTTCCATTCCGTATCACTAGCATAGTCACGGACTAATACTCTTTGGTTCAAGGCAAACTTCTTTGGTACATTAATCTTAGGAACAAAGTTTTTGGGGTCGACTACTTTAAGTAAGTCTGAATTTCCCCTAATCTTACGCCTAAAAAAGGTTTCCGACGGCGATTCGCCAGTCATACAGTGTGGCATATTTCTATATTGCATCAAGATTTTTTTTATCTCACAAGGCAGATTCTTTTTATCATTACATTTTTTTAGCGCAAGCTTAATAATTTGGAGGAACCTTTCAGCCTGACTACTGGGATCTGGGTGGTAAAGAGCCGAGAATGTATGTAAAATGCCAAGTTGCGAAAGAAGAGAGTCGAATTCGCAAGAAATTAACGTTCTGCCGTTATCCGATACTAATAGTTCGGGGAAACCGAATTGCATGAAAATATCGTTGCAGATATCAATAGTAGTATTCGCGAGCATGTTTTGCACTGTTTTTATTTCTGGCTATTTTGAGTAAGCATCGACTAAAATAAAAAGAATTACACCTATAAAAGGGCCAGCAAAATCTACATGGACTCGTTCGAATGGTCTGGTCGCAGATTCCCAAGGGTGTACAATAGTTTTCGGAGGATTCTCGCGATTCAACAAACAAGATTCGCAGGTATTAACGATGTTCATAATATCCTCATCAATAGAATGCCACCAGCAATGGCTACGAGCCAGACTTTTCATTTCAACGACACCGAAATGACCAACATGCAGTTCGTTGAGAATTTTCTGTTGAAGTTTGGAAAGTACAACGATTCGATCAGATTCAAATAAAAAATTGTTTTTCTACAGAAACTTCTCTCGGATCTACCCAAGTGTCTTTTGGAGACAGTTTCTTTCCAGTTGACAAACTTATGATTATGAACTGCATTTTAGTATCCGTATTCACAAGTTCGCGCATATTGTAAACATCGATTGACATGATATTTAGAGTATTTAAATGAAATACATCTACAACATCAAGAGTATTCGAATTTTAACCTCACAGGCCAAAGGCAGTCTCGAAAGGCAATCCGCATTACTATTAAATTCCGATCTACGATACTTAATACACTTCTCGCAAAAATTAAGGAAACATCAAAATTTTCGAAATTTTTTGGTGATTTTCAACAGGCTGTATTTCAGTGAAAAATGGTCGTACAAGAAATAAAAAAACAAAGCTTTTGAAGCTTGAAGACTCTAGTTTTTGAATTTTTTGGTTAAAAATTTTTCAAAGCACTATTAGCCATGCAATCCTTGGATAAAGCACGAAGAAAAAATTTTCAAAATTTCTTACATTTTTTTTTTCGCTCTACGGGCATGGTTAAATTTTTCCGAGCTAAACCAATGCATAGGTCGCATAGCCTGTTTATTTAGCTTCAAGATGCTTTTTTTTAAACCTCGATACGACCATTTGTCTTCGAGATATCGAATTTTGAATGCCAAAGGATCCTTTTTCACTCAACTGCCGATATCTCTAGAACTACTGGTCGCACAGCGAGCCGAAGGGCAGTTTCTTTTTCTGCAGAAAATTTCCTACAAAAATCTGTCAAGGTTGATGTCAAAAAAAATTTTTTTCCACCTGTAGCGTTAACGTGAAAAAAGAGCGAAAAAATGCCATTTTGCCTTTTTTTGGATGATCGACTGTATCTTCGTCAATATTGGGGGGAAAGCATAGGTTGGAAGAAAATTTTACAGCCTAATGTACCCCAAAGGTCCCTCTAAATCGGTAGATCGATCGGTTCAGCGGTTTTCCTGGACCGATTGATTGAAATTTTGAAAAAATTAAGAGAACAAGGTCCCTTAAGAAACAAGAACCTTGTTCCCTTAAGAAACAAGAACCTTGTTCCCTTGATTTTTTCAAAATTTCAATCAATCGGTCCAGGAAAACCGCTGAACCGATCGATCTACCGATTTAGAGGGACCTTTGGGGTACATTAGGCTGTAAAATTTTCTTCCAACCTATGCTTTCCCCCCAATATTGACGAAGATACAGTCGATCATCCAAAAAAAGGCAAAATGGCATTTTTTCGCTCTTTTTTCACGTTAACGCTACAGGTGGAAAAAAATTTTTTTTGACATCAACCTTGACAGATTTTTGTAGGAAATTTTCTGCAGAAAAAGAAACTGCCCTTCGGCTCGCTGTGCGACCAGTAGTTCTAGAGATATCGGCAGTTGAGTGAAAAAGGATCCTTTGGCATTCAAAATTCGATATCTCGAAGACAAATGGTCGTATCGAGGTTTAAAAAAAAGCATCTTGAAGCTAAATAAACAGGCTATGCGACCTATGCATTGGTTTAGCTCGGAAAAATTTAACCATGCCCGTAGAGCGAAAAAAAAAATGTAAGAAATTTTGAAAATTTTTTCTTCGTGCTTTATCCAAGGATTGCATGGCTAATAGTGCTTTGAAAAATTTTTAACCAAAAAATTCAAAAACTAGAGTCTTCAAGCTTCAAAAGCTTTGTTTTTTTATTTCTTGTACGACCATTTTTCACTGAAATACAGCCTGTTGAAAATCACCCAAAAAATTTCAAAAATTTTGTTGTTCCCTTAATTTTTGCGAGAAGTGTATCATCAGTGAAAGCTCGTGGAAAGATAGCACAATGCTGCATGCGCATCGCGCTGTAAGCTGATAGAGCTTTGTTAGAATTAAAAATCTGAACTAACGGCCGATTGTCACAAATTAAGGTAAATTTGTGGCCGTATAAATATTGGTGAAATTTCATAACAGCGAAAATTATAGCAAAAGCCTCTCTATCAATTTGGCTATACTTTTGTTGGATTTTATTTAACTTTAAAGCTGCGAATTGGATAGGCCTTTCAGCACCGTCTTCGAGTGTTAAAAATTACAGCGCCAACCCCAACTGGGCTAGCGTCAGTTGCCAGTAACAAAGGCTTCTTAGGGTCGAAAAATGTCAAACACGTATCTTTAGTAAAGGCAACTTCAGCAGATTCAAACGCAGTTTCACATTCTTTGGTCCAATTGAATTTAACATTATTTTGCAGACGTTTATACAACGGACTTAATAAAGTGCTCGCATTATTAATGAAACGAGAATAATACATAACCATACCAATAAAAGTGCGATGTTCCGAGACGTTCTGAGGTTGAGGCATCTTTACAACGGCTTCAAATTTGGCCCAATCTTTGAAAATACTTAGAGCATTAATGACATGACCACAATAACAAATTTCATGGTCACAAAAAAAAAAATTTCGTTAAATTAATCTTAATGTGATGGTCAATAACAATTTTCAAAACTGTGTGTATTAAAGTAATGAGTTCAGCAAAAGTTTTAGCAGCTCACCTCAAATCGTCTTGGAAGACACAAGCACCTTTTGTGTTGCGAAACAGAAAATGCATACGCTCCTGCCATATTGCAGGCGCAGCCGCAATACCAAACAACATTCTATCTACTTTGTACAAACCGCGAGGCGTATTAATAGTCATCAGGTTCGCAGTATTTTCATCCACTGGCATATGTATGTATGCCCACACATAATCAATACTCGCAAAAAACTTACACCAGGCCAGATCTATGAAGAGTTCATCCGTTGTAGGTATAGGGAATTCATTTACCGCTAACTGCTGGTTCAGAGTGACGCTGTAATCGCCACAAATTCGCACGGAGCCATCATTTTTGAGTATTGGCACGATAGGCGTGGCGTATAGGGATGTTTCCACAGGTTTCATGAGACGAAATGGAATGATTCTGGCCTTTTAGAACACCGGTTGCACATCCGGTTTTAACCTTAGCGAGACAAGTCCCTAATTTACCATAGGTGCGAAGTCTTGCAGCATTACGTTCTTAAATTTTTGGGATAAATTTTTAACAAACGCATCTTTGTCAAAATTCGCACAACATTCGGTTTCAACAGAGAGTATGGAATTAAATAGGTTATGCGCACCTTTACATTTAATGAATTTATGTAACCATTCGCGGCGGCATAACGGTGAACGATCAACATCAGTTTAATACAAATCAAGTGAGAACTTCGTCTTTACGAAAGTAACAATAACATTTATAACGCCGCGAATATTGATATGATTTTTACAGTACGTTACCAATTTGATTGACGACCGCTGGAGGATAGCTTTTAGATAAAGCTTTTTGGCGTCTTGAAACCACATCAGAGAGACTGCAGCACCGCCGTCCAACTTGAATTCAACCTGCTTGTCGTTGACATCAAAGACCTTCAAGAATTTTTCCCGGGCTGCTAGGCTGTTGACTTCGACGATGTCCAACTTGCAGATGTCAGCAATTTCTACTCCATATGTGTAATCTTCGTCCTCAGCATCGATGTCGTGGACATTTTGAGTGGATCTGCAGACTTTGATCACATGGCCTTTCTTTTGGCATAAGTTACATGTAGTGGTTTTTGGTAACTTGCAGGAATTTGCCTTGTGGTTGGAGTCACCACAGCGAAAGCAGTGTGGTTTGGAGCGATCAATTGTAGACGGTTTTGAGGCAGGCGCATTCGGGGATCTCTTTGGTTTATTGGATCTCTTCTTCAAAGAATTTAAATAATTGACTGAAGCTGTACTGTCCTGAAAATCTGAAGTTTCTTTTTCGCATGTTTCCATGCTGCCAGCTGTGTTGACAGCAGACGCGAAAGTGAGTTCTTTGGTTTCGATAAGTCTGTTCTGGATTCGCTTACTTAGACAACGTACACGAACTAATTCCGAAGCACATTTTGAGTGTGTCCTCCGAAACCACAATAAGCACTTCATTTTTGTAGGGCCGTAGCGAATTCTTGATTGGTTTTGCCCGGTAATTGTTAGCCGCAGTTGAATTTGAAATTTTCAGCAATTTCCAGGATTGGCGGGTCGTATAATTCCTTTGCAGTGAGGACATCGAAGTTTTTGGCTGTAATCTCCGCATCGCCAAAAGTGTCACACAGCGCATTGTAGGCTGCATCACCGACGTATTGTAGCAAATATTGTTGCTTTTCCGCATCTTTATCTTTTATCAACTTTAACGCGCCTTCAAACTTGTTCACCCAGCGTGTCCAAGTCATATCCCCCAGAGAGAAACAAGTAATATTAAGTAAACCTGGAGTATTCTTCGGTTTTGTCATGCAAATATTGCGCAACGATTATATATGTATTTATATGTTTATTCAAACAGAGAATTGAATGATAATTGATAACAACAAATGGTAAGAGGAAGCGTTAACGTTATATTATGTTAAATTAGACGTGCGTTACGCCTGGAAGCAGCATTGAGACTGCTCACACGGCCTCTCGCCGGGCTCGGCGACAGTGCACATGAAGTGCATAATCGCGTAATTTGAGCACTGCTGCCGATAAGAAAGCCAAGCGCATAAGGCGGGCTACGCTGCATGATAAATTTTGTATTCATCTATATAATCCCCGGCATGTTCCTACGAGAGGATATAAACTGTTACATTTCTTTAGAAATGTTCCAGCTCCATCACAGTGTCATGATCGTTGTTGTTTCCGTGTCGGTTGGCGCTGTGAGATCAGAAGCTTGATTCAACTCGCCAGTGTTTGGAATTTCTTCACTGGTAACAACGTGATCTTCGTCGTGTTTCTCGAGGAGGCCTTTAAAAAACTCAATTTTGAAGCAGCCACAAGAAAAAAAAAAACGGAAAACTAGTAACTCGATACACGCACTATGTATGAAAGGTAAAGCGAAATGTTCAAACCGGAAGTACACACACGGTGAAAACGCAAGTATATATGAGAATCTTTCGTAACTGAAATGTTTCTGTGCATGTCAGTACCACGGCAATATGTAGGAAGTCTTTGTTGCGTTCAGCACGAGAACCGCACCGGGTATATAACGTATGTAATGCGCGAAAATGGCATTGAAGAAATAATCTCGTTTATTCAATGTTACATATCAGATTTATTTATGCAACTGTTGTGTGTATTGTCAAAACTAACCACTTAACGTATCATTTTTTTCCACGCTTCATGAGCACATTCCCCACGAGATAAATGTCCGGATGTTCAACCTTGAGAAGCTCCTGTTCGTGGAAACCACCAGCGATGGGTTGATCTTGATAGTCTTTGAGCTTGTACGTCAGAGGATGAATATTTTCCACTTGGCTTATTGTGAATATCTCCGTCGTCCAATTGGGAGCGTAACCTTTCTCAAAGACGTTTTTCAATTTGCTGATTCAAACTTTGTCACCAGTTTTAAACTTTGCCAGTTTGGTAGGTTTCGCTCGAAGCCCTCCGTACGCCTGACGTAATACCAAACTTCCGTTGTCAACGGTGACATCAGTTGGTTTCATTCGTATGGTTCGGTGTTGAGCGTTGTTGTAAGCCGAAACCAAATCGGATAAGATATCGAACCACTTGTAGCTCCCTCGCATACTGAACCGTTTCCACATTTGACTTTTGAGCGTGCGATTGAAGCGTTCGCAGATCGAAGCCATCGAATTACTGTATATGGAGTAAAGTACGATTCCATAGCATGACATAAGAGATTCAAATTTCGAGTTGTGAAATTCCATTCCCCTGTCGACGTGTAATTTTTTTGGTACCCGTCCTTAAACAAGCACAGATTCCATTGCCTTTGTAACATTATCACCAGACTTGCTCTTTATCGGTATAGCCCACGCGTACTTTGAAAAGATATTATTAACTCTAAGCATGTACTTGTAGCCTTTGTATCGTCCAGTGTATGACATCATATCAACAAGATCTGCCTGCCAGGTCTCGTCGATGCCGCGAACGTCCACACGTCAACGCGTGTAATTCCAGCGTGCGGGCTTGTGCAGTTCCGTCACCAGTGTTTGCTTTTTCTCGTTCATATTCCAACGCTCTTAGTCTGGTGTCCAATTTGGAAATGATTTTAGCGTTTCGAATCTACAGGTCTCTGCCTGTTTTAAAGACAGTGTGAAAGGTGTCCAAGGCTTTCTCCGTGGTGATCTCCAAAGCTTTGATCATTTGATCAAGGTTGTTGATTTGTTTTTGCACCACGTTGAATTTTTGTCTTGAGATTTTTGAAGTTACATCAAAGTTCGGCTCTGCGGGATCTGCGACATTGCACAGTCTCTTGTTCTGTATATCGTAATGCCCGTCCGCTATTATTTGAAATCCGACACCCGGAGGACCACGAGTGCTCGCAGCCGTGTTTTCGTCCAGATGCCGTCCAAACACGTCGACGCTCATCTCGGTAATCAATGCAAAAACGATGGGTGCTGCTTAATAGATGATTCCTGCTTCGCGTAGTTTTTCGATAATGGAGATTATTTCGTTATCGTGACTCGGATTTTCCACTGACTGAGATGCCGGGAGTAAACAAAGACGCTCCACTAACTCGTTTGGATCATCCGAGGAAACGTATTCCGTTTCAACAACTTGTCGAATGATCATAGCTTGCGGAAGTGGACCTTCACCATTTCACCGAGGTGGTGGGGAATAATCCATCAATTCGGCAACGACATTTTTAAATTTGTAACTGTTATCGTTTTGTACAACCCCATCAGATAGGTAATACTTTTTATACGTGTTCGTTGCGAGGATTATGTTTTCAAAATTTTCCTGATCTCCGACGCTCACATAAGACCCGTCAGGCTTATTTTTGAACAAAAGTTCCAGCAAACCCTTCGTTTTCGGGTAAAGCGTATCGCCAATACGGATCTCGTCACTCTCAATAGACATTAACGAATCACCAATCATTGGTCCCTTTGAGAGGTTGCGTACACCGTACACGTTGTCTAATTCAGTTTACGTCTTTGCATTTCTGATCAGTGCAAAATATTCATCCTCAATTTTCTCAACAGATAGTTCTATGATTGTTTCATCTTCTGCCGAAGCAAAGGAATCGTCCAATTCCAAGATAGTTTCATTTCTCGTTTCATTTTTTATCTGCTTTATTTCTTCTTCAATTTCATCCACCTCTTGTTTCATAGGTTTAGGTTCTTTTGTAACATTCACCAGTTCTTGCAACGGAGTCACTACCGGTTTGAAAACGTCACTCAATTTCTGAACCGTAGATTCCTTGCCTGACTTGAGCAATCTGTGTTTTCGACGGATCGCAGCACTGGCTTGAGCGATCTGATGTAGGACATCTTTTCACTTGGAAATTTCAGAGCTCTGCATGTTAAGGCAACTTAGTCTGCAACGCTACTGCGTCTCTCGCTTGAAAACGTTAGATTTTATTTTTTTTCCAGTCCAACAAAAGAATCGAATCCCTTTCCGTATCGTCCTTCGTTGAGCTTACTGTCTTTGTCGATCACCAGAAACCTGTACTTCTCACCGTTCCAGCATGCAGAGCACACACTTTTAAACTCTGTGTAAAAAATATCGGTTTTCACATGGTCGTTGTATATGTGTCTCAGGTTCATGTTGTCTCGTTTAAATAACACGAGTAAGTTTACGTTGTTGCGCACGAGATGTCTGGGAATACGCGCGTACGTCCGACAGAGATAGAAACAGTCAACGTCACGATGATCACCCATGCAAAAGTAGGCTCTAATATTGTCCCAATTCTCGCACGCCACCTCGTCAAATACGATTATTGAGTCGGGCCGTGCTTCTTCCGGTGTAATCACTTGCTCACGCTCGGTGAACGGAAAATACTCCATATTCTCAACATTGTCCAACAATTGCTTCAACAATTGATATATCGGTTGGGTGAGAGATTTTGAGTGGATATAGATATTTTCAAATCTGAGTCCGTTCGTATGGGTTATAAGTGTGAGCAACGCATTAGTTTTACCACAATTCGACGGTCCACAGAATATTGCACGTACACTGTTCGGGAGTAATACACCTTGCGGTTTGTGCGTTTTAACATTTTGCTCTGAAAATTTGTCAAAATTCATAACGGGAAGCTTAGTAGGTTGTTTCTCAAACCGCATCTCGGACATGACTGATCGGATTTGCTATAAATATCCCGTTTTGAAGCTTTTTTCTTCAGTCAACGCACGAACATGATCGTGTACAGAGATAAACGAAGTAGCAGGCGGCAACATGGTGGCAAGGGTCTGGTGAATAAATCATCAACAGCCTTTCAGTCGAATTGCATGTACCTGGTTACCAGTACTGCGGGCCTGGTACAAAATTAACAAAGAGACTTGCGCGGGGTGATCCGGGAATCAATCTTTTCGATGCAGCTTGCAAGGACCACGGCATTGCTTACTCGGAGAATCGTGAAAATCTTGAAGTTAGAAACGAGGCTGAGAGGGTGAAGGCTGAGAAGGCTTGGAAACAGGTTTTTGCGCCGGATGCCAATTTGGGTGAAAAAGCAGCTGCTTGGGCAATAGCTAATACAATGAAGGTGAATTCAAAACTTGGAATGGGAATTCGAAAATCAAAAAATGTGACCTTGAGAAAGATTATGAATGCTGCGAAACGTTCTATGGTTCCAAGCAACGATGCAAAAGTAGCTATCGAATCTGCGGTGAAGGGAGCCGAAAACGCCATCAAAAAAGCGGGTGATAAATGTAAAGTGCGAACACCTCGCGTTCTACTAGTACCTTTAAAAGTCGGTGGTTTTCTACCGTTTTTGATTCCTATTTTCGCTGGTGATGCGGCAAGTATAGCAAAAGCTGTGAGCGATGCAAGTACTGCTAAACGACAACTGGAAGAGAGCAAACGACACAACGAAACTATGGAAGCTATCGCGTTGGACAAAGGGCTTCATATGAGATCGTATAAAACAGATCTTGGTCTCCATCTTTTAAAAAACTAGATGCGTTACTACCATGTCGAGCGTCGACTGATTCGGACTTGTTGAAATATGCAAAAATATTCAAGGTTCCGCATTTCCGCGGTGTTTTCATGCGAAACGAAATGACTTATGGGAAGTTGGCAACCCACTAAACGAAAAGGCATTTTTTCGTATGTTGATCGATTGTACTCAATGTGTACCTGATTGTACCATTCCAAATTTCATTTGTACCTTAGGGGGAAAAAAATATAAGGGGAAGAAAAATTGGTCCGCAACTCATGTTAAGTTGAATATTTTGCGTTGATGGTATTGTAAAAAGCATCGTTTGTACCCATTTGTACCAATGTTATTTGAAAAAAAAAAAATTTCTCGATTTTTTTTTCCCTCAATTTTCCTGATTCATTTTAATTTTTTTTCCCCAATTCATTTTCTTGATATATAAATAAATCAATACAATCGTTGGTACGAATGGGTAAACCCGATTTCTTGGTGGTACAATGAGGTACAAACGATATAATCGTTGGTACAAATGGGTACAAACGATTTCTTGGTTAAACAATGAGGTACAAACAATATAATCATTACTATAAACGGGTACAAACAATTTCTTGGTAGAACACTGAGGTACAAACAATATAATTGTTGCTACAAACGAGTACAAACGATTTCTCGGTGGTACAATGAGGTACAAACAACATAATTGTTGCTACAAACGAGTACAAACGATTTCTCGGTGGTACAATGAGGTACAAATGATATAATCCTCCGTACCAATGGGTACGAACGATTTCTCGGTGGTACAATGAGGTACAAATGATATAATCCTCCGTACCAATGGGTACGAACGATTTCTCGGTTGAACAATGAGGTACAAAAGATATAACCCTCGGTACAAACTAGTACATACGATTACTCGTTGGTAAAATCAGGTACAAACGATTTAATCGTGGATACAAACAGGTACAAGGGATTTCTCAGTTGTACGAACAGGTACAAGTGATAAAATTGTCAGGGCAATTGACTACAAACGATATACTCATGGATAAATATGAGGACAAAAAAAATATATATATATATTGTAACGGACAGCTGACAAGAGAAAAAAATTGAAAAAAATCAAATTTTTTTTTTCCAAAATAACATCGGTACATAAGACTACAAACGATGGTTTTCACAATATCATTAACGCAAAATATTCAGCCTCACATGAGTTGCGGACCAATTTTTCTTTTCCTCATATTTTTTTCCCCCTTAAAATACAAACGAAATTTAAGGTGGTACAATCAGGAATACACCGAGTGAAATCGATCAAGATATAAAAAAAGCCTTTTCATTTAGTGGGTTGCTAACTTCACATAGGTCCAAGAACGGTGAAGATACCATGGACACTTTTAAAGAGCATATATTTATGCGCAAATCCAGCCTATTCACGAAGCGACAGCACAAGATGCAGCCGAGTAACATATAAATGAACATGAAGACGGAAAACTTACATGTTATTCAAATGTAAAAACTTTGGCCGCCGTGGGACAAGCTTTAAGATCGCAATTGAGGGCTGACAATTTTTTGTGATTTTTTTTGATCGATATGGAAGTGTAGGCCGTTCGGAGCATAGAAATTCGGAAATAACCTTTTTAAGGACCACCCTAATGGGCAGCTAGTTTTTTTTCAAATATGAACGAATCAAACGCAGGATCGAACATCAGCAGCGAGGGAACATTCACTTGAGAAATTAGTTCTAAATCACTAGACATCACTGGAATTCGAGTTGTACGTTAGTATTGAACATTACATGGAAATCGGTAATATGCTGAACATCTTGAAACGTTTATGGGATATTCATACTACATTTTAAATTCTGTATTGATTTATAGATTCTATGCCTTGTCATAAGTAATAGAGTGTGAAATAAGTATTTCACCAGTAAGCGCCGCTCTGCCCAAGAGCGAGAGACGAAAGTTACTCGTCAGTTGTGTGGGAAATCCATACTACTTTTCAATCTCAGTATTAGAACATTGATTTTATGCCTTGTCGTACATAATAGATTAGATGGAGAAGTTAGTTATTTCTCACCAGTAAGCACCGCTCTGCCCAAGAGCAAGAGATGAATGTTACTCGTCAGTTACATGGGTGATCTATACTACTTTTCAATCTCCGTATTGATTTATAGATTCTATGCCTTGTCATAAGTAATCAAGTGTAAATAAGTATTTCACGAGTAATCAATGCTCTATCCAAGAGTGAGAGACGGAAGTTTCGTCAGTTGTCTGGGGAACGTTTCTCCTACAAAAAAGTCGATATTTTACTAATGAAATCAAAGTTTGACTTCTCGTCAACTTAACATTCGTCGAATGCAGAATTAACGTACATTTATGTACGTAAATAATTTCCGTCATCGGATCATGATTTTATGCAATCGATTGCATACATTGCGATGCTGATGAGCATTGTTGTGAAAGATTCACAAATTTTCACAATGCAGCGGGCGTGTTCTATGCAGGTTTTTACTATTGAACCTGGTTGGAAGATGCGCCCTGCGCCATATAGCGGTGTGCGGAGGTAATTTCATACTCTGCTCTGCATTACCGCGCTGGAAGGGGGCCGCATCGGAGTTTTGACGCGTCTTTAAAAGCACCTTAATTCGCCGTGTGACAGCATGGTTTCAGTAATTAATTAATTTCGTAGCTTTGAACGAACTCATAACTACCGAATAAGTATTATTTTTTTTGCTATACTTTTCGTTGTATTTTTCTGCAGTACCGCATTTATTTGTTAATTTGAGCTCTGCGTATTATCCCTAATTTTATTATAATAAGGTGTATTCATAATGTTTCTTTATTTCGCAAACCCTTCTTTGAATATCTCACTCTCTCATAATTTTGTATTCTCTCAAAAGTTATATTTCAAGATTTCTTTGTGAAATTTCTCGGTTTTATAAATATTGTAAACCATTAATTCTATCGTCTGTGAATGTCTCTCGTACTTTACAATCATTCCTATCCTCTTGTCTAAGCTACCGATTTCGTAAATTATCAAATAATGTCGATCTTTTTTATCATTTAAAATCTGTGGTCACGTCTGTCTTATTCTTTAGTTATTATTTCCTGAGCTATTGGCATGTTGTTATCTATCGATTTGCCATAAAGTTCTCACTGTCGCTTTAAATTAATTTAATTTAATAATACATAAAAAAAGTGTCTGAACTCGACATGCAAAACATGTTTTCTTACGTACTTTTTACCGCTGAATCCGAATCTGAAGTCAGAATGGGGGGTCTTCCAAGTCGATATTCAGTACTGGCTGCTGAAAGTAAGAAAATAGTGATACACGGGCGTATGAGTTTTCAAAATTACATCTTTATAACTAGACGTTTCCGGAGTCGCTGAATCCGAATCTGGGGAATTTAAATCGGCCTGGAAGACCCCCCATTCTGACTTGAGATTCGGATTCAGCGATAAAAAGTACGTAAGAAAACATGTTTCGCATGTCGAGTTCAGACACTTTTTTTGTGGTCCTGTGTTATTTAGCACTTACATAACTCGACATTCCTTAACACTTGCGATGTTTATTGCATGGTGTTCGAGAAGAAAGTGAATACCAATTTAACTATACTAACCGAACTGTTCTATAACTAATAATTATTAGTCTATCATTTTCATTCAACAATTTTCCTAACTATGTAATTATCAATTCAATGGAACAATCAAGTGAACATTTGAAAATATCGAACAATAACTACTTCGGAGAATAAATCGAATGAATTCTAAATTGATAACCACCGCGTGGTTGAACACTATCATAATCAAATTCCATTCAACTACCTATACGAATCCGAGGTGAGTCTACTCCAGAATACCAACGACAGAGACCGACGCGATTTAACGGGTCTCAATGTCGTCCAACTGTACAAGTACATCTAAAGACAAGTCAATTCGAGCAGTATTCTCCAACATTGAATAAATTGTTTTCATCATTTTGCTAGAATTTACTTTTTACCAATCTCAATTGGAATGGAAATAGAGTTATTGGCGAGCTCTTCTATCCGCCATTTTAGTACATGCAAAACAAATCACAAATTTTACATAAGAAATTTACGGTGTTTCCAAATTTACTAATGCACATGAATGCCACTGCTTATTGATTAATCTTATTATTGAAAATACTGTGAAAAATTAAATTATTCAAAACTTACATACCGGGACAATCTCTAGAAACTATACAGTCAATGCGCATGCGCGAGTTTTATCGGCTGTTCGGGCAAGCTGACCATTCCGAGTTTCAGCAGTCAAACTCTGTTTCTGGCGACAATGTAGTTCACACGAATTTTTCAGGATAGAATCTCCAACAGTCGAGATAGTGACTCGGTAGGCATTTGTTATTAAGTCGGGAAGTTAATTCTTCAAAGAACGGTCGAAACTTGATGCTGATGCTCTTTGAAAATTGGCTTTATTCGACTGAAATGAGAAATCTGTTTAAATGTTGGGTGCTTGAAAGAAACGCAGCAGGTAGGTGGGAACACTTTATTTGATCACTTTTATTATTTTGTACATTAGAAATAACAATGAAATTGTTTTCTGTCAACAGGTGATACAGCCAAAATAATTGCATCTCTAATATTTACTGTTATCTGCCTATTCAATTTATTATACGTACAAAGATCGTCGCCACTTTCAAGCAACTAAGCGACTTTTTCACTCTCTTGTGATTTCAGGCGGTAATATTGAATTTTATCACTTTTGAAAATGGGACATTAAACCGAGTTTTCAAGAAATTTAAATATCACACTATCTGTAACAGAACTGTGAATCTTTTTTTTCTCGAAAATAGTTGAACAAAATTTACAAATAGTTGATAGTTGTTCACAACAACCTTGTAAAGTCAACTAGTCGGTCGCGCGCCTTACAACTCACGCACCGCAACAAGCGTTTCACGCTTTCTAGTCACGCGCCACAGAAGAAAGTATTGCGTCACACGCGCCGCTTACGCCACCGACGCAGCCGAGCGCGTCGCGCAATCAGCCAACGTGGTTTCCTGCTGCTGAAGACCAACCGAGGCTGCGATAAGAGACCACCGATCTCACCGATCGGCAGGACACTTCGGACTGACCAAACAAACGAACTACACTGCTACGCTACGCTACGTTACGCTACGTCACGCTACGCCACGCAACGCCACGCTACGCTACGATCACAGACCAGCACGCAGACTTTTGACAACTGCATGACGGACTCTGTTCAACTGGCAACAGCCAGCCCAACCAAAAGGACGAGTTCCCAAAACCGACCAGCTCCGTGGGTGCTTCACCGTGTGGACCTCCCATTAAGGCCTCTGACTAGGCCACCAGCGATCCTACTTTCGCTGTGGGGCGTCGGAAGAGCGAGAGTAACGTCTCCCAATTACTACCGCAGCATTCCGGCAGCGGTCTCTCCGTTTCCAGAGTCTCAACCCACCTACGTGTCAACGGCCACTCAGACGACACCGTCTGACAGCGAGTGGGAGTCTCCACAACGAGCGACCGAACCGGAGAATCGCCGCCCTCCAACACGGCCTAGCTCTCCGGAAAGCCGATATACGCCGCCATCAAGGACCGCACCAATTCATCGCTGCACTTCATCGCTGCAGCCCCCACCGCGGTGCAACAGGAGTAGGACTACTCCTTCCCTCGCGTGGCAACCAATGAATTAACTGCCTTGTATACATATAATACATATAATACATATAATACATATAATACATATAATACATATAATACATATACAAGGCAGTTAATTCATTGGTTGCCACGCGAGGGAAGGAGTAGTCCTACTCCTGTTGCACCGCGGTGGAGGCTGCAGCGATGAAGTGCAGCGATGAATTGGTGCGGTCCTTGATGGCGGCGTATATCGGCTTTCCGGAGAGCTAGGCCGTGTTGGAGGGCGGCGATTCTCCGGTTCGGTCGCTCGTTGTGGAGACTCCCACTCGCTGTCAGACGGTGTCGTCTGAGTGGCCGTTGACACGTAGGTGGGTTGAGACTCTGGAAACGGAGAGACCGCTGCCGGAATGCTGCGGTAGTAATTGGGAGACGTTACTCTCGCTCTTCCGACGCCCCACAGCGAAAGTAGGATCGCTGGTGGCCTAGTCAGAGGCCTTAATGGGAGGTCCACACGGTGAAGCACCCACGGAGCTGGTCGGTTTTGGGAACTCGTCCTTTTGGTTGGGCTGGCTGTTGCCAGTTGAACAGAGTCCGTCATGCAGTTGTCAAAAGTCTGCGTGCTGGTCTGTGATCGTAGCGTAGCGTGGCGTTGCGTGGCGTAGCGTGACGTAGCGTAACGTAGCGTAGCGTAGCAGTGTAGTTCGTTTGTTTGGTCAGTCCGAAGTGTCCTGCCGATCGGTGAGATCGGTGGTCTCTTATCGCAGCCTCGGTTGGTCTTCAGCAGCAGGAAACCACGTTGGCTGATTGCGCGACGCGCTCGGCTGCGTCGGTGGCGTAAGCGGCGCGTGTGACGCAATACTTTCTTCTGTGGCGCGTGACTAGAAAGCGTGAAACGCTTGTTGCGGTGCGTGAGTTGTAAGGCGCGCGACCGACTAGTTGACTTTACAAGGTTGTTGTGAACAACTATCAACTATTTGTAAATTTTGTTCAACTATTTTCGAGAAAAAAAAGATTCACAGTTCTGTTACAGATAGTGTGATATTTAAATTTCTTGAAAACTCGGTTTAATGTCCCATTTTCAAAAGTGATAAAATTCAATATTACCGCCTGAAATCACAAGAGAGTGAAAAAGTCGCTTAGTTGCTTGAAAGTGGCGACGATCTTTGTACGTATAATAAATTGAATAGGCAGATAACAGTAAATATTAGAGATGCAATTATTTTGGCTGTATCACCTGTTGACAGAAAACAATTTCATTGTTATTTCTAATGTACAAAATAATAAAAGTGATCAAATAAAGTGTTCCCACCTACCTGCTGCGTTTCTTTCAAGCACCCAACATTTAAACAGATTTCTCATTTCAGTCGAATAAAGCCAATTTTCAAAGAGCATTGGCATCAACTTTCCGAGTCACTATCTCGACTGTTTGAGATTCTAACCTTAAAAATTCGTGTGAACTACATCGACGCCAGAAACAGAGTTTGACAGCTGAAACTCGGAGTGGCCAGCCTGCCCGTGCAGCCGATAAAACTCGCGCATGCTCATTGTATGTATAGTTTCAAGAGATTGTCCCGGTATGTTCAGTGGTAGTTCATTGTGTGCGGGGTATATTGTTTGTGTGTCGTATATACGTGGTTCTTGAATTCGTGTGTTTCTTTGCTTAGTTCCTCAGTCTATCAGAATTCGTATTTCTTCTAGGTTTCGATTATTCGTGCCTATGTATGTGTCTGCTTCTATTGTTGGTAAGGCCGATGTATTTTGAGAAAACATGTGTGTGCCTTTGTTCATGTATTGGTGTAATGTTTAGTGTGTGCGTGATCTCTACTGGTTCCATTGTCCTAGGTTGTATATGTGTGCTGTGTAATGATTCGCGATTCGGTTCTGCTATGGGTGCGTCTAATAGCCTGGGTTCGTTATTGATCATATTTCTGTCATCTCGAAATGGCTCGTGTATTCGCATCCGCCGATAGTATCCGTGTGTGTTTTATACTTTGTTTGTATTGTGTGACCCGCGCGCGTTACCAAGCGCTGTATTGTTTTGATTTTGCGCTCTATTATGTGTGCCTGTGTGTTCTGTTCACGAGCCGTGCAGCCAACTGTGTCTTCTGTCTGGCATTGTTTCGGGTCGTGTACCTGTGTCGTATGTGTATGTGATTTTAACCGAACCTGTTTTAAATTTCTAGAGTGTTTGAATTTGTATAAATTGTCTCTGTTTTATATATGCAATTGACTCTCGTCGGGATTAATGGGGAAAAATGTGGGTTTTTACATTGGGCACCAATTTGTGGGAGGGGAGGTGAGAGACAGGGAGAGAATGTAGCCCGCGAAGACGAAGGTAAAACTTTGTGCTTATATTTGTTTGCGATTGAAGCTTACAACTAATTGACAAAGGAGTTGGGTCCCGCGATGCAGCTGGACTCCCCCCGACTGATTGTGAGTGGAATGTAATTAATATTACCTGAGTCGAACTTATTACTAAGCGTGAGTGTGTGGGTGTGTATGAGGATGCGTGTGTGGGTGCGTGGGTTAGCGTGTGTTGGGGTCGTGAGTGAGTGCGTGTGAGTCGGTGGGGTGGGTTGAGGGTGAATGAGGCGTCAAGATTAGGGGGCGAGGGCTCTTGAATCTCCGGCATACTTGTTATGCACTTCTCTTTTCGGCAGCTGCGGGGCTATTTTCCATTCCCCAGGGCTCGTGGCGGACTGGCTGCGCGTGTACACGTTGCGTACGTTCAGCCTTACTCGGCCGCTCTCGGGCCTGTTCGGCTCTGGTCCGCGGGTTTGGGGTTTATTGTGACGTGCATGTGGTGGTGTAACGTCACAAGTTTTTTCTATCTTGGGTTTCAGAACTATCGGTGAAACTTGTGAAGCATTATAACACTTTGACGGAACTGTCAATCAATCTAATGAATAGTAGTTTTTTCCCGAAATGGGTTGCTTTATGAATTTGGCATCTCTGAAAGCTGAACGTGATTTTGCAGTATTTATTCCACAGAACTATTCTCAAAAATAGTTGAAAACTCCAGGATTATTTCAAAAAGAGTCAGCACACATAATTTTCAGTGAATTTTGAATTTGGGGTGCCAATTCACGTATCCGGTTTGTTCAGTTATAATCTCACCGAATCTCAAACTTTAACATTAGAACGGAATTCCTAAAATAATCTATATTCATTCGGTTCTATCAATGTGGCACGATGCACTGCACTTGTCTTCTGAGAAATTTGTATTTTTATGCTCGCCCAAGGATTGGATAAATTGACTTCCTGAAAAACATATTAGAAAAGTATAACAGGCAAGTAATTGCGATTTCGAAAAATGATTACCACTGTCAATATTCCGCTCTGCTCATTTCAAGTCACTTCTTACCTATTTCGTAATCTGTATACTTCAACTCCACCTTCCACACGGAATTCTTCACAATAAACATGAAGCTGATAATCTAACTATACCCACATTTAGTCAAGTTTACTCCTTGATTTTTCAGTTATATCCGTAATGTAAAAGCGGATAAACGAACCCAAGATCATCAGCTATCACAGATGAGTAAAAAAAAATCAATTGAATCAAATGTTTGTACTCACTTCCATCTTGCTAGTGCAATGTCCAGTGGTATTTTGAAGTAAATGATAGACACGTGCCTATACGTATAAAATTTGACTAAAGTCGTGGCTGGGAGCTGCCCAATTTTTTCGAGTTCGCTACTACTTATGTGCAAAAATGCCAGCACCATGATAACTAGCAAGCAAGTTAGCGTCTGGACCTCCATGTTAAGACTTTGTGAATATACAACAAAGTAGATCTGCAAGCGGCGATTCTTTATCTGCAAAAAAGAAATGGTTGATTACTTTATGATTTTCAACCTTTTCGTGAAACATTTCAATTTTTTTTTCAAGTAGATATGGATTCAGAGTTAGCTGTGATGGTGTCTACCGCAGAAATAGTAACAGTATAACTTCGATCAGCACTCAAACTCAGACTCAGCAAACAAAAGTTTGTATCCGTGTAGTATAATTGGTTTCACCATATTTCTAGGAAAATCACTGTTCTATCATGCAAACTGCGAATGATCTCTACAGAAATTATACAGTGTCCACCATAGGCTGCTTTGACTGATATACATATATCACTCACAGATTTGAGTTACGGCATAGAGATGTGACAAATATACAGATGCATGTAAGATCAATGAATCAGATATGTTGGACTGACGTAACAACATATCATAGATTTCACTAGAATAAAATTGTATTGTTAATTATGAATAACGCACCTAGATTTGATACATCTGTACCCAAACTGACTTAAATATTTACGAAAAACGCACGCTTGCTGGGGGATTTGGATACACAACCGGTACACGACCCACCTATCCACAGTCTGGTAAGCTATCTGCGATATCACGACACCGACAGCATGATCGAGGGTTGTGAAAATATGTAGACACGCGCTCATAATTTTGGAATTGATATACGCATTCAAGTTGAACTGAATTCATCGTGATGTGTTACATGGGGGTGTATGTATTCGAGCGGTGCTTGTAAATGATTGAAAATAGGGAATACTCCCACGTAACAAGAATAAATAAAAATGAAGAAGAAGACCCAGCTTTCGATAAATCGGTAAGTGGGATCGTGTTGCTATAGCTCCAAACGGAACTGTGAGAGTTGTTCTCATGGTGAGGTGAAATTTACATCAATAAAGGATAGCAGATTTTTCAGAAATCAATGGTTATAGTGAATTAATCTTGTGAAAGATGAAATATATTGTTCAAAAATTGTAGAATGAAAGTATGCGTGTTTAAGTGATTAACAATAATAATCAAATAAACTCAGATTTTATTATTCACAATGATTAGATGAGTGAGGTGTGGACGCGTGAATTATGTTCATGTAAAACTGACTGCAAAATATGTATTGTAACATAACATTTTTAATACACGTTACAAGGGCCAAACCCTGGGCGAAACCCAAAAGTAAGGATTTCACGATAATAATCGTCGATAATTTTGGAAACAACACCAAAACAAGAGACATGTATCCAAAACTCTTTATAGGCTAGCGAATGAAATATTTCAAGATTTTTGTTTATTTTTGTTTTCGAGTATATGCGACATGAAGTAGAGGATCGACGCCGAATTGAGCGACATCATCTGGTGACAACAACGCGGGAGTTCTCAGGGAGAAGATCGACGAGTGCGAGGCGCCCAACAAAATCTCGTGATATCTTTTGTCAGATAAATTTTTCTAGCTTTCATCGCGGGTCGCCAAATTATTGTAAACCCGGTGTGTTCCTGGTAAACTTCTTCGGATGAGCTAGAAGTAGCCAAAGATCGGCGTCACAGTATGAGCGATATATTCTCAGACTAAATCGTATACACATATATTTTGCTTGGAAGGTGGTGGGGGCCAACACAAAGTAATGTTTTAATATTTGCATACTGCGGCCTATGACATGAGCTCTAACGACTAGAGTGTATCGTTTTCTTAGAATATCAATTTTATAAGTAGTCCGTATACATATATTTACGTAAAGAAAGAAATTCGTGATGAGACAAAGTAACGAACGGCCACGGGAATCGAACCCGGGACGAACGGAAGCTTATCCGTGTAACAAAAAATTTACAAGGGCTCAAAATCTTTAGCAAGACTCTTTACGATGCATCTTTCTACCACAGACGAATATTGTATGGCTATCAATATCACTGCATTACGTGTTTGGAAAATTCTTACACAAGTTTTCAACTCCGTTTACAATATTGAATGTCCTACATCGTAATATTCCATAGTAGTATAGCAAGGGGGGTTCTGCGTAGAAACACCTTCTTTACCGACCGAGCCGACCAGTCCGCCTATACATTCTCCCCAGACTCAAACCCTCTTCCGCTCCGCGCAGCCCAGACTCAAACCCTTTTCCGCGATGACGTCACGTCCCGCATTCTTCTCCCACGATAGGACTGCTGATGTGTAACATGAACCACTCCGAATTCCTTTCCCACGGTAGGACTGCTGATGTGTAACATCAACCACCTCACATTCCTTTCCCACCTTATCAACCACGTGACATTCCAAAATTAATAGTTCCGAGAATTGTTTGTCCCAAATTCAACGTCGCACCGAAATCCTTTGACCGCATGCCGCTCGCCGTCAAGTCGAAACTTGTCGAACGCATTGTTTTGTCTAACCACCTTATCAACCATGTGACATTCCAAAATTAATAGTTCCGAGAATCGTGTTTCACTTATTCAGATGTCGGTTTGATATCAACCACGTGACATTCTTTGGCTTGTAACTGCCGTGTGAACTCTACGATGAGTATTTGGACGGGTTCAGACAAGACCAGAGTGCAAGGTCGGCCGATAGCCGCGGTACATTCAGAGCCATGGATCTGCGGTGTTGGGTTACCATCGCTGTTGGAATGCCAAAAGGTGCGCGCGCATCCGTACAGCTGCCCTATAAAAAGGACGCTCATCACAGCAAACGATCATTACGTCACAACCTGTCAAGTATACGTGAGGAAAAAGCTCAAGATGAAATCCGCAAAGTGTTTGAGATTGATCGATATTATGGAATCGGCGTTCAAGATTTTATCGGAAAAATCGTCGCTGGCAGAAATTGCAAAATGGATTCGATTCGGAACCCAAAATATCAGGCTTTTGAATAGAATCTTACGCAACAACGCCTCAACGATCGGGGAGAAGACAAAAACTTTGACAACAATTGGAATTCTGAAATCGTTGGCAGTCAAATTTCAACAATTTCAAAAAGTGGGTGACGGATTACGAAGCCGACGAAGAAGCGATCGAGTACGGTGGGAAGATTTGGAGACAGCTTTCGAGAGTCGAATTCGAACGGGAGCCATTATCAATCTGCGGCATAAAGATTTGAACAGGTTTTTGGAAGATGCGAAACACCTCGTCGTTGCAAGACTGAAGAAAATGCTACGAAAAGTGGAAAGTTTAAAAGTAAACTGTGTCTTGTGTTGTAAATTCAATATAACGAAAAACGCTGAACTTGTTGAGGAAATCAAATATTTTAACACCAGAAACCAGATCATCCTCCAGCCAGCTGACATACACGGGTGGTTTGAAGAGAACGTAAAGCAAAAAGTGTTGGCCAAGGTGGAAGATTTTCAAGAGAGAGACTCTGGTTGGTCGCTGACCGAAATAATCAATTTGACTGTAAATATCAACAGGTACGTGCCACTGCGAGGCGGTGTCTTCACATACACACCACTACCGAAAGATATGCAAGATAAGAAGGCTGTCGTCAACATCCGTAACAGAGACGCGTATTGCTTCCTCTGGTCGGTCACCGCAGCCCTCTTTCCAGCCAACAACAAAAATCCCAATGAAATTACTTCGTATCCACATTTCAGCTCAGTGCTACAATACGACGGGTTGCATTTTCCAATGTCTCTAGACAAAAACACCATTTCAAAATTTAAGAAGCTTAACGGTCTTTCAATTAACGTTTACGGTATAGATAGTGCGGAAAAAAAAAGCGCAGTGAAATTGTACCCATTTATTTAAGCCGAAACAAGTCTGATAAACCTACAATCCATCTTTTAGTAATAGAGTCTGAAATCCCTGACGATGATGATGTAGATATGGAAAATTATGAAAAAAACAGAATATTTCATTTTACTTGTATTCGAAATCTGTCTCGATTAACAAGATCTCAAATTTCTAAGCATAAATGTCGTACTTGATTGTGCGATAGGTGTCTGTCTCATTTTAATTTCGAAAGATGTTTGTTGAAGCACCGAGCTGATTGCATGAATTTAAACAAAACCAAAGTTATTCTACCTACAGATGAGGAAAAAATACTGAAATTCAAAAATTTCAAGCACAAAGAAACCGTTCCATTATGCATTTACGCGGATCTCGAATGTTTACTGCAACCCACACATGAAAGTTTTGGGGAAAATAGAACAATTTATCAGAAGCATCTTCCGTATAGTATAGCTTACTATCTACATTGTGCGTTTGACGATTCGCTTTCGAATTTCAAAATTAATCGTGGAGAGACTTGCGTTCAATGGTTTGTGAACGAGTTAGCGGAATTGGCACATTCGTTGGAAGTTTATTTCAAAACTGTTGTACCGATGGAACCACTAAATTTCAATCAAATCAACGAATTTCACTCAACAACAGTGTGTCACATTTGTGAAAAACCGTTTACACTCGCAGACGTGAAACATCGTGATCACTGCCATTTCACGGGAAAGTACCGTGGTGCTGCTCACCGAGGTTGCAATCTAAATTACCAAAATTCGCACATTATCCCAGTGATATTCCACAATCTGTCGGGTTACGATTCACATTTTCTGATCAAAGCACTGGCTACATCGTTCGAAGGCACAACTGCGCTTCTACCCGTAAACAAAGAAAAGTACATTTCATTTACAAAATATGTCAAGGGGACAAATATAAAGTTTAGATTCGTAGATTCGTACCGTTTCATGCCCAGTAGTCTTGAGAAATTAGCAACGTAGCTCGGTGATGATCAGAAATCAATCACACGAAAATTTTATCATAGCTCAGATAAATTTCAGTTATTGACCAGAAAAGGAGTGTTCCCGTACGAATACATGGACAGTTGGGAGAAGCTCGAGGACAGACGGTTACCATCCAAACAACAATTTTACTCAAAATTAAATGATCAGGATATATCAGACGACGACTATGCACATGCATGTAAAGTTTGGCAAACTTTTAACGTTCAAACTTTGGGAGAGTATTCGGACTTGTATTTACAGACGGACGTCTTTTTACTGGCCGACGTTTTTCAAAACTTTCGACAGAGCTGTTGGACGACGTACAAACTGGACCCGTTACATTACTACACAGCGCCCGGTCTGTCGTTTGATGCAATGTTAAAATGTACAGGCATCGAACTCGAGCTTCTCACCGACATAGACATGGTTATGTTTATCGAAAAGGGTATTCGTGGTGGTGTGTCACAGTGTTCGAACAGATACGCAAAGGCCAACAATAGATATATGGGAGAGGAATTCGATCCTGAGGTCGAAGAATCTTATCTCATGTACTTTGACGTTAATAATTTGCACGGTGCTGCTATGAGCTTTGCTCTGTTATACAGTTCCTTCGAATGGTTATCAGACTTCGGACAATGCGACGTTCTTACCATCTCGGACGATGCGGAGTTTGGTTACATACTGGAGGTTGATTTGGAATATCCTGAGGATCTGCATGAAATTCATAAGGATTTACCACTGTGTCCGGAGCACTACATACCTCCGATCTCGAATAGTAAGCAACCGAAATTGACGCCCACGCTATTTTCCAAGAAAAACTACGTTGTTCACTACCGCGTTTTGAAACAATGCTTACAATTAGGCTTAAAATTACTCAAAATTCACAGAGTTCTCAAATTCAGGCAAACACCGTGGCTCAAAAAATATATAGATTTGAATACCGATTTGCGAAAAAAATCCGACAACGAATTTAAGAAAAATTTTTACAAGCTAATGACCAACGCAGTTTTTGGCAAAACAATGGAAAATGTTAGGAAATATAGAGACGTCAGGCTGATCACGAAATAGGATGGAAGATACGGTGCTAGAGCTACCATAGCCAAACCCAATTTTCACAGCTGCACCGTTTTCGACAAAGATATAATTATCGTTGAAATGAGTAAGACGAAAGTCAAGTTGAATAAACCGTTGTATGCAGGTTTCTCCATCATGGATCTGGCTAAAACATATATCTACGATTTTCATTACAATTACATTAAGCAGAAATTCGGCAATTGAGCAAAATCAATGTATACGGATACCGACAGTTTGATTTACAATTTTACCGTCCCCGACATATACGAACATATAACGGAGGACTTGCACAAATTCGATACGTCTGATTATCCGCTTGACAACGTTTATGGAATGCCTCTAGCGAACAAAAAAGTTCTCGGCTTGATGAAAGATGAGAATAATGGTAAAATAATGCTGGAATTTGTAGGATTAAGAGCTAAACTGTACGCATTCCGAGTCTTGGGAGATGAGAAAGACAATAAACGTGCCAAAGGTGTCAAAGGATCAGCGTTGAAAAAAATAACTTTCAACGATTATTTGGAATGTGTTTTGAACCGTGAAAATCTATCCTCAAATCAGCATTTGATATTGAGTCGAAAGCACGAGGTATACACCGTAGAACAGCAGAAAGTAGCACTGAGCTGGAATGACGACAAGCGGATCGTGTTTCAAAATACAACCGACACGCTTCCGTGGGGCTACAAGCCTACACCTTAGCTTTGTAATTTATAACTGTACCATGATGTATAAAATATTATTGTTATGTAGGATAGTGAATAAGAACGCTCCGAAATATAAGAAATTGTACAACGATGCATATGTCTGTCGATTGTCTAAAAAATAAAGACGCATACTTGTTGTGTGTCGGATATAAAATGAAGAGGGACATACGTTTTTAGAAAAAAAATTCATTTATTCTGGGGGAACGTTATATAAGCGAAAAGTGAAAACTTCATCGCCAGTCTAAAGCTGTTCTTCTTGCAAATGAGAAGTGCTCTGGAACAACAACGTGAATTGAAGAAACGACTAGAACTGCTCCTCAAGAATATTGGAGAAGTAAAACATCTGCTGAAAATCAGATCTGACCTCAATCAACTCACAAGAGATTTCGAGCACATACAACTCGACTCGAACGATCATGGACTTTTCAAAAATTGAACGAAGTCGCTCGCCTGGAGACACTTCTGCCCTTGAAAAAGCTTTCGGACCTCGAAGTATACTTCGAATACCGGGTCAGTGGCGTTCGTCGGGTTAAAACGAAATTTGGAGACAAAATCGTTCTGGACTTGGATGACGCTTTCACGATTTTTCTGCCCAACCGACTGACCAAGGCCCTCCACGAAAATGAAGATTTGTTCCAGAAGGTGATGACAGCCAGTAAGGAGATACGGTTGCATCTACGCTATCTTGGCGGACCGTACGGTCAACTTGAATTCGTATACGTATAATCTGAGTATCGCATTCGAATATCCAATGTTCTGTGTAAGTCTTACGTTCATTAAACAAAAAAAAAGATTGAAATTATGAATATTTTTTCATTTATCCATTATGTATACCTTTGATCCTACGTACGTTTTGTACCTTGTAATTGTATCTAGAATTAAGTCTCAAAATCTAAGAAAATGCTACTCCGAACACCACTTAGCAACGATGGAGGGTTTTGAGCTGCGTCATGTAATGTGAACTCTACGATGAGTATTTGGACGGGTTCAGACAAGACCAGAGTGCAAGGTCGGCCGATAGCTGCGGTACATTCAGAGCCAAGGATCTGCGGTGTTGGGTTACTATCGCTCTAGGAATGCAAAACATAACTCGGTTTGAGTACAGCTCGGTCAAGGATGGAGAGCAAGGTCGAATCTTACATAAGCTTCGTATTGAAAAAAATTCTCTCTTAAGAGCTAAGGTGAAGGTATAAAATTATTTCATGAATAATCTTTAAAAAAAAACAGTTTTATTACATCTGTCGCGAACAGAAATAATAAAATAATGTACAACTCAGTCATAACAAAATTTAATATGGAAGGTTTAGGTAATAAGCAGGGATGTTGTAAATATATCGTTCTGAGGAGGGCCCCCATCACGGCTGAAACGTAAACACAAAAAAAGTGTTTTGATGTTCACGACCTTCATATCCAAGAATAATATTATTCAACAATTTACCAAGGTCAAGAAAAATCGTCTTCTTCACTATTCCAGAATTTCCGAATTCTCTGGCTTTCACGGGTCTCAAGATTTTTGAAGTTACAGCATTGTTCAGCTCTGCGGGATCTGCGACATTGCACAGTCTCTTGTTCCGTATATTACGCTTCGACTGCCATGACTTTGACGTTGATATAAGCTGAACTTTGTATAACTTTTTTGACTTGCATGTATCATGTAAGACTGACGAGTCTGCATCGGATGCGTTGAGCTTATATATATATAAGCCGATAGATCGCAACAATTTGGAAACGGTGCGCACTGCGTTCTGCGCATATCGGAAAGAAAAATGACGTCAGAGATGCGGTGCGCACTGCGTTCTGCGCATCTCGGAGTGAAAAAATGACGTCAGAGACGACCAGGTCCACCCTTTATCCGACCCGCCATCCCTAAATTTTGACGACAAAAAAAAAAATCGAAATCAAATTTGAAATTGGAAAAAAAAAAAAAAAAAAAAATTCGTTGAAAAAAAAAAAATTGGAGCACGCGGTACTTGGCGGGCCTTTTTAAAACGAGCACAAGAAAATACAAGTCGAGCTATATAAATGTTATGATGGCAATATAAACATGAGCCTGCTTATCACTTCTCTATTTACCCTACTAATTTTGTTCACAATATGTCTTCCTTATTATCAATTTTCTTTCTCTGTAGTTGGCACGTGTGCTCTATTGCGCATTATATTCTGTATCCGTGTTTCTCCTCAATTCGTATACTAATCGTCACTTCATCTGATGGTGATCAAATGAAGGGCGCGTGGAGCATGAGAAGCGCAGCATCTTCAAAACTGAGGAACGTATACTTTTCTCACATACGAGTACATAGAGCATTCCACGCCAAATCGACCACTTTTGAACCCGATCCTTTTTGATTTGGCTGAAAGTTTTTTATTCATTTCCACCCTATAAAAAACGATTCTCAGAAATTTTCAAAATTTGTTTATCAAACCAAAAAAAAGTTGTGAATTTTTGGAAAAATGGCTCATTTTTTTGGAAATAGCTATAACTTTTTCAACATTTGAGTTATCGGGACGTTTTTTTTATTAGAAATTTTTGTTAACTCCGGCGTATAGCCACACGTCTCCATCATCTCGTCATTCTCCCACGATTCTTACAGTAACCCTATCATCTCATTCTTCTCCTCCTATTTCCGTTCTGGCTCACGCCACTCGCTCTTTGCTGACTTTGCTACTTCTATTCCCCACCATTTTGCACACCTCACGTCTGATCCTCTTTACCTCATGGCATTCCTATTCCAACGTTCGACACGAACAATTCTTTTTCCAACACTCAACAACCTTACGTATAACTTTTCTCACCAATTGTGAACTACACACTCCGTTCGAAACTACTCCACAAATTATTCAACCAAATATATATTGCATACCTCAACCACCAAATATATATTGCATACCTCAACCACCTAAACGGTTATTCAAGCCTATCATAAATTCTGCTTGTCTCTGGACGCAAAGGCGAAGGCGAACCCGTTTGTTCCTTACCGCTCGGGAATAAACGACGTCCACAGACGTAACAGTTTGATGAAAAAATTCTGAGAAACGTTTTTCATAGGGTAGAAAAGGGTAAAAAAACTTTCAGTTAAATCAAAAGGGATCAGGTTCATATAAGTGGCCGATTTGGCGTGGAATGCCCCATATTTAATACGCTCACGGATATGGACGACCAGGCAAGTAGAAGGGGGGACATCCTACCTTTCCTCACGAATGACACTAGACAGACTAACGTTGAAACGGAAGGGAGATACGCCTTACTTCCACCGATAACGAACTCGACCGAACGACAAATAACGATCGACGCGTCGCGACGCTGCGACAATCCGGTTCGAAATGGATTCTAATTATAAATCAGGTTACGTTAATCAGCACAGCAGCAAATTTGTCGGAAAGCGCACAGCTGACACGTTTGTTACATGGTCATTCTCGTCTCGAGGCAGACATGAACTTATTGTTAGGATTATCTAACTATATGATTAGGAGTATTGAAACTTAGAAAAGGGCATAGTCAGATAAACATGCCGCGAGCACCCTCTCTCGAGTTGGATTCTGCTAGTGACCAAAGCTTTCTGTTGGTAAATGACAGACTCATACCAAACTTTAGCCTTCTAACTCCATTTTGCTGAAGGTTATCGCATAAAACGTGATTTTCAGTTTTTTGGCGATAACTCAGCCATTTCTACTTAAAAAATTTGGAAAAAATCACAGGTCTAGAAAACATATGTGCACATTTGGAGAATATTTTTTTGACATTTCAGCGGAATACTCCATCTTCTAAGAAATGTTGAATGCTTAGATCGCTGATTTCCAGTCGATTTCGAATAGAACCACGGTTTTTTTCTTCACAGTATGAACATCTGCGTTTATATGAATTGTTAGGGGAGAGTCGGGTGACACGGGCATATGCTATTTTTGGCTAATAAAGTAGCGCCATCCATCGGACGACTCTACAGGCTTGTTTTCAAGGGCGAATGTCTGAATTATGAAGAAGAGGTAGTATACCTTTCAGTGTATGTATTTCCCTGAAAGTACAGACCATAACCTACGTATAAACGCTTGGACCTGTTGGTTCACTTCACCGCAGTATGGTGGAGTCATATTTGTTTGCAAAATTGTGCGATCGGGGAAAATGGGGAGCTTTGGTATCGTATATTTTGGCGCTATTAATGGTACGAATAAACAAAGTCAATTTATTGAACCAAAATAGATTCTTCATTGATTTCAAATGCCTAGTAATTACAAAATCAAGTCGAACCAACAGTCCTGATCGGAAGATGATATGCAAAAAGCCGTTGACGAGGTTTTGAATAAACGTTGGGAATATCCTTCAGCATCTAAATCTTTGGAAGTACCTCAGAGTAAATTAGCACCCAGAGTGAAAAAAAACTAAGACTGGTGTTTCTATCAAAGAAACCAGTTCCAAAGGGCTTGGTCGCTATAAATCAGTATTTTCCGACGATCAAGAAAAAGAGCTGATTCATTTATTCTCGAAATGGAAAGCCGATTTTTCAGATTAACACTTGTCGAGTGTCGTCAGCTAGCTTAGGGAAAGACTGATTGTACTCCTTTCTCCGCAGAAACCCTATCGTGACACTATGATCCCCAGAAGCTACATCAATTGCTCGCGCGATGGGTTTTAACAAAACTGCGGTGAACAAGTTTTTTGATCTTCTATCTGGGTCGTATGAAAAATATAACTTTATGCCTGAACGAATCTACAATCTGGACGAGACAGGAATCACAACTGTGCCCAAAAAGCAATCTGAAATTCTCGCCTTAAGAGGAAAGCGTCAACTAGGAGTTCTCACGTCGGCAGAAAGAGGCACGTTAGTAACAGTTGAAATATGCATGAGTGCTGCAGGATCCTACAAGCCTCCAATGTTCATTTTTCCCGTCAAACAGCGAGGCTCGAATTATTAGATGAGGCACCACCAGGAAGTTTTGCTGAATATCATCCCAGTGGTTGAATGCAGAAGGAAATTTTCATCAATTGGTTCAAACGCTTCAATGAAATCGCAAAATAAACGAAAGAAAAAACGGTTTGACTTCTTCTGGGCAAGCACGCGACTCATACTAAGAGTATTGAACTGATCGACATGGCACGAGCTAACTTTAGTGTATTGTGTTTTCCACCTCATTGTACACATCGAATGCAACCACTTGACGTCTCTTTCATGGCTCCAGTTAGTCAATACTATACTGTACAAACCAAAGGGTGGCTAACTGCTCATGCTGGTCGATCGATCACGATTTACCAAATCGCGAAACTCTTCGGCACAGCGTTTATGAGAGCGGCAACTTATGAAACTACTGTTAACGGTTTTCGGAAGACCGGAATATTCCCACCTGATCCTTCTGTGTATACCGATTAGATGTTGAAAACATCGGAGACAATTGACAGATCGCAAGTGCAGAATATGGATGTCCTAACTTCAGGGCCTTCGACCGTGCAAGTGCATGAAGATCAATGTGAAACTTCGCAACCCCAGTCTACGCAAGTGAATCCAGATCAGCCTGGAACCTCATCAGGACTTCCACGAGCGCCATCGAATCAATCTGGACCTGAACTGCCCACACCAAGGGTTTAAGGAACTACACCTCCTGTATCGACAGCCTTTCAGATGTCTCGAACAGATGCCTTTTCAATTCCGCGTGCCGAAAGGCCAGAAACTGAAAATCTGATAAACGACGCGGGAAAACAGTAATCATTACCGACTCCTCCTACAAAAATGAAGGTAATACCTCTCAACGCTAAGAATAAAAAACAGAAGGCAAGTGCAAAGAAAAAGAAGTTAGAACAAATAAGGGTAAAATTAAATTAATTGAAAATTAAGTGTACGAGCTGTGCGAAGTGGGCTCACGAAGCGTGTTCTGAGGTTCACGACGCTAGCACAGACTATGTTTGTAACTTTTGTAACCAATAATAACTTGTATTTTTGAAACATTCACTTGAATTTAAGTGCAACTTGACTTACTTAACTGAAACTTTCGTTTGTGCAATAAATTTTGTCATTTTTACTTTAAAAAAACATTTTTATGATTAACAAATTCTTCAATTGTTTCAGTAGGGAAAAATAATTCGCAGCAATCCATTGATCTTTTTGCACCTTTAGCAGATTGTTTAACATCAGGTAAACGTATTACAATATTATGGCGTCGCGTTCTAACTTTTTCATCATGTGGATCATGAAACCACTTGGTATTTTTGTCTTTGCCCAAAATAAATTCATTTTTGATTCCTTCTTTTCGGTATTATTGTTGCCATCAGTATCATCATCGGATTCTTCACCAGTGAAATATTTTTAAAAATTCTATAATTTAACTATCTAAAATTTTGGCGTGACAAAATATTTGAAGAATTTAAATATTCATGAAAGACAATACATTTAGTAGACAATATTTCACAAAATTCATCAAAAATCGTAAAATGATTCGCGCAATCAGGACCACAGCCACGCCGTTTTTTCTTATAATATATAATAACGAAGATTCGGTTTATAATTTGAAGATCGAGTACCGAATGCTTGCGCCTTTTGGAAAGAAGGTATGCAGCCTTTGAAATTTCTAACAGACCGACATTGTTGATTTCCTTGAAACAGATTACAAAAATTCTTTGTTCAATGACAAACATTATAGGCAATATTTAGAAGTGGAGGTAATTTACCGTATATTTATTTTACTTCTTTAGCGAAAAATTATTTTATGAAAGTGGTTCGAATAACTTCAAAAATAGTTTTACCAGGGATTTATTGAAGTGGGTTGTCTCTAAGCTACAGGTCAAGAATTCACAAGGTTGAAATTAGTAACGTTATTCTTATGAAACAATGCATAAAAAAGTCCTATTTTCTTATTTTTACAAAGTTATTTAACCAAATAATATTTCGAAATATGAGTGTATTTTGTTTTATTACTATTTACCGACTTTCAGATCATTCTAAAATGACGAAATAATGGTTTTTCCTCAGCATGAATCGTTACTATAACGTTACTAACTTCAGTATGATAAGAATTTCATAGTTAAATACACTACTTGTTCTTAAAATAACTGACTTTTATATCGACTTTCGGGGTATTAATTGTATGTTCTGAAATATATCATATATTGTCATATATAAGGGACAATTGGCAGAGGAATAAGCAGTCAGATAATTAATAATAACACAGTAATTTCGTGGATAAACTAACGGTAAATAATAGCTTGCTTGGGCGTAAAAACCCTCACGGTGTAGAGGGAAAACCCAAAAAAGTTAGCTAGCTTTAGCGAATTTATTAGACAAAAGTAAGAACAGATATGATTACATAAAGAGTAAATACTACGACAAGTCGCACTTTAATCTAATTACACACTCTCAGCGTTATCAGGCCGCCAGGAGACTGAAACTAATGAAACAACGCTACGCCTTAAAACCTACACAAAGCGTACTTGTCTCGCATAATAAGAGTGTGCTTAAATTGCCCCCCACGGACTAGCCAGCGCCATACCTCACTCGAATCTAACCGCGAAGTTCTTTGCCGGAAGCTCTTCCGAAGCATAGCATTCAAATTATAAGTGATATCACTAGGCCAATCCGAGTGCAGCATTCCATCTGAATTTGCCGCCACGTAAATTGCCGTTTTCTTCGCCTGGGTAAATTATTAGTAGTGATATGCAGAGGGGGGTTCTGGATCAATCTGTTTTACCGATCGAGCGGGAGATGTAGGGCGCGCTTCGCCTGTACTCGGTGTGTTACCCAAGCTAACCTGAACCAACCCTACCTCTAACCTAACCTGCAAGATGGCGGACAAGACGGCGGAGCATGTAGTCAGTGTGTTACTGACTTAAGCTAACCTGACCCAAACTAACCAATGTAAACAGCAGGATGGTTGAGGCAAGATGGCTGACAAGATAGTGGAGCATGTCACCTAACCTAACCTAACCCAACTTGACGAATGTAAATAACAACATGGCGGACAAGACGGCGAAGCAAGATGGCGATGTAGGATGACGGGGTGGTATGGCAAAATGGCAGGCGGAATTATACCCTTTCAAAATAGTATTAGAATACTTCGAAAACATTCTTTTGCACTAGTGGACGCGATCGCGACACTGCAATTACGTAGTCTGTGAATGTTGATGACGACCCGTAGACTTTACTGCAAATTGTTTACTCCAGGCATATTTTCCATTAAGAGAAAGTATTACAAAAAAATTAATATTTTTAGCGATGGATAGAGGAATACCGGCAGAATAACTGCAGTAAACATGCTATTTGCAAATAACGGTAGAATAACTTACATGTAGAATGCGAATGTGCAATACAAAGAATTTATTATGGGGGTGGGTGTGGTTGATATACAAATCACGAGCTTATTAAATAAGTTATACGGCTCTCATAATCTTCTCATCGTGAACATCAGTATCCAGCGTACGTGAAATTTGAGAAATTTTCATCGAACGTGATCGATCTCAACAAAATCAATTTCGTCAGTTGCCTGGAAACTCTACCCACCAAGAGAATGAAATATGGAATATAATGAAACAACACTGAATACGGTTCGAGTATTTTGCTTGCGCTTAACGAACAATTCGAACTCTTCTCGCCACCTAGAATCACCCGCATAGTACACAACGTTGCACCAACATTGCAGCAATATTGCAATATTGCAGTTGCGGTTGCCACGTAGCAGACACATTGTAGCAATATTACAATTGACAGCTTACATATGAAACATTGCAAATGGATTGCTGCAATATTACAATTCAGGCAACTTGCCCGTCATAATTGCAACGATATTGCAGTAAGATTGCAGCAATTCCGAAAGTTAATGTTCGAATTATGACAGCCTATAGGTGATGGTATTCGAAAGCCTACGGGGGCTGTATAGGGTAGTGTGAGCCGGTAGTGTAATCAATTTTGTGAAGGATTTCAAAATGATCAGTAGGTCTAAAAAAAATCCACTCATATAATAGTCGCTATAAGGTTGTTAAAGTAATTTTTTTACCTATCCCTGAAGTTGTTAAACGCCTCCCAAAAATATACTCTATTTTCTTATTCATTATTATTGTGCTATGCATCATAAAAAACTATTGATTAAAGAGAAATTATGAATGCTAATTTTCTTGCCGGCAATTAGTTACGAAAATACCGCAATTCGTACTTTGTGTCTACTATCACCTCAACGCGTGGCGTAGTTGTGTTTTCGGGCCAATTCGTGCCCTTCGCGACGCCACGGCCAACGCGCATTCATCTTGACCTGAATAATTTGCAATGCATGGCCGAGCATGGGTATGAAGACCGCGTTGTCGAGAACTTGGTAAGTACTTGAAAATTTAGATATTTATGTATAAATACGCTTTTATTCTTCTGAAACGTCTGAATTCATACGCATTCGGCTTGCACAGAATTTGTGGTTTTTGATGTGTATTAAATCAGTATTAATTGTTTCAATTTTATGAATGCGTCGTCTTGCGCAGTATGGACTATAACGTGGCTCCCTCAGCCCTGGGCGGAACCAAACTCGAGGGGATAACGATAGCTAAGTGGTTAGAAAAGAGCACCAGAACTGGAGTCACACATTCGAGCTTCCGAAAGGGGACACGGTAGTGAATAGCGACTAAGTTATTGCAGGCTGTTTTTTTCTCTTTATTTTTCGAGTACAACGGCACCAGGCCAGAGGTCAACTATGGAGTCGAAGATATTTCGGAGTGGCGGAATAGCGACGACCTCGAGGGAAGGATGTTGAGGCTGCGGAGGGGGAGCCAACGGATATTCCTGCGACGCGGGAATCCATAGTCCAGCCGAGTAAGCATTGACTCCTATACTTTTCGAGAACAGTTTCGCCGATTTTTTCGTAGGCAGATTTGACGTCAACCAATGAGCCCTTGATTTTGCCGCCATATCAATTTAACAGCTGATTGTTTATAAAAATGTTGAAAAAAAAATTGAATTTTTATTTTTAATTTTTTTTCTATCGGCGTGAGGAAAAAATGTTTAATATAAAAGCAGTAGGTCTCATCCTCGTGTATGAGAAAAAATTTTTTTCAGTTGAAAAATAATGTTTAGTTTAGCCGCAAAATGTAAAAAACCAGCCATTTTTTTTTTTAGTTTCAATCCAGTTTCCTTAATTATAAATTTAAACCTTTGAAACTCACATGTTGCGTGTGAAATTAGTGCTTTAAAAACCAGTTCAAAAATTATTCGATTATCTCCTACATTATGGCAACAAATAGCGATTTTCGAAAAAACTTTGGGTACCAATAGAATCCAACATAATGGGGTTACAGCGTCAAAAAAAATTTTTCGTAGTACTTACAGATATGGAGATTACTAATGCGATTGAAAAAAATTGTAAAAGGATTTCTTTTTTATAAAATCTAATTACTTTTTTCTCAGCAATCGAAATATGTCATTAGTTTTTCATTTTAATCAATATTTTTTTTCCTTTTTTTTTTCTTTTATATCGCAATATCTCCGGCAAAAATTGTCGTAGAAGGATTTCTTTTTTTTCAAATCTAATTACTTTTTTCTCAGCAATCGGAATATGTCATTAGTTTTTTATTTTGAAAAATGTTTTTTTTTTTTTCAATTTTTCGTCTCAAAAATAGAAATAAAGATATTAAAAAATGTTTCTCGTAAGTCCATAATTTCAGCAATAATCCTATTTGTTAGGTAAGAAAAATTTTTTTTCAATTGCATTAGTAATCTCCATATCTGTAAGTACTACGAGAAATTTTTTTTTGACGCTGTAACCCCATTATGTTGGATTCTATTGGTACCTCAAGTTTTTTCGAAAATCGCTATTTGTTGCCATAATGTACAAGATAATCGAATAATTTTTGGACTGGTTTTTGAAGCACTAATTTCACACGCAACATGTGAGTTTCAAAGATTTAAATTTATAATTAAGGAAACTGGATTGAAATTGAAAAAAAGAAAATGGCTGTTTTTTTACATTTTACGGCTGAACTAAAAATTATTATTCACATAAAAAATTATTTTCTTATACACGAGGATGAGACCTACTACTTTTATATCAAACATTTTTTCCGCACGCCCTTAGAAAAAAAATTACATCTAAAAATTCGATTTTTTTTTCAACATTTTTATAAACAATCAGCTGTTAAATTGATATGAGGCAAAATCAAGGGCACATTGTTTGAAATCAAATCTACCTATGAAAAAATCGACGAACTTGTTCTCGAAAAGAATAGGAGTCAGTCGACTACATGCCTTATTCGCCTGTACTACCAAGGCAGAGACGATTCCCGCTGGTGGCCGGTGCG
This sequence comes from Neodiprion pinetum, assembly GCF_021155775.2. Lineage (NCBI taxonomy): Eukaryota > Metazoa > Arthropoda > Insecta > Hymenoptera > Diprionidae > Neodiprion > Neodiprion pinetum. The sequence goes on along the minus strand of NC_060235.2, from coordinate 14,265,699 downwards.
CCGCAGTCTACCCCGCTCGCCCCTTCAGCACCTGACCAACGAATCTGCGAAAGACCGCCTAGCGACGAGGGTGCACCACCCCGCTCATTCCCGGGACACCATAGAGCTGCGCGGAGGACGACATCGCGATTTAGCCTTAAGGTGCCGCTGACCTGGCATGTCCTACATATATTTCGTGACGTCAGAAGCGGGGAAATCGCCCGCACAAATCCTGATAAAACGGGGGTACGAATCTGACTGGGAAAATTTTCAAAAGATAGCTTGAATCGAATTGTACGTCTGTATCTCAGTCACTACTATCGCAGATCACTGATAACGTCTAATAAAAATAATGACGAGCTCAATAAAATCACGTCGCGTCAAACATGGCCGATCGGGCTAGCGACTTGTTGAATATTCACCGCTTGTACGAAATCAGAATTTCTTTCACTTTTGCCAGGGAGGTACCGACGTCCAAAAACACACACGTAATGCGGGAAAACCTATAGCACTAGTCAGTTTTCTGTAAATATGGCACGATTTGTGCGGGCGATTTTCAGGTGACAGGAGCCCGTTTTGATGCACGAGAAGTCTGTAATTTAGTTCAACGTTGAACCTCCAGAAGCGCTGTAGTCGACCGACGCGGTACCAGATGGTAAAACAAAATGGTAATACGCACATGTCCTATGTTTCTACTAAAGCAACAGTCTGCAGTGCCGACGAGAGCATAGGCTATTAGGTGGATACGAAAAAATGTACAACTCACTCAGAATAACCGTTAGATTTTGAAATTCGTGCATATTATAAGGCATCGTTTGGAAATGGTAACATTAGTTCACAACGCGATAACTATTCGTAATCGCACGTAGCCCGACTATACGTGAACGGGGCATTCCATGCAAAACCGACCAACCCGTGACCCCGACCAATTTTGATTTTATTGAAAATTTTACACTTTCTTGTACCTGCCAAAAGCAGTCTTTCTGAAATATTTTAGATGTTTGTCTCAACTCATCCAAACACCATAAATTTATCAAAATATCGCACAATTTTTTTTTAAATGCTCATGGCTTTTCCAAAACCCGATATTAAAATAACATACTGTTTCTTTTCTTGTTTTGAGTCGTAGTTCCGCAAAGAAAATTATTCTTTTTTATTTTATTGAAGGGTTTTGGGGCATTTTACATCGAGTACGCACCACTTAAATCTTTTCATCGATTTGATAGAAAATCATTAACAAAAACGAAAATACCTATCCATTAATTCCTGTTCGTCGAAAAGGCAGATATAAATGGCGAATAATTGACATAGAATGCCCCATATACGCTCCGGATATCCTCATCTAATAGTAGCATCGATGTTCGCAAAATGTCATACTTACAGATTATTGACCGAAAGATTAGATGCGGCAGTAAAATAAATACCGAAATTGCAGGAAACACGCAAGTATAGGCGTGAGGGTTTAGGGTTGAGATAAAAAATTGTGCTCTTGAACACACCATTATTTATTTATTTATAGCAAATTTGGGGGGGGGGGGGCCGGTTGATAATCGTCCGAGCCTGTTTTAAAGATTACCCTAATACATACGCGAAATTGTTTCTGAACCGGATGTGTTTAACAATACTAGAAATACATCCCGCAAAAAATCTATGTCATTTTACATACATACAATTACTGCATACAACGGTTCAAGATTCGTGGCAAATATTTTACAGGGCCGATCCTTGTTAAAATTCTGATGAAGATTTGCTTGCCAATTTTTTCTGTTTTTAATTCTCAACAAATAAGGATTTCATACTTTATTTGCTTCGTTTCATTTGTCAATTACGCTTAGTTCTAAATGATGCTACCAACATTTTTTTTTACATTAGACGAACTGCCTGAAAGTTACTCATTAGGTGGAAATCGTTATAAAACTACATACCGTGACTTTTCGTAGATGGTATACGCTACGGCTACGCTAGCGAGTTTTGGGTTGGTTTCTGCATCGTATACGAACTACGAAAAGTCAGGGTATGTGTTACTGCTGTACATCAAAGTCCGGCACAATCCTATAATATTTTACAGAAATTTGGAACTCTCGAAGGAATCAACTTCTTCGGATTCCAAGTACTATCCCTCACGCGCCACTGTCCCCACTATCCGCGCGGCCGTCACTTCTGCGTTTCCTCGCGTACCATCCACATCCATTTTTCGCGACGAACGAAGCAAACGCGAGTGTTTTGGTAATTTTCCGTGTCACAAGTTCTAATCACGTGGAAATTTTCACGCGGCCAGTGTGTATACATATATTTGTTACAAACAACAATAATCTTGTGAGGGCAACAATGGATAAGTTACGTCGCACGGCTGAACCGACAAAAGGTTAAATTTGACGCGCCGACGAACGAGTCGTTCGTTGCAATGGTAAGTGTTTTATACTGCAAATTTCTGTTATGCAATTATAGATATCATTTACAAGAATCCTGCCAAATCTGCACTTGCTATACAGGGTGATTCGTAATTCACTGCAAATACTTGACAGGGCGAATCCTTGTCAAAATTGGAGTCGAAAGTTCCCAAGAAATTTTTGGGAAAACGCCTTTTTTCATTCAAAGAAATGGAAACTTAATTTTTTCGGATTTCTGTTTCGATCAAGCTTTTAATTTCTTGGGTCATCGTCAGAATAGATGTCGAAATTCCCCAGTTAATTTGTAAATAATTTGTACGAAAATTTTTTTTTCACAGCTGCCTCGGGGGGGTCACTGGGAGTGTAAATTCAAAATGGCGACCAAATCGTGCTTATGCGTATATTCGAAAAATGGTTTTTTTAGGTGAATAGTTTTTCTTGAATAACTCGGCCAGTTTCGATTTTACAGAAAAACCGTCAGAACAAAAGTTATATAAATTTTGATTTTCTACAAGCTTAGTTGTTACAGTTTTTCTTCGAGGATCAAGATTTTCGGAATTAAACCCGAAAAAAGCGACAAATTCGAAATATTTCCATTATCTCGTTTACTTTCAACTTCATGGCATAAATGAATAGCAACAAACTTGTTGAGAATCAAGTTTTGAACAACTTCGGTTTCCACCTTTTTTTCCAAAAACCAATATTTTCGGAATTTAACCCGAAAAGGAAGGATTCTCCGTCAACTCGGCCACTTTTTTTAGACCATCTCAGATCTGCCCCATAATTGGTTACATCAAAGTACTACTAAAAGGTACTTTGCGTGAATTTTTTCAGATTTTTCAATTCATTATTTGAGAAATTGCCGTTTTTTTTTCAAATGAATATACACTACCGTTCATACGTATGGAAACACTCGCCCCAGAGTGTTCTCACTGTACCCATGATGCTCATTGTATTTCTACGAAAATGTATACCGTTGAGGAGTGGGGAGGGACTTCCAGCATTTCCATAGTATAGAAAAAAAATGTAGAAAACAAATCGTCTTGTTTACGTTTGCTGCGAAAGAGTGGCGTTCGAAAGATCGTCGTTCTGTTATACATTTTTCAAAATATTGAGTAACCAAATTGTATGCGTGTTTTGAATTTTCTTTTCTCTGTTCTCTTCATATATAATCATTTTGATTTTTCGTTAGGAGTGTGCAGAACATAAGAATTGTTGAATGCTTCGTTGCGAATACCACAATTTTATCGGAGCCTAGATTCGAATGCTCGGAGAGTTCAATTATTATAATCGTACGGTAATTTTCTTTTCCGATAAATGGAGAAATTTACACCTGTTGACATATACCCTAAGTACGATGCAAATATGCGAGAAATTTCAAATCTTAAGGAAAATAAATATTACGACTGTTATTATTTCATCATATAAACCATAAAAAGTCAGTTGGGACGAAATTTAGGTTCTTGAGTCAGAAATATCGTTCTGACAAAAAATGACCGCGTATTTTCCAAAACAATGAAAGCTTTTTTGAAGTAATATGTGAGCATAAAAAATCAAAACCTATTTCTACGATTTTTTTTCCGGAAGCGCCGAGTCATTCAATTTTGTTGCAAAATGAGCGCGCAGTAAACTTGAAGAATCAATATCTCATCTCCGGTTCTATTTGACGTAGAAAAATTATTCACAGCACATTCGCGAGTAGAGAGGATAAGCTTTCGTAGAAAACTTTGGTTTATCCGGAAACATTGAACATTGTAATTGTTATTAACGAACGAATAGTTTATTGGCAACATTTTTTGGTGAGGCTTCTACCATTTTATACATTCTGTAAAAAATCTTTCCGATTACAAATAATCCGTCGGGTTTGACGAGGAATTTCCCATTCATATTCATTCCGAATGACCATACATTAGATATCTGCTATCGGTAGTAAAATATTGAACACGGAACTTCGAATTCCTGAATTTTAGACTGAAACTCTTCACAGAGTTGTGGCTTCCATCTAATTAACTCCTCTTTTGTTTGCTCCGGGTATAGCTGACTAAGCGTTAAAACTAAAGGGAAATGATCTGATAAAGTTGGTAAAAGCAAGACTTCAAGGTCGAGAATGTACTCTAGAGCAATAACATTTCCCCAGATCAAATCATTTACCGACCGACCAACTTCACTTGCAAATGTGAATCTTCCCGGATTATCACTTGCTGTCTTACCGTCAATTACGAAAAAACTAAATTCATTTATGAAATCCAGTAAAAGCCTCCCTCTTTTATTTAATTCCCTATCTAGAGAGAGTCTCGTCCTTGATAGCGGTGAATTGACCAAGACTTCATCAAAGATGGGGTTTTCTGATCCGATTCTGGCAGTGAAATCCCCTGCAATTATAAACGCCTCTGTAGGAAATTCGCTGCGTAAATAATTAATTTTATCATACAGATCGCTCAGAACTATACCAATATCCGCATTGGGGCTGATATATACATTTGTGAAAATAAAACTAAAGTTGTTTTTCATTATCCTTAGTATTATATAATACTTAGATTTGAATAGGACTGTTTTTTTCGTAGTTGTTGAATCTGTATACACGGTCAGTCCTCCTGCTGCTCTTCCCCTCTCCGCTGTGCGTACTGCTGGGCTATAGGTGAGCTCTTGTTTATACTGGATTGTTTTGAAAATTCTTACTTGCGGCTCTTCGGTACACCAGGTTTCACAAACAGCTAATACGTCGCCCGATTTCACAACACTCCCAAGTTCGTTTACGTTCGAAATACCCGTGCTATTCCAAAAGATTATTCTCGAGTGTTTATATCTATCTGATTTTAGCTATAGGTCTTTATTACTGATTCTTTTCGGTCCCGTTAGCGCTGCTAATCTTTCGGAGCTCCTGTTTTTTGTCTTTTTAGGCGTAAAGGGCACACTTTTAACGTTCTGTTGTTGAATCTGCTTTTCAAAAGAGTTTAATTTTTTTTCCGCCTCTTGATAAGTCATAAATTGCTGATCCACTAACAATTTAAAACCTTTTTCTTTTACGGTTTTGCCATGCTTTTCCAGGTCCATCTTCAGCAAATGCAATTTTTCCTTTTTTTCCCCCTCTCTTTCTGATAAGTCTTTTTCTAGGATAACTCCGGTATTTTTCAATTTTATATTCTGCTTGAGAACCGAGTACTTTGCTCTTTTATTAACCATCGAGATTTTCACTGGTCTGTTCCCGACCTCTTTTCCAACTCTAAAAATTGCTTCTACATCCCTCTCGGCAATGCCTATGCCCGCTGTCCTGAAGATTTCCATCACCGATTTATTTAAATCAGCATTCACTTCCAAAGTGTCAGGCACCTTGAATATCATCAAGTTTTTTTCTCTTTCCTGCTTCAGCAAAAAATCTATTTTCATCTCAATATTATCAATCCTCTCCTTATGGTCTTCATACTTTTGCTCCAGAGTTCTGCATCTCCCTGTCCAATCTTTTAGTTCGTTTCTGACGTCCTTCACTGAGGTTGAGAGATCTTCAGTTGTTTTTCCAATTTTATTCACTTCACTTTTAGTTTCGTTAACCGTCTCGCTGACTTTCTTCAGTAACTCTGCCAACGAATCAACGTATTACTCATTATACCTTAACAACCTTAACATGCACTTAGACGATATGGACAGCCTTCTTTCTAGAAATATAATCACAGCGGCCAGGGAACTGGGAATGATCTCACGACAAGGGAAAATCTCGTTAGAAAAGTGCCGAAAAAATAAAGAATGCACTAGGATAAAGAGCCTGCTCAGAAAATCTCTAAAGATCTGTAAAAAATCAAAATTTGAAAAGCCACAGGTTGACGACTATCTAGTTCTCAAAAAGCAATACAAGGAGGTATGCAAGCGCAGTGAAAAAGAATATAGGGAAAAAATTATTAACGGAGTAGTGGATGCAAAAAATCCACAAGAATTTTGGAAAGCGGTGAACAGGTACAGAAAAAAGCCGATAAAGGGGGCTGAGAGTATTAGTTTGAATGAATGGTGTAGCTTTTTTCGAGAGTTCCACGAGGTTAACAACTCGGTAACAGCTCCGACTCCTGAGCTCACCAATGGGGATGAGATGTTGGATTCTCCAATAGGTCTAGATGAAATTTACAGTAGTATTGCTCATAGTAAATCAAACAAGCCCCCTGGAATATACTCGATTACAAACGAGTTTCTGAAAAATCTTACTCCGAATTGGGTTTTATATATGAATGTAATTTTCAATAGGAATATGGATACAGAAAAGACTCCAAACAACTGGTCCTGTATATTAACTAAAATGCTGTATAAAAACAAAGGAGCAATTAGGGATCCAAATAATTATAGGCCAATTGCGCTTGTAGGGTTGATGCCTGGTGCGACATCAATAATATTCTCCCCGAATGGCAGGCAGGATTCCGGAAAAAAAGAAGTTGCTTAGATAATATATTCACACTCAATTCAATAATCCAATTGCATATACAAAAGACAAGAGGCAAATTATATGCGGTTTTCGTTGATCTTAATAGCGCATTCCCGTCTGTAGATCACTCCATGCTCTGGGGTGAGCTGCAAAAAAAGGACTTAGCTCAAAAGTTATAAAAATTCTTCAAAGCTTCTACTCGTCGGCAAATATCAGAATTGGGAATTCAGACGGGATTTCAGACCCTATTTATATTACAAAAGGTGTATTGCAGGGTGAGATACTTTCCCCAATCCTCTTTTCAATTTTTATTGCTGATTTAGAAGATTTTCTGCTAAAAAAAAAGTATATTAGAGGTGTATCAATTAATAATTTAGTAGAAATTTTGTTACTAGCATATGCCGACGACATTGTCATTTTGGCCGAAAGCTATATACATATGAAGAGAATAATTGAAGCCTTATATGAGTACTGTGTAATAAATAAGTTATCTGTAAATACCAAAAAAACGAAAGTAATTATTTTTCGAAAAGGCGGTCGCAGACATAAACAGGAAGAAAAAAAATTTATGTACGGGGATAGCTCTGTTGAAATAGTCAAGGAATACGTTTATCTGGGGGTGACCTTTTCTCAAACGGGGTCATATGAATCACATACAAAAAAAATAGTTTCCAAAGCCAAAGTAGAGTGCTCTTCCACATTAGCGTTAATACATAGAATACATGCGAATTCTTGGAAAGTTTACGATATTCTATTTGGGTCGCTTGTACAATCAATATTATTATACGGTACAGAGGTGTATTCACTGAGGCATCTAAATAGTGTGGAAAAGAAACAATTAGGTTTCTTCAAAAAACTCATGTATTTACCTCAGTGCACACCGAGTTATGCGGTAAGAAGAGAATTGGGACTTAGTCAGTATTCGCTCTTAGTCTTTAAGCAAGTCATAAGATGGATTAATAAAATTTTGAGAATGGAAGATGATCGATACCCGAAAATTTGTTTCCTTAGGCAACTACATTTAAGTCAGTACGAAGGTGCCCAGGATAATGTGAACTATAATCGGGTGGTATGAGTGAAGAAAATGTTCTTTGAACCAATTGACAGGCTAGACCTGTGGAATGAAGCGACGCCAGGCGAAATAACGCTGCAAGAACCTGAACTATTAGAGAAGTATGAGGAATACTTGAGCGATATGGATGGAAAAAAGTAGCATAGTCCTCCTCACTTATCATGTACAATTCGTTGCAGACTGAGAATAAGGTTCAGGAATATCTGAAAGCGTCAATACCTCTGAAAATATTAAAAGTCATCTGTCAATACAGGCTAGCGAACTCCTACTACACAAGAATAATAGTCGACTCTAGACATTACAAAATATCTGAAGGAAGATACTGTAACTATTGCAGCGAAGTTATATGTAGACTTAGGTCACCTGACTGTTTCATATAGAGAGCTATACTATAAAAGAGTCGGACTAAAACTACCTCTCTTAGAAAACGGATCGCTTGATATACATACTATTTTCTCTCTCCCAATAGATGGTAAAATATTGAGAAAGTTTTATGCTCTTATATGTTTTGCACTTGCTCATTATTCAGTGTACTATAGTCAATAAGCGAATTTTAGTATTAAAAAATAAATTGGAACTATGTTGTATATATATATTGTAAAATCTCGAAAAAATAATACAATAAACTAACTATTGAACACGGTGAAATTTAGAGTGATTCGTAAAAAATGAATATCTTAATTTCAAAAGAATTATCTCAACTTTTCGGATTATTCAAGATGATCAAAATTTTTAATCACACTATTCCATTTCATCAGATTCGACCATTCACTTTTAACATTTTTGGGTATAGTGAGATGGTGCCGACACATGGTTGTAAGAGAACAGAAGAGGACCCATGTATTTCTATGTGTCTTTATATGATAAGGAGGGGAGGGCACGAATTCTCTGCCAAAGTATATTTTTATCGACAAGTACTAATCATGTTCTGGATTCTGCATTGAAAAAGCGAAACAACCAAATGAACAAGCTTATATTTTACAAAATAATCCGTCGTAACCGTTGAACGGACGCAATGTCACATGCCGCGAGGATATCTTCATAGAGTGGTGAACTATGTTCAAATTACATTACTTCGCAAAGGATGTTAGAAACTCCCATCAACCGGGAGAAGGAACTGTTTCGCACAACCCGCAGCTTCATAGTTACCTCGAATCTCAGATACTATTTCCTTGCATTTAATATTTCAGAGGGTATAAAAATAATCCTCAACGTCGATGTCAACAATTGTTTCATATATACATAGTAACATGAATAAAGTGTTCCAATATTATATATAATCATTTTTTGAAACCCTTTTCACTAGTAAAATAGCTTCGAACATAAAATTATTTCATTATTGTCAGTAGAGTTGTGTGTAACAAGCGATGTCAAATTTCAGAATGATTCCGATACAGTAATACCCCGAAGTTAAGCTATGGGTCGTTCCGGCATTGACGGCGTAAGTCGAAAAAATCATAAGTCGGGGTGTACGTTTTATACAACTGTATAATGTATATTGTATATATGTATACAGGGTGACCACGATAAGGTGGCCACCCCCCTCCAAAATCTAGCCGTGTGATAATTTGAGAAATTTTTTGCATGATTTTTAAAGGATTTGCGACGATCTCTCCGATAGTGAAGTCAAAATTTTTTTAGAAACAACCGTTTTTGCGCGCGAAAAAAAAATTTTCGATTTCGAGACCAAAAATAGGGTTTAATTTTTTTTTCTGAAAATACGCAAAATCCTGAGCGCGGATATCAAAAATTTTCCGGGATTCGTCAAACCAATCACCCAGAAACAAATCTCAAAATTCGAACTTTTTGTCGAAAATTCGGTACTAACTGGCGGAACAGGTGGAATTGAAATATCTGGTAAAATTGACCAGCGCCAACTTCACCCGAGTCCAGGTAGCGGTATACGATATGTCATTGACGATTCTGCGCGATGAGTTTCGTTGGACTGACTTTCTCTGTTTGCAGCTAGGCGAGCAGCAAGATTAGTAGTTTGAAAATATCTGCATTGAGAGAAGCGTGACAAAAACGTCTGCATTTAAAATTATCAATGATAATTACACGAAAGCAGCATAACGGGAGGTTAACAAGCATTTTGTTATCATCGGTTGCCAGTGACAACCGTTGTAGCACGGAGGTTAGCGAACGCTCGCGCGTGGCCGATCCGGCCGATCAAGATCCCGTTATTACCGTTTGCCGACGCGGCGACGTCGAGATGATGTAGCGCAAAAATTGAAATTCTTTCGAAAATGATCATCGAATCATCCCGATTCCGTCAAAGTGCAGCATTATTGACAAAGGCTTATCACTCTTATTTTACACAAAAATGATTTGAAGAAACGAACAGAATCCACCCGAATTTTGACAGTGTATTGCTTGTTCGTCGCAAAATTCTAGGTCAGTTTATTTATATTCTGGAGAACGATGCGCGAAAATTGGTTAATTCTGACACCGTGTATTTACTTTCGTACGTCGAATATTTCCGCGGCAACAAAGCACATGGGTGGCCGACTTTTCTGTGATTCTAGTAGTAACAATGAGCGCAATATTGCCACGACCCAGCGTTATTTTCACGCAATGATCAAACCGGGGACAGTAAACCACGGTTCGAAATTATTTTCGATGAAAATATGCCGTTGCATTCTGGAATTTCGTTAATTGTCCGACAAATTGATACGTAATGCGTAAGAACGAAATGACTCGCATTTGTTTAGAACGAAACCCTTCCATTGCTCTTTACTTCAGTACGAAAATCGTACTATTCTTATCCAGATGACATAAGTATGTACGAAGCACGACAGGCTGAGGTATCGTTAAAGTACGGCGAAAGTATGGCCGATGTTATGACAGAAGTAGAAGCATGAAGGAATAATCGTCAGGTTATGATTCATCTACCTTTTACCTGTGATTTTTCCATTTCGTGGGCGACAAAGACAGTATTTTTTCGTAAATGCGATCGCTACGCTTCACTTTCCATTTCAATTCAATGACAGTTCGTCAATGACAATAATTAGCAAACTAATATTGAGTTTGTAAACCGATGCAGAAATTTGATACTTAATTCTATACAATTCCTTACAGATATGGTAATACAAATGTTTGATTGGTTTTTACATGTGCAATGAAATATTTTGTTTCATTCAAAATATGTACAATGCGTAAATTCGGGAATCCGTTATTTTTTCGGATCGCGCATAGTATTGCACAACAGAATTATGCACCTTCGATACTCCTCTTATGTTAATCCGTCCTCCTCGCTGAAAATTTTTTCAACGAATGCTGAAATTTACAGGGACGCGGGCATAATATTTGCAATGTTGCCCGCTACATTTCATACATTGAATAATGCGTAATTACTTTTCACTGCGTAATAAATATTCTCCGGCATTGCTTCGTGTTTGCCTTTCCCGGTTGGACTCATCTCTGTCAAACTATCGTTGTCTAAGATAATGTTGAAGAGTGCTCGGTTCGTTTCTTTCCGACTCTTGTACATAATCTCTGTGACGGCGGCCATTTGCACATTGTCAACCCACACGTCGTACCCTATGCTTAACCGTACTTGATGACAATTTAAAAATGATAATTATCTTATCAAAATTAGTGACCATTTAGTGTAAAAGTATTACCAACAGATCGTTTTCCGCTACTCGGTGCTGTTACTTTCAGGACAATTTGAAAAGTGTTCCATGAATTCGTTTGATTAACGCATTTATTCGTTTCTTTGTTTTAATTGCGACTGTAGTCGCAGTTTCATAATGTAGCTACACAACATTTTGTTGGAGACATTGAATTGATGCATTATTTACTGAAAATTTAATGCATTATGAAACGGACGCAGCATTATTGTAAATGGTGTATTTTTTCACAGATCACGAGTGCACCACCTCGACATACAAGTTTGAATTTCTGAATCGACGTGATCTGAGATACTGTATTCGTGCGTGTACATATAATTATTTTTAATTATTTAATTTATTTATTTATTTATTTATTCATTCATTCATTCATTGATTTAATTATTCATTGATTCATTCATTTATTTATTCATTGATTCATTCATTGATTCATTCATTGATTCATTCATTTATTTATTCATTCATTTACTTATTTATTTATTTTTTTTATTTTTTTTTTTTTTCTTTGCGTATGGCCAAATCGGTGGGGAAATCCTTTATGGACCGCCCTAGGTAGGGTACCGTCACTCCCAGGAGTGTGGGACTCGCCTTACAGAATACCCACTAAAACCACCACCAAAAACCGTTCCTTGCTGTCGTCCACACCCCACGGAACTGTCGTCGTACCTGTTTTTGAGAATCAAATATCACGATTAGAACAATACGAGGCAAATATTTTGATAAAATTAAATCCAACAAACGGATGTGAACTAGACTTCTCACCATTTTCGTGACACCATTCTCGCGTTACAGAAACGCTGAAACTCAGGTTTATTTGCAATAAGATTCATTAGAGTTCAGTAGTATTCAATACGAGCCTGTAGTAAAAAGAAACTTGTCTTGTATTTCATTTCTGGTCTCGTTCTGTGTTATCGTCCGCCAAAAGCCATTCCTAGCTGTCGTCCACACCACACGGAATTGTCGTCGCATCTGTTTTTGAGAATCAAATATGAGGATTAGAAAAATACGAGGCACATATTTTGATAAAATTAGATTTGACATTTTTGAAACTACAGATGCAGTTTAACGTGCATCAAAAACAAGCGAATTTACACTCGACTTTTTACGATTTTCGTGACACTATTCTCGCATTACAGAAACGCTGAAGCTCAAATTTCTTCGCAATAAGAATCAATCATTAGAGTTTTGTAGTGTTTAATACGAGCGTTTAATGGAAAGAAACTTGTCTTGCGTTTCATTTCTCGTCTCGTTCTGTGTTATCGTCCGCCAAAAGCCATTCCTAGCTGTCGTCCACACCACACGGAATTGTCGTCGCATCTGTTTTTGAGAATCAAATATGAGGATTAGAAAAATACGAGGCACATATTTTGATAAAATTAGATTTGACATTTTTGAAACTACAGATGCAGTTTAACGTGCATCAAAAACAAACGAATGTGCACTCGACTTTTTACGATTTTCGTGACACCATTCTCGCATTACAGAAACGCTGAAGCTCAAATTTCTTCGCAATAAGAATCAATCATTACAGTTTTGTAGTGTTTAATACGAGCGTTTAATAAAAAGAAACTTGTCTTGCGTTTCACGTCTGATTTTGCCAGCTCTTCGTGTCCGCCGACAGCCGTACCTTGCTTATCCTCGAGATCCCACGGGACTATCGTCTAACCTATTTTCAACATTAAACAGCACAATAAGAAAAATACGAGGTGCCTTTTTGATGATAACGATTCCTATGTTATTCAAACATCATATACAGTTTTGTGTGCGGTAGAAAACAAAGAGAGTTTTGACGTCCCACCACTTCTGTTATACTATTTTCACACATCTGAGGATTTTTTTTTCAACCCTCTAAATAACAATAATAATAATTCATGACAGTTTCGCGTTGTCAATCATTGAAGATTTGTAAAAAGAATCATATCTCACATTTCATTCCTGGTTCCGTTGCCTGAGGAGATGCTCGATGTGCCCTCCGTTCTGCTGGACAGTGAGTGCGAGCCGTTTCCGGATAGACCCTCGCACCCGTTGCATCTCCCTAACAGGAATAGCGGCACACGCTTCGGCGATGCGGTGGCGCATGTCGTGTTTTGTTGTGGGGGCCCGTTCGTAGACGATTTCCTTGACTCTACTCCAGAACCAGAAATCACAGACGGTGAGATCTGGTGAGCGCGCTGGCCACCTAACCGGACCTCTCGTACCGATCCAGCGCTCCGGGAACATGGCGTCCAGGATTGCCTTGTTCGCGTTACTGTTGTGGGCAGGGGCCCCGTCCTGCTGCCACCAAACCTGGTCCATACGGATGGGGTTTCCGTCCATCAGGCGGGGGAGTTCCTCGGTGAGTACGGTCGTGTACTTGGCTGACGTGAGATTTCCGTCGAGGAAAATGGGCCCGAGGATCCTGTCCTGTAATACTCCAACCCAGACGTGGAGCTTCCAACGGTGCTGGTTGTCCTGTTCGACGATCCAGTGTGGGTTTTCCGGAGCCCACCAACGACAGTTCTGCTTGTTGACGAGTTCGAGGTTCGTGAACAGCGCTTCGTCCGTGAAGCACACGTTCCTGAAGAAATCGGGATCCTCCTGCAGACGCTCCAGTCCCCAGCGACAGTACGTCAGTCTTCGTTCGGCATCACCTGGGCACAGCTTTTGCACCGGCTGGTACTTGAACGGACGGTTCAGCTCGCGTGCGATTTTTCTCACAGATTCTCGAGGAACCTCTGTAGGGAATTAATTACTCCTTTTAGAAAGCACGAAGAGACAATTATCGCATTGACCCCTAAATATACGTTGAATTTGTGTCCAGGATTGTCTCGTCTCTAATAAATCTCACCCAACAGAACGAGGTATGACTTGGTAATAAAATTTCGCATCAAACCGACGGGGAAATATCTCGCCGAACTGACGAGTCAATGGATTTTCGGCTTAATTACAATTCACCTGGATGAATGTAGAATAACTTGATTAATGAGAATTAACTGAATCACTAAATATAACTGAAATGTTTAGAATTAACTGAGACACAACTGAATTACGGAAAATTAAATCAAGTATATGGGCTATTCCGCGTCAACCGGATCAGTCATCTCTCAGATATTTTTTTAATTCGGCATGTGGATTGTGTGGGAGAAGTTAGATTCTTGTGCAAAAGCGCGAATCTCATAATGCAAAATTCGATTTTTTATTAACAATACCAAATTAGACTCCCATTTTTTTCAAAAATTCATAACTTTGGCAAAAAATTAGATACAATATATTTTTTTTTCAAATTACGCGGAAAGCTCCATAGAATTTAAAAAAAATACGAAACGGTAAAAAAAAGTTGTTATCAATTGTTTATTTAACAATTAATTTTTCAAAGATTTTTAAAACAGTGACTGACACGATCAAAAATTTTTTTTTAAATTCCGACATGTTCCTTGAACTGTACTACAACCTGTGAATTAATTCCAGAGAGGTGTTTTTTTTCGTTTTCGAGTTAAAAATCATTAAAGGTGTCGATGCGCATGAAATTGCGGCGCGCCGAGTCTCTACGTATTGGCGGGCGGCCGGTTGCCGTCCACCGCTACCCCGCGGTGGCCTCGTAGCGTTATTTTAGAGTCATTTTCACGATGTAGGACATGATTGCAGAATCTGAAAAAAATACTGTAGCTTCACAAGGCCTGCTCAAAGCGATAAGTGAAGTTTCAGGAATGTGTTTTTCACCGTTTTTTTATTACAGAGATTCAAAATAACGGTTACACACCATGAAAGGGCACATAAATGATAATAATTACATAACTTGCTACTTATTTTAAAATAAAAACACATTCTTGAAACTTCACTTATCGCTTTGAGCAGGCCTTGTGAAGGTACAGTATTTTTTTCAGATTCTCCAATCGTGTCCTACATCGTGAAAATGACTGAAATAACCCTGCGATGCCACCGCGGTGTAGCGGTGGACGGCACCCGGCCGCCCGCCATTACGTAGAGACTCGGCGCGCCGCAATTTCATGCGCATCGACACCTTTAATGATTTTTAACTCGAAAACGAAAAAAAACACCTCTCTGGAATTAATTCACAGGTTGTAGTACAGTTCAAGGAACATGTCGGAATTTAAAAAAAAATTTTTGATCGTGTCAGTCACTGTTTTAAAAATCTTTGAAAAATTAATTGTTAAATAAACAATTGATAACAACTTTTTTTTACCGTTTCGTATTTTTTTTAAATTCTATGGAGCTTTCCGCGTAATTTGAAAAAAAAATATATTGTATCTAATTTTTTGCCAAAGTTATGAATTTTTGAAAAAAATGGGAGTCTAATTTGGTATTGTTAATAAAAAATCGAATTTTGCATTATGAGATTCGCGCTTTTGCACAAGAATCTAACTTCTCCCACACAATCCACATGCCGAATTAAAAAAATATCTGAGAGATGACTGATCCGGTTGACGCGGAATAGCCCATATACTTGATTTAATTTTCCGTAATTCAGTTGTGTCTCAGTTAATTCTAAACATTTCAGTTATATTTAGTGATTCAGTTAATTCTCATTAATCAAGTTATTCTACATTCATCCAGGTGAATTGTAATTAAGCCGAAAATCCATTGACTCGTCAGTTCGGCGAGATATTTCCCCGTCGGTTTGATGCGAAATTTTATTACCAAGTCATACCTCGTTCTGTTGGGTGAGATTTATTAGAGACGAGACAATCCTGGACACAAATTCAACGTATATTTAGGGGTCAATGCGATAATTGTCTCTTCGTGCTTTCTAAAAGGAGTAATTAATTCCCTACAGAGGTTCCTCGAGAATCTGTGAGAAAAATCGCACGCGAGCTGAACCGTCCGTTCAAGTACCAGCCGGTGCAAAAGCTGTGCCCAGGTGATGCCGAACGAAGACTGACGTACTGTCGCTGGGGACTGGAGCGTCTGCAGGAGGATCCCGATTTCTTCAGGAACGTGTGCTTCACGGACGAAGCGCTGTTCACGAACCTCGAACTCGTCAACAAGCAGAACTGTCGTTGGTGGGCTCCGGAAAACCCACACTGGATCGTCGAACAGGACAACCAGCACCGTTGGAAGCTCCACGTCTGGGTTGGAGTATTACAGGACAGGATCCTCGGGCCCATTTTCCTCGACGGAAATCTCACGTCAGCCAAGTACACGACCGTACTCACCGAGGAACTCCCCCGCCTGATGGACGGAAACCCCATCCGTATGGACCAGGTTTGGTGGCAGCAGGACGGGGCCCCTGCCCACAACAGTAACGCGAACAAGGCAATCCTGGACGCCATGTTCCCGGAGCGCTGGATCGGTACGAGAGGTCCGGTTAGGTGGCCAGCGCGCTCACCAGATCTCACCGTCTGTGATTTCTGGTTCTGGAGTAGAGTCAAGGAAATCGTCTACGAACGGGCCCCCACAACAAAACACGACATGCGCCACCGCATCGCCGAAGCGTGTGCCGCTATTCCTGTTAGGGAGATGCAACGGGTGCGAGGGTCTATCCGGAAACGGCTCGCACTCACTGTCCAGCAGAACGGAGGGCACATCGAGCATCTCCTCAGGCAACGGAACCAGGAATGAAATGTGAGATATGATTCTTTTTACAAATCTTCAATGATTGACAACGCGAAACTGTCATGAATTATTATTATTGTTATTTAGAGGGTTGAAAAAAAAATCCTCAGATGTGTGAAAATAGTATAACAGAAGTGGTGGGACGTCAAAACTCTCTTTGTTTTCTACCGCACACAAAACTGTATATGATGTTTGAATAACATAGGAATCGTTATCATCAAAAAGGCACCTCGTATTTTTCTTATTGTGCTGTTTAATGTTGAAAATAGGTTAGACGATAGTCCCGTGGGATCTCGAGGATAAGCAAGGTACGGCTGTCGGCGGACACGAAGAGCTGGCAAAATCAGACGTGAAACGCAAGACAAGTTTCTTTTTATTAAACGCTCGTATTAAACACTACAAAACTGTAATGATTGATTCTTATTGCGAAGAAATTTGAGCTTCAGCGTTTCTGTAATGCGAGAATGGTGTCACGAAAATCGTAAAAAGTCGAGTGCACATTCGTTTGTTTTTGATGCACGTTAAACTGCATCTGTAGTTTCAAAAATGTCAAATCTAATTTTATCAAAATATGTGCCTCGTATTTTTCTAATCCTCATATTTGATTCTCAAAAACAGATGCGACGACAATTCCGTGTGGTGTGGACGACAGCTAGGAATGGCTTTTGGCGGACGATAACACAGAACGAGACGAGAAATGAAACGCAAGACAAGTTTCTTTCCATTAAACGCTCGTATTAAACACTACAAAACTCTAATGATTGATTCTTATTGCGAAGAAATTTGAGCTTCAGCGTTTCTGTAATGCGAGAATAGTGTCACGAAAATCGTAAAAAGTCGAGTGTAAATTCGCTTGTTTTTGATGCACGTTAAACTGCATCTGTAGTTTCAAAAATGTCAAATCTAATTTTATCAAAATATGTGCCTCGTATTTTTCTAATCCTCATATTTGATTCTCAAAAACAGATGCGACGACAATTCCGTGTGGTGTGGACGACAGCTAGGAATGGCTTTTGGCGGACGATAACACAGAACGAGACCAGAAATGAAATACAAGACAAGTTTCTTTTTACTACAGGCTCGTATTGAATACTACTGAACTCTAATGAATCTTATTGCAAATAAACCTGAGTTTCAGCGTTTCTGTAACGCGAGAATGGTGTCACGAAAATGGTGAGAAGTCTAGTTCACATCCGTTTGTTGGATTTAATTTTATCAAAATATTTGCCTCGTATTGTTCTAATCGTGATATTTGATTCTCAAAAACAGGTACGACGACAGTTCCGTGGGGTGTGGACGACAGCAAGGAACGGTTTTTGGTGGTGGTTTTAGTGGGTATTCTGTAAGGCGAGTCCCACACTCCTGGGAGTGACGGTACCCTACCTAGGGCGGTCCATAAAGGATTTCCCCACCGATTTGGCCATACGCAAAGAAAAAAAAAAAAAATAAAAAAAATAAATAAATAAGTAAATGAATGAATAAATAAATGAATGAATCAATGAATGAATCAATGAATGAATCAATGAATAAATAAATGAATGAATCAATGAATAATTAAATCAATGAATGAATGAATGAATAAATAAATAAATAAATAAATTAAATAATTAAAAATAATTATATGTACACGCACGAATACAGTATCTCAGATCACGTCGATTCAGAAATTCAAACTTGTATGTCGAGGTGGTGCACTCGTGATCTGTGAAAAAATACACCATTTACAATAATGCTGCGTCCGTTTCATAATGCATTAAATTTTCAGTAAATAATGCATCAATTCAATGTCTCCAACAAAATGTTGTGTAGCTACATTATGAAACTGCGACTACAGTCGCAATTAAAACAAAGAAACGAATAAATGCGTTAATCAAACGAATTCATGGAACACTTTTCAAATTGTCCTGAAAGTAACAGCACCGAGTAGCGGAAAACGATCTGTTGGTAATACTTTTACACTAAATGGTCACTAATTTTGATAAGATAATTATCATTTTTAAATTGTCATCAAGTACGGTTAAGCATAGGGTACGACGTGTGGGTTGACAATGTGCAAATGGCCGCCGTCACAGAGATTATGTACAAGAGTCGGAAAGAAACGAACCGAGCACTCTTCAACATTATCTTAGACAACGATAGTTTGACAGAGATGAGTCCAACCGGGAAAGGCAAACACGAAGCAATGCCGGAGAATATTTATTACGCAGTGAAAAGTAATTACGCATTATTCAATGTATGAAATGTAGCGGGCAACATTGCAAATATTATGCCCGCGTCCCTGTAAATTTCAGCATTCGTTGAAAAAATTTTCAGCGAGGAGGACGGATTAACATAAGAGGAGTATCGAAGGTGCATAATTCTGTTGTGCAATACTATGCGCGATCCGAAAAAATAACGGATTCCCGAATTTACGCATTGTACATATTTTGAATGAAACAAAATATTTCATTGCACATGTAAAAACCAATCAAACATTTGTATTACCATATCTGTAAGGAATTGTATAGAATTAAGTATCAAATTTCTGCATCGGTTTACAAACTCAATATTAGTTTGCTAATTATTGTCATTGACGAACTGTCATTGAATTGAAATGGAAAGTGAAGCGTAGCGATCGCATTTACGAAAAAATACTGTCTTTGTCGCCCACGAAATGGAAAAATCACAGGTAAAAGGTAGATGAATCATAACCTGACGATTATTCCTTCATGCTTCTACTTCTGTCATAACATCGGCCATACTTTCGCCGTACTTTAACGATACCTCAGCCTGTCGTGCTTCGTACATACTTATGTCATCTGGATAAGAATAGTACGATTTTCGTACTGAAGTAAAGAGCAATGGAAGGGTTTCGTTCTAAACAAATGCGAGTCATTTCGTTCTTACGCATTACGTATCAATTTGTCGGACAATTAACGAAATTCCAGAATGCAACGGCATATTTTCATCGAAAATAATTTCGAACCGTGGTTTACTGTCCCCGGTTTGATCATTGCGTGAAAATAACGCTGGGTCGTGGCAATATTGCGCTCATTGTTACTACTAGAATCACAGAAAAGTCGGCCACCCATGTGCTTTGTTGCCGCGGAAATATTCGACGTACGAAAGTAAATACACGGTGTCAGAATTAACCAATTTTCGCGCATCGTTCTCCAGAATATAAATAAACTGACCTAGAATTTTGCGACGAACAAGCAATACACTGTCAAAATTCGGGTGGATTCTGTTCGTTTCTTCAAATCATTTTTGTGTAAAATAAGAGTGATAAGCCTTTGTCAATAATGCTGCACTTTGACGGAATCGGGATGATTCGATGATCATTTTCGAAAGAATTTCAATTTTTGCGCTACATCATCTCGACGTCGCCGCGTCGGCAAACGGTAATAACGGGATCTTGATCGGCCGGATCGGCCACGCGCGAGCGTTCGCTAACCTCCGTGCTACAACGGTTGTCACTGGCAACCGATGATAACAAAATGCTTGTTAACCTCCCGTTATGCTGCTTTCGTGTAATTATCATTGATAATTTTAAATGCAGACGTTTTTGTCACGCTTCTCTCAATGCAGATATTTTCAAACTACTAATCTTGCTGCTCGCCTAGCTGCAAACAGAGAAAGTCAGTCCAACGAAACTCATCGCGCAGAATCGTCAATGACATATCGTATACCGCTACCTGGACTCGGGTGAAGTTGGCGCTGGTCAATTTTACCAGATATTTCAATTCCACCTGTTCCGCCAGTTAGTACCGAATTTTCGACAAAAAGTTCGAATTTTGAGATTTGTTTCTGGGTGATTGGTTTGACGAATCCCGGAAAATTTTTGATATCCGCGCTCAGGATTTTGCGTATTTTCAGAAAAAAAAATTAAACCCTATTTTTGGTCTCGAAATCGAAAATTTTTTTTTCGCGCGCAAAAACGGTTGTTTCTAAAAAAATTTTGACTTCACTATCGGAGAGATCGTCGCAAATCCTTTAAAAATCATGCAAAAAATTTCTCAAATTATCACACGGCTAGATTTTGGAGGGGGGTGGCCACCTTATCGTGGTCACCCTGTATATGTATGAATACTCACCAGAGATAATCATGTATGTACCTCATAGAAAACCTCTGAAGAAGAATGAGAAATACTCTTTATTTTCGAAATACAAAATGTTCGAGCACAGTCGTCTGACGACACAAAGACTTTTTTTTCTCGCGCACAGTCACTATCCGTAGACTGAGCGAATAATCGAATACAATGTAATGCACGGACGGAAAATAAACATGACCATTAAAGTTGCGACAGGGCGAAGCGGTGTGGGGGGGGGGGGGGGCGACCGACGGCGTAACTTCATAAAACGAGACCACAACGATTCGTACCCGTTTTGTTTCAATCGTGTTTTTCGAACATATTTCCAAATATCTACAAATGGTGAATGGTGATATTTATGAAATCATTTTGAAAATACTTCGTGCTGTGTGAAACTACTATTGCGCGATATGTTTTAATGTATATGGGACATTCCTTTACAACCGAACACCTTTGTGACCGACACATTTTTGATTCAGCTGAAATTTTTTTTGACGGGTTCTATACCGAAAAAATAGGGATACGTATTCGAGGATTTTTTATTTCACATATTTCGTAAAATAGAGGGGATCGAAAATTTGATAATTTGGTGTTTTTTGGCTTGGAAGACTCACTTTCAAAAATTCATAACGCCGGTTCTATTTGAGCTGGAAAGTTCGTTTTTTTCATCTCAAAGCTAATAAAATGAGTTTTATTACAACAATTCTTTCATTAACGATTATTCCGAAATTTATACTGTTATAAACAATTAATATGTTTTAATCGATCTTTAATAATTGCCCCAACCTCGTAGCGAGTTCTTAGCACAACCATCGCATTCTACGTCAAATTTTTTATCCATAACGTATTTTGAATTGATGGAGAAATTATTATTACTGGAGGAAAAGAATTAATTTATCTAGCGCGGCACGTCACATCGGCGCGCGAGTTCCATTGCACACCTCATAATCTTGCCTCGTATCGTTTTCCTCTGTAATATAAATGATTACTCTATATTTTTAATTGAATAATATTATTTATTAGCATATAAGACTTTATACAAAATTTAACAAAAAAATCATAAAATAAAAAATATTATTGTGGCAAATAAAAAACTAATTTACCAAGATTTCAATACATTATTATTATTTAATAAACACCTCGTTCTGCATTACGTCTCACAATGTTCACATTCACTTTTAATATGCATAGTATTTTTCGTTTAAAAATTTGTACAACCGTTTTTTTGTTGACACAATGAGAATTACTTTGTTTCCAATTCTTCAAGAGAGGTTGGAATCACAGAAATTTTCAAGAATAAATGTAAATATGATACGACGTACTGCAGGACTTGAGGTGAGGCCCTGGTCCAGAAGTCTACTGACGCAGACCGACACGATCCGACGGCTCTCAATCTTGCTCGAACTACACATCTAAAGATAAGTCAATCCGAGTGCTAATCTCCAACATTGGAAGAATCCTAATGTTTTCACCTATCTAATCAAAATTTACTATCATAATATCCAGTCAAAAGTAAGATTAGAGTTGGTGGCTAGCTTCACTACCCCCAATTAGATCAAACGCATTATTTCCAAGATTTGAGCACAATTTGATATGACAGCAGCAAGAATTGGTGCCCAGCTGTGAATTCCCTTGTGAATTCAGAGAGTTATACTCCAGTCTTCAGCTCGGCCCCATTTTACATTTAATTCAAGATAATCTAAAAAGAGAGATACAAAAATCACGACCAGCTAGTTATAACCATCGTTCAGAGTAGATGTTCTTGGTATCAAATAATAAAATCGTGTAGAATAGAATAACACACAATTTGCTCAAACACGCAAACGGTCAAATTTAGTGATTCTGTAGCTTCTCTGCATTTAAATATAAATTCGCCCGTCGGCGTGGATTGTTGTATAAACTCAAGCACTGTATAATTTGTTACTTTCGGCTTCTACGATGTTAACATCATTCATTGTTACCAACATTTCAATCACCAAATCGTTACAGAATATATCTTATCTTTTACCAGTTAAATCATTTCAAACCATTTATTTTGAACGACGACCTTTTTGTCATTTTTATTATTATAAATTAGCCTCAATCATTTGAACAAACCTCACAGACCTGTATAGGACTATAGCAACACGATCCTACAAATTACCGGCTTATCGAAAGGTAGGTCTTTCTTAGTTTTAAATTTTATTCATTGCCGTTATGTGGGAGCATCTTTGATTATTTATTAATCATTAATTACCACCGCTCAGTACACTCTCACCCCCACGTAACATAGTCCTGCTCTATGACGAATATAAAAATCGTACTGTCCGAGCCTCTCAATCCATCTAGCTACCTGACCTTCGGAGAACTTGAACGAAAGTGACCACCTAAGGGGAGCATGATCTGTTCCTATCAAAAATCACCTGCCGTACAGATAATGATGAAAATGAATCACGGTCTTTACAACAGCTAAAAGTTCTCTACGAGTGACACAATAATTTCTCTCGGTTTTACTCAGAACTCTACTGTAATAACTAATCACTCGCTCTTGAGCTCCCTGAAACTGTGACAGAACCCCACTGTTTGAGAATCGGTATTCTCAAAGGTATCTCTCAAGAAGCAGCTGTCGCTCAACGTGGACTAGCCAAAACTATTCACTAACCCTGAGAACGCGCCTAGTTACCGGCTCTTCTAGCTGTCAATCATTATTACTTTTCATCTCATTGTGCTTGCACGTGAAGCCTGACAGTACCATCTCAACAAAA
This sequence comes from Neodiprion pinetum, assembly GCF_021155775.2. Lineage (NCBI taxonomy): Eukaryota > Metazoa > Arthropoda > Insecta > Hymenoptera > Diprionidae > Neodiprion > Neodiprion pinetum. Next base: position 14,241,854 of record NC_060235.2, on the reverse strand, counting down.
AAATTATCGTGACACAAATCATAACTGACTTCTCACGTGAATAATACAATCATAATTGGCTTCTCAAGTAATTAACATAAATCATCATTAACTTCTCAAGTGATTAATATAATCACAAGTGACTTCTCAAGTGATTCCTAAGATCTGGAAACACCATAAGACACAATCTGGCTCTCAAGGGATTAATATAATCCAGACATACTCATATCTCAAATAGCACACTGATCAAATTGTATATTAAATAAAACCTAACTTATTTGCAATGTTCTAAGTTCTTCTCATAACTTGTTTCTCAACACCCACCTATTCCTAAAAGAGAGGCGTCTGTATCCAAAATAAAAGGAAGTTCGACCTGAGGATGGGCTAAAATCGGCAAAGAAGTAAGATTGTCATTCAGTTTCTTGAAAGCTTCTTCGCATTCCGGGGTCGAGTTGAAAGGAATTTTGATTCCGGTCAAGTGGTGGAGGGGTTAAGCTATGCTAGCGAAACCTTTTACAAATCTTCTGTAATATGTGCATAGACCTAAGAAGCTACTTGCTCTTCATTTTCAGATGTCGGCCAAGAAGAAACGTTCTCGACTTTAAACGGGTCGGTCGTCACACCTTGAGCTGAGACGATGTGTCCGAGCCTTCTTCTCTTTGGAATAAATGGCATTTTTCGGGCTTATTTTTAGGCTTGCTTGCTTCAGCCCGATTAATTCTTCTTAAAGATTATGAACTTCTTCCTCGAAGTTCTTGCCAAAGACGATAATGTCGTCTAAATAAACGAGACAAATTTTGCCAGTGAGCCCATGGCGAATAGCCTCCATCATTTGTTCAAAATTAGCCGGGGCATTACTTGAGCCGAAAAGCGTGACCTTGAACTGCCATAATCCTCCTAAACCCGTGACAAAAGCTGTTTTTTCTTTATCTAGAGGATCCATTTCGACCTGCCGGTACCCACTCTGTAGGTCGATGGTGCTGAACCAAGTTGCTCCAGCTATCAGGTCGAGTGTCTCGTCTATTCTGGGTAGACGGTAAGAATCTTTCTTTGTTATATCATTCAGCTTCCTGTAATCTATAAAAAATCGTTTGGATCCATCTTTTTTGTTTACAAGGACGATTGGTGAGGCCCAGGGGCTAGACGTTGGTTCGATTACGTCATTCGCTAGCATGTCTTCAACAAGCTTCTTCACCTATTCCCGTGCGTTGAGAGCGAGTATTGTGGGAGCTTGTTTTATCGGTGAGTTTTTTCCAATGTCGATCCTGTGTTTGACGGAAGAACATCGGCCCTTATCACCGCTATTGACGAAAGAATCTGTAAATTTTAACAAAAGAGACCTAAACGATTCTATCTCGGCTGAATTTAACGAAATCGAAGATTTATCGACGAGGATCTGTAAATGAAAAGGAAAGTGACGTTGAAAATCGTCTTCAGAAAGTTCTATTTCTTGAATTCTAGGAGGAGTCCAATAAATTCCATTCCTATTCTTACAAAGAGCGATTTTGCGATTGTTTGAAGCTAGTGAATTTCTCTTACTAGAAAACTGCCTGAGATGACCCCCCTCCCCCCCCTGATTTCAACCAATTGAGGATATGTTATTTTTCATCGAAATCTAAGCGACACGTAATTTTTTCTTATCGGCGGAAAAACGGTTTAAAGAGGTGAATCAGCCCCCGAAGTTGAGCATCCCGAGTGGTTGTTTCATAGTTTCTTATAATTCCAGTTGAGATATTTGAATGAAACCAATTGGAGAATAATTCCTATTACGAATAATGAAAAATGCATTTTAGCTGGTTACGACGGGGTTGAATGGTCAGAAATTATAGGGGTCGAAAGTTGAAAAATTTTTATAACAAAATAACTGTTGTTCGGATTTCAATGAAATTAATTGCATTTGAAACAGTAGAAAAAAGTAGGCGATACATGTTTTTGCGTTTTTCGAAATAACGTCACTTAGGGGATGAACTACCTTTATACACGTGCAGCCGAATTTCCATTAGAATCGCACTATTTTCTACAATTCGTCTCATTTAACATTACAAAGCTCTTTCCAAGCAACAATTTAGGAGCTTCTTCATTTCAATAAATTTTGGTTGCATTTGTAACAAAAACCACTCTTCGAAATTGCCGAACGGTTTCTGGGATAGTTTCTTTTATGATCGTAAAATCTTCCCGAGCCCGGTACTTTAGTAGTTTGTGAGGTTACTGGAATCGATTCCGAGCTTCACAATTTTGGAATCAACATTGCTAATGCTGTGAACATCTAGGACTTTGGTGATTATTTTCTTCCAAAACATTGAAAGAAATCGGAAAGTTAACATGGAATGGCTTATATAACATTGAAGAAATGAAAGTTATCTTGTGACGCAGAAGCACCAAAACAATTTGTTTCGGCGAAGTTCTAATTTTATCTGCCTGTTGCGACGTATCATGCGAGACATATGATAAAAATGAATCAGTTTTTCTGGTTGACTGGCGCGTAAGACACATTAGAGATTGAAAAATTAAAATAGCTTGTCCCTACCGCTTTGGTGACTGTTCAAATTCTCACTGAAAGTCCGGGCGGCGAGTTCAAAAGAAGCAGTTATTATGTGCAGCCAAGCATCAATTGATATTATTGATTCTAACCTTGCAGATTTGGAATCATCACCTAGTAGATGGTACAAAATTATAGAAATATGATATTGTCAGATTTACGAAACGAAAACAACGAATGAGGGAAACCGGGATATATTTTATTTTATTAATCCGAACACATCAGCTTAGCTCCAAGTCTATATTCTAATTCTCTTTCTCTTCTTCCGGTCTCATTTCTTCGCTTTCCGTCGGCCGTCAAGTGCACATTATTGTACACCTATGAATACAAATCTCGACTTATTACGAACCCTACAATATACTGAATTACAGCAATAATTAGTTATTTACTGTCACATTATTTCCGTATTCGGAAGAATATGCATTACATTACTCATTATAAGTACTGCAATAATGGTAATCGTCGAAAAAATTATAAAAAACATAACGACTTTTTGCACCAGGAACCACGAATAATCGCAATATTATTGCATCCTGGAATTTCACAATATGAGGCACAAGTTTCTCCGATGCCGACGTCCACAGGATTTTCGAATCTTTCTGACTTTACTATATCAGCTGAAGGAATACTTCTTTCTCCACTTTTCGTGGTCCTAAAAGAACCAAGTGGTATGTTCGGTCCAATTGTGCAACAGACGTTGTTTAGACCAGATAATGTGTACATAAAAGTATCGAAATCCGGTAAACTTCCTTCAGGTAAAAACGGGTTTTAAATTCCATGATTATTCGCTTATGGAAATGAAAAAGTAGTGTGTATAGTAGTCAATATCATATTATCATATTTTCAGAATATCTTAAAACTTGATTGCAACATATTTTTTTCCCCAACTTTGGTTCAAAAAGTGTACTATTAATTGATTCATGGAGTGGCCACTGCCCCGCAGCTGTACGTGAGGCAACACCTCCGAATAGAAACGTTACATTGAAAATTATCCCTAAAGAAACAACCGGAAAGATCCAACCCCTTGACGTTTATGGTTTTAGGGTGTGGAAAATTTTTCTCAGACATTTCTCTGACAGTGTTTTATTTATGAATTATGAACTAAATTTTCATCTGAGAAATAACATTATTAAATTGCAATCCCTGACTTACAATCAATTATCATCTCCACGATATATCAATCTTTTCAAGTATACTTGGTTTAAAAGTGGTTACACAAAAGTGAAGCCAGAAAGATTCGAAAATCCTGTGGACTGTTACGTCCCAGCCAATAATTACGGCTGCACCTTCTGTGTATCGTAACTTACCGACATGCAATTATCATAAGAGAGCACACATGCTCATACCATAGCCTTTCATTTCCTGAATTAAAGTGTGTGTGTGTAGAGCGAATTATTTCAAGTTACCCATAGTGATAGTTGGCACGACCCACAACAAGTTCCAGATTGAGACAGGCTGCTCTCGCTTGTTCGTCCCAGAACGTAACAGCCTGTTATAAATAAAATGGTGGTAGCGAAGTGAGATAGCCAACTAGAAATAATTCGATCAATCATCAACGTTACTGGAAACAATAAATCCGGAAAATTTTACAAAATTGAAAAACATGTCATCAATCGACGATCGACATTTAATCAAATCACCATCAATATAACCCTCTGACATCGGACATCGTAGTACCAGGATAAAACGTGGCTCCGTAGATCTTCGCACCAGAGAACGTAACACCGCAGATCAGCTGTGACCTGCACGTCCCGCCCGTGGCTGAACCGCCGTCGTCCATCCGCCCGTGCCACCCAGGACTACGAACGAAGTCAGCAAAACTCGCAAACCAAATTATACTCTCCGTAAAGTAAGTCAAACAAAAAAAAAAAAAACGATTTTCATTACCACGTAAAGGCTAATCCAACTCCTATGGATATTAGCGGCTTACAGAGCACAAACGCCACAACCTCAAACCAAACATTAGGATTAAATAGTTCTGGATATGTTAATAAATTCGATTACAAAGATGCTTTCAAGGTAATACCAGAATTCGAAGTACACCTACTGGTTGTTCGCTTCAAAGATTTATAAAAGAATTTAGGAGCGTCAGACAATTCGTAGCTCAATGTGGAGAAGACTTCATAGTAAAAATGTCATGTTCGAAATGTAAAGGAGAACCACTACAACGTGTAATCAGTGCTGACATACAGACAATTGACGAACTAGTTGAATTTTTGAAAACACATTTTAAAACAGACAAAGACATATCAACTTGGATAAAAGAACTTAGCGACTTCGAACAAAGACCATACGAAAGAATTATTGACTTTAATTACAGAATAGGGTCACACTTGCAAATGACACTTGCGGAAATTGATACGAACGGAGACACAAATTACGAAATAATCAAACATTGGGCAACAATGTCCGCAATCAACGCGTTCGTTGCCGGAATTTTTCCACGATACTCTCTTTTCTTAACGAAAGACAAATATGAAACGTTGCAAGAAGTAGTAAACGAAGCTTTACGATTAGAGAAACGCCAAAAGAATATAAAAAACGTAGAAAAAGTTTATAAAACAGTAAGGGAACCGGACAAAAAAACTTGCTATACTGCTCAAACACAGAACTCAAATATATCAACCGAGAACAAAAACTCAAAAGCTTAGACTAAAGAAAATCCAAATAAACAAATTAGCTCAGATCAAATGAAAGCAAAAAATTCTGATCAAAATGCAAATAAATATTGTAACTATTGTAAACGCAATAATCACACAATAGACGAATGCCATTTCTTGAAAAATAAGAAAGATAAAGAAAATACAAATCAAAATCGTAATCAATATGCGAATTTACAATGCAACTATTGCAAAAAATTAGGGCGCATAATTCGAGAGTGTAGAAAACTCGCTTACAATAACGGCAGACGCGGAGTAACCAATACTCAAACAACAGCCGCAACTAACGCACACGCGGGAAACGCTCAAGCTTTCTCCTTGAGTCGACGTGCCGACGGGAAACTCGGAACCTCAGCGTCAAACAATAGCTTCAACATCGCAAAATTAAAGAAACCAAATCAAAACATAACAGAAATCCGTAACACTGAATGCAACATAGGTTCAGTATCCCCAAATCATAAATCACCGTCAATAAATGTAGAATCAGCAGATTTAAAATCTAAAAATAGCAAATTTTTAGTAAGTATAGGATCGCAACTTAATTTAATAAGTATAAACGAATTGAAAAACCCAAAATTGATTGACACTTCAATTACATATGAACTTAACGGTGTTTCAAAACTCTATAAACCCGTAACGTTAGGAAAATTAAAGTAAAAATTAATAACATCACCGGAGAATTCAATGTGATCCCGGATGATTTTCCTTTAGATTATACTGGTATTATAGGATCAGAATTCATGCATGACAACAACGGAAAAATAGACTATCAAACAAAGTTCGTAACCTCAAACAACATCGCTATACCGTTCTCGGAAACAGAAAGCTTTCTGCTGCTGGCCAGACAGAAAACCGCAATGTTCATGGCGAGTCAGGAATCCAGAAATTTTAGAAGGTTACGTACCACGTTTAGATACGCAGGATGGAATATACATAGGCGAAACCGTTGTATCGAAAAATAATGGAATAGCTTATTTATACGCGATCAACACCTTGGATATAGATGTAGAAGTGGAAGTCCCCGTAATTCCCTTGTATCCCTTCGACACAAGCGTAAACGAAGATAACAATTATGCGAAAAATGACACTTTCGAGCACACGAACACTCGGACGCGAGGAAACCGTGCTAATGAGGTACTCAACTTAATGCGAATCGACCACTTAAACTCAGAAGAACGTAAAGCAGTTATTCATCTAATCAATGAATACGCCGACCCTTTTCACGTCCTCGGAGAACCCCTGCGAGCTACTGACACATGCATGCACCGTATAATAACGACGGATGAAATACCATTAAACACAAGACAGTACAGACACCCTCATTTTCAGAAACCAGAAATAGAAAAACAAGTTGCAGATTTATTGAAAATAAATATGATAGAACCGTCAAATCCGGTTTATAATTCACCGCTCTAGATTGTTCCAAAAAAGAAAGACGCAAGAGGAAATAAACGATGGCGATTAGTTATTGATTACAGGAAGCTAAATGAAAAAACAATTGGAGACGCTTACCCATCACCCTTAATATCAGACATTCTAGACCAACTAGGTGAAGCGAAATACTTTTCGATATTTGATTTAGCCTTAAGATTTCACCAAATTACCATGCACCCAGACGATAAGCATAAGACAGCATTTACGAGTTCCCACGAACATTACGAATTTAACAGAACGCCTTTTGGACTAAAAGACGCACCGGCGACCTTTCAACGGCTCGTGGACTCAGTTTTACGTGGTTTACAAGGAATAGATTTGTTTGTATATCTTGACGATATCGTAATTTACGCGCGATCACTTAAAGAGCACGAAACTAAATTTATAAAGCTTGCTGAACGCTTAAGAAAAGCAAACTTGACGTTACAACCGGACAAATGCGAATTTCTTAAAACAGGAGTCAAATACTTAGGGCATGTCATTTCATCAGATGGAGTTAAAGCAGATCCAAAAAAATCGAGGCTGTACAGAAATTTCCTGTTTCAAAAAATCAAAAAATGTTAAAGAATTTTTAGACAGCCGGATACTACCGCCGATTTATAGAAAATTTCGCTAAAATCGCAAAACCTTTATCAAATTTAACCAGCAAAAATTCGGAATTCGAATGGGATTCTGAATCACAGTTAGCTTTCGAAACGTTGTGTGACAAGCTTTGCAAAGCACCTATACTCCAGTACCCAGACTTCTCATCACGGTTCATTGTCACGACAGACGCATCTGGATACGCGGTAGGCGCTATTTTATCGCAAGGAGAACTCGGCAAAGATGCACCCATCGTGTGCGCTTCAAGAGTCTTAAATAATCATGAAAAAAATTATTCAACAACAGAAAAAGAGATGGTAGCAATAGTTTTCGCGACAAAAACTTTTAGACCGTATCTCTATGGTAGACAATTCACATTGATAACCGATCACAGACCGTTAGTATGGGTAAATTCAACAAATGACCCTAAATCACGCGTAATGGGATGGAGAGAACGTTTGAACGAATTCGAGTTCAAAATAAAATATAAAGCAGGTAAAATAAATACAAACGCAGACGCATTGTCGAGAAACCCTGTTAATATTGAAACACGAGAAGTATACTCGATAAAATTTAAATGGAGGCAGTCGACAGATCCTGCCGTTGATGCAATACCAGATATAGCTAGGCTACGATCGTCGTCCGACTCAGCTGAGATATTCAGAAAGAGAGGTACCAAAGCGAGAAAACGATGCCTAAGCACGTCTTTAGACGAAACTATAGCACATACGACGAACATCATTAAAAATCAAACAACTTCAACGAGCATAGTCAACGAAAACCTTTCAGGCTTCCCAAGTACGGAAATCAATGAACATATGGGAAATATGGATTTAATAAACGTAATAAACCTTAGAGGCGCACGATTAGGTTCAAACTTCGATTATTACTAAAATCAAACGATGGATAACGATAGGCCTGCGCAACCTATCGCCAGTCGGTTGAGATCAATATTCTTAGAAAGAAACATAAAATTGCAGAAAACCGGTAAAAAAGGTAAATCTAAAGTCCTCACAAAATGAAAATCGAGCATTAAACGCCACAGTCCATTTAAACATCGCCTTGAACGCGAAGACTCATCGTCAGATGAATCGTCAGACCCTTCTGAAGACCTTATGCCACTAGTTATCAGTAAACCAAATAAAAATCAACCGTCAGCTGACATTGAAAGAGAATCAGAGTCGCAAAGTTTATCACCCAACAGTGATGCATTTCAAGATTTAAACTCAGCTGCACACCAAACAACAAGCATCATTAACGAATCGAGCATGCGCAGCTCCAGACAAGGTACAGATGCAGGGACCGCGATACACAAGCGACACCGCATCTCACACCCGACACAAACTCGCACTTCCAACACTATACCACCGATAAGCGTGAGACACACACCAACAAGTCCAAGAACGTTATTGACTAATGCGAGAAATAACTTTCAAAAAACTCTGGAAAAAAAAATTACAAAATAAAAATCCTTCAAATACAAGTAGAGTCGTACCGTCAATTTCATGTAAAACAAGACAGAATTTTAACGATTATAATCGAAAAATATTAGCAACTACGAACCACAATTCAGTCTTGGGTACGAACCATTTAAATGAAGAATGTACAGAATGACAAATAGTAACAGATTCCACTTTGGCAACGGAATCAGACCAATCTAATACAATAGAAGTTCAAGCCAACGTACACCCCTTACAAGGATCTGTATATGAAAAAAAGTCATTCGAAACCTCACGAATCATGAACGTCGATAATAAATTTGGAGTACCCGTCGCAAAATCAACAGAATCTACCTCAAGTGAAAGTGAACTTCAAGGTCAATCAACACGATGAGAAAATAAATTCGCGAAAAACCGTAAAATCAAAACAAAATGTCAAAATAATAGAAAAACCAACAGTTAGCAAAAAAAAAACGACATGCCGGAACCCCGTCGATCGTCAAGACAACAAAAACTACCTGACAGGTACACAGATAGCAGAAATATCAAAATTCGCGAAGAAAAATCGTCGAAATCAAAGACCGCAAAAAATAAAACAAATATCCAAATTACTAGAGAACAATCTATAAAAATATTACCGACAATAAAAAACCCAATTCCTATAATTCCAACGATTAGTGACAAAGCGATAAATACTGATAAACACGCAAAATGTCAAAATCATAAAAATTTCACACTAGTAAACACTTTAAACGCATCACCTGATTTTAATGCAATTTTAGAACTTAATGATTCACGAAATTTATTATACGATTCAATAGAAATAAGCAATCAAAACAGCGAATCAGATATCACGATATCTGATATCTCGCAAGTATCTGTAGAATTGCTAAAAGAAAAACCTACCAACCTTATAGAGACAAGAGATAATTTAGAAACGAAAATAGACAATTATTTGTGTTTCGTTTCCACCGACGGAAGAGCACTAGGCGAAATAGGTAAATCATTGACCGAAAAAGGATACTTGAAGAATATTAAGCCCACAAAAGAATATCAAAAAGGGCACGTGATAATATTAGGAACACCAAATAAAAGAATCATTGCACTAGTTACTCATAGAAACGAAGTAGTATAGATATGACAGTTCTAACCCACACCATGGAAGCGTACCGGCAGAGTAGTCCCGATCCCTACCTTACCGACAGTTGGTAGGTTACCACCGCAGTGGCAAGCCTTACCCTCGATATTGTTATCGGCTGTTAACAAAGGTCGCGTCACCTGTAATTTTTGCCCGATTCTACCGACAAACAGTTTGACAGTGAAATTTTTGCTCAGTCAGATGAGCGACCATTTTGATTTTTGCTTGGTCAGATAAGCAGCCATTTTGATTATTGCTTAGTCACATGAGCATCCATTTTGATTTTTTCACCGTCAGATGAGCAGACATTTCAAATTTTTCATTGTTAGATGACAGACATTGTACCCACGGAATTCTTATCTCTAATTTTACGGACAGTTGGCGTTAGTGGGTGTTGCCGCAGGTTTAACGTATGTGGCGACCCCACCGCATTATCAATCAATCGCTATTCCACCGATCGACTCTGCGTGATGTTTCCAATGCTCGCCGCAAGATAGTTGCATTTTTTCACCACTCACTTTGTCAAACGCTTGTCTCTGCACGAAGAATTTTTCAAAATGCGAGAGAAGTTTCAAACCGCCATTCGAATTTGCACGAAAGGAGATACGCCCACCCTCCACCGAACAAAAACCAACCAGCCAATCGTTTGCAGGATGTACACAACGTGATGTGCAGGCAAAAATTGTAGCATGGCAACAGTATAAGCGGGGAAAATTTTCTCAAGAGCCCACTACATGCTTTTTTGATAATCGATTTTTTTCTCGTCGCATGTCCCACGCTAATATGGTGAGGGGTTTGCGGGTTCGGACCTGTTCGCCATAAAGAGTCGTAAACCCCAAAAACGGTATGTACAGAAACCACCAGGTCAAGAGTGGGCAAGACCAGATTTTTCTCCAGTCAAACACCGCCCAGTACCTGCTTTTTTGATGATCGATTTATTTCTCGTCGCATGTCCCACACTAATGGGGTTGGGGGTTTGCAGGCTCAGACCTGTTCGCTATAAAGAGTTATAAAACCCAAAAAATGTATATGCACATTCTCGCGCCAAACACTGCTCGCTATCTGCTGTTCGTTGAACCGTTTATTTCCCATCACATGTTCCACGCTGATTAGGGATGGGGTGTGCAGGTTTAGACCTGTTCGCCATAAAATTTTTTTATTCTTTGATGGCGGGGGTGGTACAAAGCTTGGACCCCCACCACCACACCCAAATTCTTGCGATCTATCGGTATATATTAGCTCAACGCATCCGATGCAGACTCATCAGTCTTACACGATACGTGCAAGTCAAAAGTTCGACGAAGTTCTGCTTATATCAACACTATAGTCATGGCCGCCGGAACATACTCAAATCTCGTCAAGATAATGGAGAATGCGCACAATTTGTTGGGTGTGCTGCATCCTGAGCGGAAGGATGACGATATCTTCGGCAACAACTGCGGCAGCGACAGCAGCAGCGGCAGCTGCAGCAGCACGCTGTGGTGATCGGTGCTAATATCGGCAGTCCTGCAGGCGTACTGTGGGACAACGTCGATAGTGCTTTTGCCAACCGGATCCGAACGGGAGTTGTCAAAAATCTCGGGCATAAAAGTTTGGAAACCTTTTTGGATGACGCGCAGCGGATCATCGTTGAGCGATTAGGGCTGGTACTGCGGGAGGAGGGAAATGTGAAGGTTAACCTCACATTATCCTGCAAATTTGAAAACACAAAGCACGATGGGATTGCGGAAGAAGTTAAAAGCTTCAAGACCTCCAACACCGCGATCCTCCCCTCGAGCGGTATAGACGGTTAGCTTACACGCGCAAGGAACGGTCTGCTTGTAAAGGTTGAAGATTTTCAACAACGCGATTCTGCGTGGAGCATGATCGAGATCCTCAATACTGCCGTAAACATCAACCGGTACCAGCCTCTCGCCGCGGGGCTTTCGACATTTGTCGAGCTGTCCAAGGATATTCAGCGGAGAAGAGCAGTAGTAAACGTGAAAAACGATGACGAAAGATGCCTTCTCTGGTCCGTCACAGCAGCCCTCGACCCGGTCAACACCCACACCGATAGGACTCATCACTATCGTCGTTATATTTCAGAATTGGACTGTACAGGTATCAAATTCCCTGCTACTCTACATGATGTGAAAAAGCTTGAGAGATTGAATAATTTGCGAATCAACGTATATGGGATAGAATCTGAAACTTTTTGCATCATGCAAAATCGGATAAAAGCGTCATCGTGCCAATTTATTTGAGCGATCATTTGAGTACCGCGAACATTGACACGATTCATCTTCTGATGGTTGAGAGTAATCCAGAAAATGATATGGCTGGCGAGTTAACATCAAGATTCGACTTTGCTTGGATTGAAGATCTTTCACGATTGGTGAGCAAACAATTGTCTGATCATAATGGTCAACTGTTTTTATGTGACAAATGTTTGTGTCACTTCACCGTGAAACATGCCTATAACAATCACCGACAAGATTGCATTATGCTAAATTAAGTACGCATGGAATTTCCCGAGTCTAAAGATATCACATTTTCAAATTTTCAAAACAAAGGTACCGTCCCGCTTGTCGTTTACGCCGACCTCGAATGCATATTAAAGTCTGTACCGGTTGATCAATTCCAAAACCACGTTTCAACCCATAGAACATGTGAATTTCAAAAGCATAGTGTAGCATACTATGTACATTGCGCGTACGATGAGATTTTATCGGAATTCCACAGTAAACGCGGTGCCGATTGCATAGATTGGTTTATGCAGCAGCTTAAAGATTTATCGATCCAAATAGAGTCACGCATCGAAAACATGATTCCGATGGAGTCTCTTACCCAAGTGCAACGCGATAGTCACATGCGCGCAAAAAATTCTTATATTTGCGAAAAGCCGTTTACCCCTGAGGAGAAAAAGTGTCACGATCTCTGTCACTTCACGGGTAAATATCGTGGTCCTGCTCATAATTGGTGTAATTTGAATTTCAGAGAGACGCACACAATTCCAATAGTTTTCCACAATTTGTCTAGTTACGATTCACACTTTTTAATAAAATCCCTCGCGTCAACTTTTCCCGGTAAAATTACCCTGCTACCCATAAATAAGGGGAAATATATATCTGAGTAAGAAGTTTCTTCTCTGCATGCACGATGTATAAGGTGTAGATGTTGTGTTTACCCTTTTTGAATCCTTGCTTCCGATGAGAAGCCCGTAAGACAAGCAATGCCGTCTATTGAATGATATGCGGATGTGCAAATCATTTATCTACGAGAGAATATTTGTTGAAAGAATGTAAATTCGAAAAATTGGTGATTTCGAAAAATTAACGACGGAGCCAGGAATCGAACCTGGCGTCTAGAAATGCTTGACCGGAGCCTTACTCCACTAGACCACCTAGCCGCCCTGACTCCGTTGTCGTTAATATCTCTCTTCACCAGTGAGTTCGAATTTGTTTTTCTGTGCCCGGTTTATGTGTGAGTGAGAAGTTTCTTCTCTGCATGCACGATGTATAAGGAGACTCTAGGAACTCCTTATACATTATACATGCACGATGTATGAGGAGACTCTATGAACTCCTTATACATCATGCATGCACGATATATAAGGAGACTCTAATGTGTAGATGTTGTGCTTACCCTTTTTGTATCCTTGCTTCCGATGAGAAGCCCGTAAGACAAACAATGCCGTCTATTGAATGATATGCGGCGAATGAAATGAATCGTATCAAAGTTCACTTCGCCAAACCTATTTATGTCGGTGCATCAATTCTAGATCTGTCAAAAATCTTTCTCTACGATTTCCACTATAATTATATTGAAACCAACTTTCCGAATAAACAAGCTAAATTGATGTATACCGACACAGACAGCCTTATTTATCAATTCAATGGGCCTAATATCCACGATATTGTAACAACGGGGGAAATTAAGAAAGGTCTAAGAGAATCAAAGAGTTCTCTGTGCGATTTAAGCGAACGCCGAGCCAAAGAAGTCTCACGAACAAGGAGTATTTTAGAAAGAAAATAGATGTATTTGGTCACGAAGTTCTCTTTTAAAAGTCTAGAGACTGACTGTTTTTGCAATAATGTCGGTTGACGCAGCAACCTTATTCTTTTTAAAGACATAAGAGGTTTATAAACGAATTTTATCTATGATGACTACTAGATCATTTAAAAGGGGACAAAACGGGTGATTTCACCCCTTGTAACAATATCATCAAACGTGATGTAGATACAATGTTTGATACCACTGACTGTCCGCCCGACAATGTTTATGGTATTCCCCGTAAAAACAAGAAATGACTAGGGCTGATGAAGGATGAAAATAATGGTAAAATTATGACAGAGTTTGTGGGACTGCGAGCAAAGCTGTACACATTTACTACGATGGGTGAGCATGGGGAAAAATATGACAACAGTGTGAAAGCGAGTAAACCTGCCAAGGGTGTAAAAAATTCATCGATAAATAGCATCACGTTTGATGATTATAAGCGCTGTCTGATGGCTTACCAAGAGTTGACTCTCCCACAGTGTTTAATACGTAAGAAAAAACACGAAGTAAGCACGATCGTACAAAAAAAAACTAGCTCTGAGTTGGCAAGATAACAAGCGGCAATTGATACCTAGACAGACCGACACCGTACCTTCGGGGTTCATCCAGCCCTCCAATAGCTATAGGATGAAACTGTAGACGTAGAACTGATGTAAATATTTGATTTTTGACGCCTCGGACGATCCAGCATCAGGCGGAAACGTTTTACCATCAATACGATATTTGATGGATTTGGAAATGTGAATTCACATACTTAGCAATTATTTATTTATCATTATTATTATATCGAGCAATTATTCATATCAATTCGTTTACCTCGAGAAAAGTTTTCAGAAAATGAAAAAAAGTTTTCAGTAAACGAAAAAGTTTTCAGAAAATGAAAAAAACTTTTCAGTGAACGAAAAAATGTTTTCAGAGAATGAAAAAAAGTTTTCTGTTTGAAAAACTTTAGTTACATGTTTGCTTTTCTTGTGATTGGACTGGTAACTTTCTGTATGTATGGATTTACGCTGTCGAATTCACTTTCGCCTACAATGAGTGAATGAGCACCTAAGAGTATAATTCTGCAAGGGCGCAGATAATCTATCAGTCGCTATTCCCAGAATTGTGACCTCACCGAACGACTGCTGAACACTCCATGATACAACCAACCACCCCATACAAAAGCGCCACCGCGGAGCGGCGCTCACTTCTAGTCTGACCACCGCCGAGTTTGTTCAGCATCGAGAGTTACAAGACCCCATATTTTTCTTGACTTACAGGTTGACACTGAGTACCCTCTGTTACGTTATCGCACCGAGTTCGTGCACTGTCGTCAACGCAGCTAGTTCGTGCAACCTTCCTGAGATCCTTTCAAGCACCTAGTTCGTGCACTCATCCAAGGCACCTAGTTCGTGCAACCTTCCTGAGATCCTTTCAAGCACCTAGTTCGTGCACTCATTCAAGGCATCTAGTTCGTGCAACCTTCTTGAAATCCTTTCAGGCACCTCGTTCGTACAACCTTCTTGAGAGCATTCAATCCACACACTGTACAAGATTGCACCATTCGTGCAATGTTGTCCGCAGCGCCTAGTTTGCGCTTTTTTCTCTAGTCGACTCGTCCTATTACATTCATAATACGCATTATGTGTACTGTTTTCCTATAGACTGGATATTGTCTACTTACATTGGAAAATAACCAACTTGTGTCTACATCCCTAGACGAACCTCCTCAACCAACAACGAACTAATGCTATTTCTTTACTTCACAGATTCTTCCAATACCGACCTACTCACGCTACGTGATAACACCACTCTTATTCTTCCAATTGCTTTAATTGCCTTATCTTATGTCAGTTATTATATTTCTCTTAACAATATATCTTTTATTCTTACAGACTCAGTTTGATCCTTCAACCGAACCATCCAAGCCATTTCCTTCTCTTGTTTTCAAACATTTTCAGTAAACGAAAAGAAGTTTCCAGAAAATGAAAAAAAGTTTTCAGAAAACTTTTTTCCCATTTGATTAACAGGTAAAAAAAGTTTTCAGAAAGTGAAAAAAAATTCTCTGAAAACAAAAAAAAGTTTTTAAAAAAATAAAATGTGTAATAATCGTATGGAAGAATTGCAGATTATCATGACTATTATTAATATTATTATTATGACTATCATTATTGTTATTATAATTTTCATAGAATCGAGTTTGGCACATGTGCGTACAAAGGAGATGAAATGTGGAAATACATGTATATTCGAAATCTTTTATTGTAATTCGGAAAATACATACAAATTTTCCTACATGTCTGCTTTATTTATCCAACTATTGTGCGAACTATCAAAACACAACCACTTTGCATAAAACTGATTCCCCCGTTTGCGTAATACTTTCTCCACAAGGTAGCCGTCGAGGTATTTCACTTTGCTGAGCTCTTCCTCGTAGAAGCCTCCTTCGATGGGATGATCCTGATAATCGGGAAGTTCGTAGGCAGGTGGATTGGTATTTTTCACCTCACTTACGGTGAATATTTCATTCGTCCAATTGGGTGTATAGCCTTTTTCGAATACAATCTTGTACTTGCTGATTTGAACTCGATCGCCCACACTGAATTTCCGCGCCCGATCAGTTCGTTTGATTTGCCGAGGTTTGTACGGGCTACGATACAGCTGTTTTTCATTCTCCGTGCTAACATCCACCGGTTTCATCGGAATCGTGGAACGTTTGGTGTTGTTGTAGGACTTCATTCAATCATCCAAAATATTAATCGACTCGTACGATCCTTGGAGAGTAAACCGCTTCCACATTTTATTTTTCTATGTTCGATTAGAACGTTCACATAGCGACGCCTTGAAGTTGCTAAATGTCGAATACATGTTGATATTGTGATGCTTCACCAGGGCTTCGAATGAGCTGTTGTAAAATTCTTTGCCATTATCAACGTGTAGATGTGCAGGTATACGGCTCTGGGCCAGTACAGAATTCTTGGCAGCAGTAACATCTTTCCCACTCTTGGACTTCATCCGCACCGCCCACGCGTACTTGGAAAATATGTCGATGATTGTTAGTAAGTATTTGCATCCCTTGTTGCGCGAGCTGTATGCGGTCGTATCGACGAGATCAGTTCGCCAGGTCTCATTCAGTCCGCATACATCTACGAATCGGCGCATATAGTTGCGTCGAGTCTGTCTGTGAAGTTCAGCAGCTATAACAGTCTTCATTGTTCCCAACTCTTCGCCTTCCAATTTCTCTAATTGTCGCTCAACCATTCTGGTTCCTCAATCAATACTAATTCCCTGCTGGCTTGTTCCAGCGTGGGTGTTGCTTGATCCCCAATATGGTTGATGCGACTCGAAGCGTTTTCTACGATTTTGTTATTCATGTGTAGCTGTTTCAACTCCTCGTTGTGATTATGCGCGAAACTCGCAAAATTTGATTGAAAAGTATCCACAATATCCACAGCCATAGATCGTAAAGCGGTGTTGAGAACTTTTAGGGAAACGGCATCGTTTTCCATCTGCGGATCAGCGATATTACACAATCGTTTGCTATCTATATCGTACTGATTGTCGTTGGTGGTTTTGAATCCAACACCCGAAGGCCCTCGAATGAATTTTTTACCACCATCACGCTCCGAGTGTCGTCCGAATATGTCTATGCTCATCACTGGACGGTCACTGAACAAATGATGATTTTATGTTTACACGCCGCTAATGAACGATCCGGCCTCGAGCAACTCTTCAATAATGGAGACTATTTCACTTCCGTCCAAAATGCTGAACTAAGAACATCTAAGCAGGAACAGGTCGTCAAAATTTCTTGAGGATGGTCGGCAGGGCCCGGCCGAAACGTCGAAAACGTTAAACATGTTAAAATTTCTCTTTACCTGACCGGAATTTTCGACTGAACTTTCTTCTTCAAGGAGACTATTTCGTTGGAATGGTTGGTATTGCCTGCAGCCTGTGACGCCATGAGCAGCCGGAGGCGATCTACAATTTCGTTTGGATCATCCCAGTAGACGTAATCAACATCTTGCCCCTCCTTTCGCGCAATCTTATAGTCGGGTAAGCCTTTACCTGATTTTTTCGGCGAGCCAACGTGTTGTGCGATGAAATTTCTATACTTTGCGCTTTTGAAATCATCTCGAAGGCTTCCATCGGCTTGGTAACGTTTCGGATGCGCATTTGTCGTCGTTACAATTTTTATATAATTATTCTTATCCACATCATTTACAATCGATGCATCGGGTGATTTTTTAAATAGTAATTCGAGTAATCCAGGTGTTCTCTCATAACTTTTATCCCCCACATTGACCAGATTATCAGTGCAATTGATCGGCGTATCACCAATCATCATACCGTTTGTCAACTTTCGAACACCGTATGTGGTATCCAAATCCCTCTTTTTGCTTGTGCTGAACATTTTCAAATATCGCGCCATGGAATCCGTTGTATTCTTTACCGGCGTACTTGTAGTAGAAATTTCACCAAACTTCAGTGTTTTATCATTTGCATCCATGAAATTCCCATCGTCGATATCCTCATCCTCCTCATCATCGTCATCGTCATTCCTGGTACTCTCATCATCTTTTTCTTCTTTTCTCTTCATTGTCACATCCGGTGGTTCCGTTTTAATTTCATGTTCAATATGCTGCTGTCTTGAGGTATCAACCAATTCTTGCAACGGTGTTACTAAAGGTTTGAATACCTCGCCCATAACCTGTTCGGTCGTGTCCTTGTCCAACTCGAGCATCTTATGCTTCCGCCGTATGACATCGGATGCTTTCGATATTTCACTCAATGTATCTCTCTGCTTACGAATCTTGGCACTCTCCATGTTGCCGGCTCGATTGTTGCAACGAAACTGTGCAAGTTTATGTTAGTTTATGCTTATAAAGCAGTCAAACCCCTTCCAATTTCGTCCCCATTGATTTCGCTATCCTTGTTAATTACTGTAAAACTGTAATTGTCATCATTTCAGCATGCCGAGCACAAGTCTTTAAAGTGCTGATACGTCATGTCTGTGTTCACATGATCATTGTAGATGTGTTTCAGATTTATATCATCCTGTCGAAATAGCACCAATCAGTTTGCGTTGTCACGTACTAGGTATTTTGGAATGCGCGCATACGTTCGACTTGGATAAAAGCTATCGATATCGCGATGCCTGCCCATGCTGAAGTATGCTCTGATATTATCTTGCTTTTTACAGGCCACATCGTCGAAAATCATAACAGAGTTGGGGCGAGCATCTTCCGGTTTTACAACCTCGTCGTTCTCACGAAACGGGAAATAACCCACACCCTGCACGGCTTCTAGTGACTTTTGCAAAAATTGATACTTTGGCTCGATGAGAGATTTCGAATAGACATAGACATTTTCGAATCGCAATCCATTGCCGTGCGTGATAAGTGAGAGAAGAGTTTTAGTTTTACTACAATTCGACGGCCCGCAAAAAATTGCTCTCGCCGTATTTGGTAGCAATTTTCCATGTCGTTCTTTTATCTTCCTCTTTACACGCGGAACCATTTTATCGAAATTCGCGATACGTAGTTTATCGGGCTGATCTTGAAATCTCATGATGCTTCGTTAGCATGACAACGAGAACTAAGATGACGGTATATATATTCCTCCTTTTATAGAAATCACGTTAGTTGTTGCCCGACTATAAGGACGTGCACACGGAAGAAACGCGGTGGTGGTTTGATGAATAAAATCGTCAACCATCTCCCAGTTGAATTGCATGTGCCAGGATATCAGTACAGCGGACCTGGAACGAAATTAACCAAGAGGTTAGCTCGTGGAGATTTGGGGATCAATCCGCTGGATGCCGCGTGTAAAGACCACGACATTGCATACGCAAAGAATCGCGATATCACAGCGAGAAATCTTGCCGACAAAGCGCTCGCTGAGAAGGCGTGGAATCGCGTCTTGGCCAAGGACGCTGGTGTGGGTGAAAAGGCTGTAGCCTGGAGAGTTACCAACACTATGAAAGCTAAATCCAAATTCGGAATGGGTTTAGCTGCGAAGCGGTCGAAACTTGGAGCGGCTGCGAAAAAGAAATCTAGAACTGGCGGAAAGAGTAAACAGCGGAAGAAAACTGTGAATCTTAAATCCATCATCACAGCAGCAAAGGTCGCCATGCAACCGGGTTATAAAGCCGTCGAGTCGGCGTTGGCGGGTGCTCGTGCAGCTGCGCGTGGAACTGGGAAGAATGTTCGTATGCCTAGCGATATACCTGTGCCTGATAAAATTGGCGGCATCCTGCCGTTTGTCATTCCAATTTTGGCTGGTCTAAGCGCTACTGGGGCTTTTGCGGGTGGTGCTGCGGGTGTAGCTCACGCTGTCAACGAAGCTAGTGTCAACAAACAGCGGTTAAACGAGGCCAAACGGCACAATACAACAATGGAGGCGATTGCTTCGGGCAAGGGATTATACCCGCGACCCTACCGCGGCGGAATGGGCCTGTACTTACGTCTGGCAAAAAACTGATAAAGCTACCACACCGAGCTCTCACCAACATAGATTTACGCAACTATGCTGGAAATATGAAAATTTCACATTTTCGTGGCGTTTTCATGCGGAATGATCTGCCGAAATCAAGACCAAAAATGCGAGAATCCGCAATTATCAATCTTGACGATAAAAACGGTCCCGAGACACATTGGGTTGCATACAAGAAAAATGGTGACCATGTTGTGTATTTCGATGTTGGTAGCGTTAAATACAATAATAAGAGGTATCAGGAATATGATACTGTGATTTGCGGCCACTTGTGCCTCAAATTCCTCAGCGAACAACTATAAAAAGACAAGTGTTACACGAGCAAGCATTAGTCATGTCGGAATCGTTGACGTTAACACTGTCAGGCATATCCTCTGTGCCGGATGCTCAATATTTCCCCCCAATCGAGTTATCACCAGAGAAGAACTATGTTTTCGGACTTGTCGAGTTCCTGACATTCCATTCAATACCCAATATTGATGAGACGTGTAATAAATTCCACCTGAAACGAGCGGACAAGAGCAGAGAGAGCATTACGATACCCACGAGAAGTTATGAAATTGAGGATATTGAAAATTTTCTGCGTAAGAAGCTACCCTCCGACATCACCCTTAGTCTGGAAGCAAACGACAACAAGCTGAACAGTGAAGTCACGTGCAATCGTGTAGTAGACCTTAAGCCCAAGGATTCCATCGGCCGATTATTGGGATTTGAGGCGGTTGAGCTAGCACAAATTGTTACTCATAAATCTGAATTACTAGTAGCCATTCTGAAGGTTAATACTTCACTCGTTGAGTGTAGCATAACCACAGGGGCGTACATAAACGAGTGTCGAGCTCACACGATTCACGAATTTTTCCCAACCGTTCCATCGGGATATAAGATTGTCGAAGTGCCTGCCAGCGTCATTTACCTGCCAATCGCCGTACAGTCGATACATCATTTACAGCTTAGAATAGCCGATCAAGACAACGAGCTGATTAATTTTCGCGGTAAAACGATTACTGTACGTTTACACGTGAAATCACTCAAATAATGTGTCTACTGCCCAGTAAAAGCTCTCTACACATTCATGGAAAAATCACAAAAGATAATGGTATGGCTGCGGTGACGGTTACGAAATTGATCAATATGGCCGTTTGTCATTTGTTTGAGGAAGTTCGCTATGAGTTGAACGGTGTAGAGATTGATCGGAATAAAAATGTTGGCATCACCAGCACTATGAAGGGTTACGTATCCGTGACTCCAGGCCAGCAATATAGTCTGGAGAATACCGGGTGGTTGAGTGGGGATAACGAACTAACCGATGCCGCTGGAAATTTCGATGTTGTTCTACCGTCAAATTATGTGCTAGGCTTCGCTGAAGATTATCGTCGAGTCATCGTCAATGCTAAACATGAGTTAATTCTCACATGTTCCAACACTGATTTGAATGCCGTGATTCAGGCCTCGATCACGGAAAACTTTAGAATCACCCTAAATAAAATCAAGTGGTTGTTGCCCTACATCAAACTGGCAGATGAACCGAAAATCCAGCTACTCAACTACATCGCCAAGGATCCGGCCATATCCATGAGTTTTCGTTCTTGGGAAACGTACGTGTATCCGATGCACCCGTCAACAACGCGGCATATATGGTCAGTCAAGACATCGACGCAGCTTGAGAAGCCAAGATATGTCGTTCTAGGATTTCAAACTGCAAGGAGAAACGAGTCGCTGAGAAATGCCAGCGTATTTGATCATTGTCGGATCAGAGATGTAAAACTCTTCCTCAACTCACAGTGCTATCCCTACGAAAATATGAATCTTGATATATACAATAATCAATACGCCATTCTCTATGATATGTATGTTCGGTTACAAATGACCTACGACAACAAAGAAGCTGAGCCTTTGCTATCGAAGCGTAAATTTATAAACCGAGCCCCCCTCATCGTCATCGATTGCTCCAAGCGGAACGAAACATTGAAAACTGGACCTGTGGACATTTGATTGGAATTTGACTCTAGCATTGCATTTTCACCACACACTTCTGCCTACCGCATGATCTTGCATGACCGCATTGTTGAATATAATCCGATCAGTGGTACTGTAAAAAAATTGGTGTAAGTCAATTCTGAGATAAGATATTAAATTATTATTATTATTATTGTGCGAATAATGAAAATATGTGTAAGGTTATTTGTTCAATTCAAAATATGATGATCTATTTCCATTATTATGTATATGCTGAAAACAGAATGTAATTGTAGATAAATAAAATAAACAAATATTTAAAACATCCGACGGTTATTTTTTGAAACGTTCACCCTTCGACCATACGATAAATAAATGAAGAAGCTGCCATCCTGCGGTGAGCATTGGAAACATCACGCAGAGTCGATCGATGGAATATCGATTGATCGATAATGCGATGGAGGGGGCACCACATACGACAAACCTGCGGCAACACTCAGTAACACAAACTGTCGGTAAGATCGGAGATAGCAATTTTGGTGGTCAAATAATTACCATCTCACAATAAAAAAATGTGTAATGTCTGCTCATACGACGGTGAAAAAATCAATATGGCTGCTCATTTGACTAAGCAAAAAATCTCACGATCAAACTGTCTGACGATGAAAAAATCAAATCGGCTGCTCATCCGACTAAGCATATAATCAAAATAGCTGCTCATCCGAATGAGCAAAAATCAAAATGGCAGCTCATCCAACCAAGCAAATGATTCATTGTCAAACTGTCTGTCGGTAAGATTGGGCAAAAATACTGGTGGCATCATCTGTGTTAACAGTCGGTAACAATTCCGTGGGTAAAGCTTACCATCGTGGTGGTAACATACCGACTGCTAGTAAGGTAGGAATCAAGATCGGCCGGTACGCTGCCATCTTTGGGGTTAGAACTCTCGTATATACATTACTGATATCCCTGACGAAGAGTCAGCAGCAGCAGCACCACTTCATCCTAGCGACGAATGGCATCATTTGCTCAAAACTTTTTTTCTTCATACCTCGGTCGAAAGAACGTACTTTCGGCCCTGATTTCGAAGCAGAAAGTTCAACTTTTGTGCCTTGCTAACGCTATGGATGCGCCCTCTACAACAGCGGGAGTAAACATTTCTCTCGTGCATGCCGGTACGCGAGACTGCCACAACTGCCGTCATTGCCGGCTACTACCACATAGTTAACCATAACTGTCTTATTGTTGTTCCGCAGGATCAAGAGATAACGTTAAATTTCTTCAATTTATATTAATTAGATTCTAATAAGATACTAAAAAATAAAATACAATGAGTAAAATCACTTCGAGTGACGAATCAATGGACGAGGAAGGAGTGATCAGAGATTTTGATGCAGAGGCTGACTTAATAATACAAACCGGCACATTAACAAAGAAGTCAGCAGACAGGTACAAATTAGTCTACGATGCGTACAAAAAATGGGAGAAAGACCATACAAGTTTTGAGTCAACTTCAGAAGAGACTAATTTGATTGTATATTCCAAAGAATTGAGTTAGAGGTTAAGCCCTCCAACTCTATGGTCCTTTCGATCAATGTTAAAGAAGACCTTAAGTGCATAC
This sequence comes from Neodiprion pinetum, assembly GCF_021155775.2. Taxonomy (NCBI): domain Eukaryota; kingdom Metazoa; phylum Arthropoda; class Insecta; order Hymenoptera; family Diprionidae; genus Neodiprion; species Neodiprion pinetum. The sequence goes on along the minus strand of NC_060235.2, from coordinate 14,217,991 downwards.
AAAAATATTGACATTATTAAATTTCAAAATTTGAGAAATTTTATTGAAAACAATTCTAAAGGACATAAATCTAAAAAGTCATTAGTCTTTGAGTAAAATCAAATAATGGACCTTATAAATAATGCACCAGACCTCACACATTTAGTTACACAGGTAGGTATTGAAATTAATTTTATCAACCTCTTCATTAAATCAAAATCTCATTCTTATAATGATAATTATTATTATTATTTCAGGTGAGTCTTATATTTGGCATTTGTTGGGCCATGCAACGTGATGAGCTTAGTGAAATTCAATTGGATGATATCGAAGATCCTGGTGATAAGTATCTTTTTTCTGTCAGCGAAACGGAAAATGATGTTCCTCGTAAATTTATAATTGGGAAACATTTCTATCCCAAGGTCAAGCAATACAGCTCTTTGAGAACTGAGAAACCTTTTACCAACAGATATTTTATCAAATATTATAATGGAAAATGCCTGAAGCAAGTCATCGGCAGAAATGAAATCGGTGAAACGCCTTACTTGATAGTAGATAAACAAGGAGAGTTCTGCGTGGAAGCACCTTCTTTACCGACCAGGCCGACCAGTACGCCTATACATGCATCCCAGACGCAAACCCTTGAAAGTTACCCCCACTCTCGTAAGATAAAACGTGCTCTGCCGACCGTTCGTCGGTAAGAAAATCTCCCAAATGACCATGATTGTCGGTAAAAAATCCTCCAAATGACCATGATCGTCGGTGAAAATCCTCCAAATGACCATCATTGTTGGTAAAAAATGCCTCAAATTGCCGTGGTGTTACCCCTTGTGGGATAAGTTGTGCTCTTTTTCGGTAAAGAAAGTCATGCTCATCGAGCGGGATCGATAACTGCATTACCGAGCGCACTCCGTGAACCCTCAGGCGTTCGAGCGGTCCCCATGAATCCTCGAACGTTCGACCGGGAATCCTGGCGTGTGTCAGGTTTTGAGAGCTTCCAGAAGGTTCGAGAAGATTCTCACGGCCTTGAACGAATCTAGACAAACAACGCGTTCGACAAGTTTCGACTTGACGGCGAGCGGCATGCGGTCAAAGGATTTCGGTGCGACGTTGAATTTTAGACAAACAATTCTCGGAATCATCCGACGAAAACAATACTCGGAATCGTCCGACGTGTTTCGACTCGACGGTGATCGGCATGCGGTCAAAGGATTTCGGTGCGACGTTGAATTTTAGACAAACAATTCTCGGAATCGTCCGACAAAAACAATACTCGGAATCGTCCGACGAGTTTCGACTTGACGGCGAGCGGCCTGCGGACAACGGATTGCGGTGCGACGTCGAATCCTGGAAGGTTCTAACGTAAAATCGAAGACACATCATTTCGGTAGCTTCTAGAAGTTTTTCAAGGATTCTGTGTGCCTGGTGGGAGGAATACGGCTATAAAAGGCTGAATTTCAGGTCATAAAGACAGTCTTGCACCTTCAGCTTTCATGAAGAGAACTCCAAATAAAGCGGAAATAAATCTTCTTCTTGCAAATGAGAAGTGCTTTGGAACAACAACGTGAATTGAAGAAACGACTAGAACTGCTCATCAAGAATGTTGGAGAAGTAAAACATCTGCTGAAAATCAGATCTGACCTCAATCAACTCACAAGAGATTTTGAGCACGTACAACTCGACAGTAACGATCATAGACTTTTCAAAATTGAACGAAGTCGCTCGCCTGGAGACACGTCTGCCCTTGAAAAAGCTCTCGGACCTCGAAGTATACTTCGAATACCGAGTCAGTGGCGTTCGTCGGGTTAAAACGAAATTTGGTGATGAAATCGTTCTGGACTTGGAGGACTCTTTCACGATTTTTCTACCCAATCGACTGACCAAGGCCCTCCGAGAAGATGAAGATTTGTTCCAGAAGGTGACGACAGCCAGTAAGGAGATACGGTTGCATCTACGCTATCTTGGCGGACCGTACGGTCAACTTGAATTCGTATACGTATAATCTGAGTATCACATTCAAATATCCAGTGTCCTGTGGATGTCTTACGTTCAATAAACAAAAGAAAGAAAGATTGAAATTATGAATATTTTTTCATTTATCGCCTAACCATCTTGTATACCTTCAATCCTACGTACGTTTTTGTACCTTGTAATTGCATCTAAAATGAAGTCTTGAAATCTAAGAAAATGCCACTTCGAACACCACTAAGCAACGATGGAGGGTTTCGAGCTGCGTTTGCGTCTTGTAACTGTGATGTGAACTCTACGATGAATTTTGGACGGGTTCAGGCAAGACTAGAGTGCGAGGTCGACCGATAGCTGTGGTAGTACACATTCAGAGCCAAGGATCTGCGGTGTTGGGTTACTATCGCTCTGGGAATTCAAAACATGATGACGTTGGTGTACAGATTAGTCCAGAATGGGATGCAAGGTTGAGGCGCAGTTGAGATTTCGTTTGACAAGTTTTTATTAATTTTATGAGAAAAGTATTACATATATAGATGTATATCTTTGACCCTGAAAGATTCTCGGAATCGTCCGACGAAAACAATAGTCGGAATCGTCCAAAGAGTTTCGACTTGACGGCGAGCGGCCTGCGGACAACGGATTGCGGTGCGGCGTTGAGTTCGTGAGCCCTGTGAAGACGCCGCCTCGGTGTGTGTGAGTCACGTCGGTATTTACCCATGTAAGGGACCATGTCAGCGTAGAGCGATCATTCTAGAGCAAGCTTCGCAACTCTATCTTTGTCAAGTGTGTGATCGAAAGAAGAAGAAGAAACATGGATTCCGAAAAGTGTTTGAAATTAATACAAATTATGGAAACGGCGTTCAAGATTTTATCTGAAAAATCGTCACCGGCAAAAATTGCAAAATGGATTCGATTCGGAACCCAAAATACCAGGCTTTTGAATGAAATCTTACGCAACAACGCCTCAACGATCGGGTAGAAGACAAGAATTTTGACTACAATTGGAATTCTGAAATCTTTGACGGTCACATTTCAATAATTTCAAAAAGTGGGTGACGGATTACGGAGCCGACGAAGAAGCGATCGAGGAAGGTGGGAAGATTTGGAGACAGCTTTCGAGAGCCGAATTCGAATGGGAGCCATCATCAATCTTCGGCATAAAGATTTGAACAGTTTTTTGGAAGATGCGAAACACCTCGTCGTTGCAAGACTGAAGAAAATGCTACGAAAAATGGGAAGTTTAAAAGCAAACTGTGTCTTGTGTTGTAAATTCAATATAACGAAAAACGCTGAACTTGTTGAGGATATGAAATATTTTAACACCAAAAACCAAATCATCCTCCAGCCAGCTGACATACACAGGTGGTTCGAAGAGAACGTAAAGCAAGAAGTGTTGGCCAAGGTGGAAGATTTTCAAGAGAGAGACTCTCATTGGTCGCTGACTGAAATAATCAATTTGACTGTAAATATCAACAAGTACGTGCCACTGCGAGGTAGTGTGTTCACATACACACCACTACCCAAAGATATTCAAGATAAGAAGGCTTTTGTCAACATCCGCAACAGAGACGCGTATTGCTACCTCTGGTCGGTCACCGCTGCCCTCCTTCCAGCCAACAACAATCCCAGCGAAATTACTTCATATCCACATTTCAGCTCAGTGCTACAATATGACGGTTTGCATTTTCCAATGTTTTTGGAGCAGATCCCAAATTTTAAGAAACTTAACAAACTTTCAATTAACGTTTACGGTATGGATGATGCGGAAAAACAAAAGCGTAGTGAAATTGTACCCATTTATTTGAGTCGAAACAAGTCTGATATGCCTACAATCCATCTTTTAGTAACAAAGTCTGAAAACGACGATGACGATGATAGTATGGAAAATATTGAAAAGAATGTAACACGTCATTTTGCATAGATTCGAAATTTGTCGCGGTTGACAAGTTCTCAAATATCCAAACGCTCACATCAGACGTGGTTGTGCGATAGGTGTCTGTCTCATTTTAATTTCGAAAGATGTTTGTTGAAGCATCGAGTTGATTGCATGAATTCGAATAAAACCAAAGTCATCTTACCAACAGAAGAGGACAAGATTCTCAAATTCAAAAATTTCAAGCACAAAGGAACCGTTCTATTCTGCATTTACGCGGATCTACAATGTTTACTGCAACCCACACATGAAAGTTTTGGGGAAAATAGAACAAATTATCAGAAGCATCTTCCGTATAGTATAGCTTACTATCTGCATTGTGCGTTTGACGATTCGCTTTCAAAATTCAAAATTAATCACGGAGAAACTTGCATCCAATGGTTTGTGAACGAGATAAAGGAATTGGCACTTTCGTTGGAGAGATACTACGAGAGTTGTACCGATGGAGCCACTAAATTTCGATCAGATCAACGCATTTGATTCATCGGCAGTCTGTCATATTTGTGAAAAACCGTTCACGTCCAAAGACGTGAAACATCGGGATCACTGTCATTTCACGGAAAAGTACCGTGGTGCTGCTCACCGCAGCTGTAATCTAAATTACCAAAATTCGCACACAATCCCAGTGATATTCCACAATCTTTCGGGTTACGATTCGCATTTTCTGATCAAAGCCCTGGCAACGTCATTCGAAGATACTGTTACACTGTTACCTGTTAATAAAGAAAAGTACATTTCCTTCACGAAATTCGTTAAGGGAACGGATGTAACGTTCCGTTTCATAGATTCGTACCGTTTCTTGCCTAGCAGCCTCGATAAATTATCATCGTATCTAAACGATTGTCAAAAAACAATAACACGTAAATCCTGCAGTAGCTTGAACAAATTTCGGTAATGGACTAGGAGAGGTGTCTTCCCATACGAATACGTAGACAGTTGGGAGAAGCTCGAGGAGAAACATTTACCAGCCAAAGAACGGTTTTATTCAAAATTGAATGACCGGAATATATCAGACGACGATAACGCACACGCATGCGACGTATGGCAAACTTTGAACGTCCAAACTTTGGGAGAGTATTTGGACTTGTATTTACAGACGGGAGTGTTTTTACTGGCTAACGTTTTTCAAAATTTTCGACAGAATTGTTGGACGACGTACAAACTGGACCCGTTACATTACTACACAGCGCCCGGTCTGTCGTTTGATGCAATGTTAAAATGTACAGGCATCGAACTCGAGCTTCTCACCGACATAGATATGGTTATGTTTATCGAAAAAGGTATTCGTGGTGGTGTATCGCAGTGTTCGAACAGATACGCAAAGGCCAACACCAGGTACACCGGAGAGGAATTCGATCCTGAGATCGAAGAATCTTATCTCATGTACTTTGACGTTAATAATTTGTACGGTGCTGCTATGAGCTTTGCTCTGCCATACAGTTCCTTCGAATGGGTATCAGATTTCTGACAATGCGACGTTCTTACCATCTCGGACGATGCGGAGTTTGGTTACATGCTGGAGGTAAATTTGGAATATCATGCGGAACTGCATGAAACTCATAAGGATTTACCATTGTGTACGGAGCACTATGTACCTCCGATTTCGACCAATAAAGAGCCAAAATTGACGTCCACGCTATTTTCCAAGAAAAACTACGTTGTTCACTACAGCATTTTGAAACAATGCTTACAATTAGGCTTGGAATTACTGAAAATTCACAAAGTTTTCAAATTCAGACAAACCCCGTGGCCCAAAAAATACACAGATTCGAATACCGATTTGCGCAAAAAATCTCACAACGAATTCGGGAAAAATTTTTACAAACTGATGAACAACGCAGTTTTTGGCAAGACAATGAAAAATGTCAGGAAGTATAGAGATGTCGGGTGATCACGAAATGGGATGGAAGATACGGTGCTAGAGCTACTATAACCGAACCTAATTTTCACAGCTGCACCGTTTTCGACAAAGAGATGGGTATCGTCGAAATGAGTGATACGAAAGTCAAATTAAATAAACCATTGTATGCAGGTATCTCATACTCAGGAAACATATATCTACGATTTTCAATATAATTATATTGAGCAGAAATTCGGCAACCGAGCAAAATTACTGTATACGGATACCGACAGTTTGATTGACAATTTTACCGTCCACGACATATACGAACATATGGAGGCGGACTTGCACAAATTCGATATGTCTGATTATCCGCTTGACAACGTTTACGGAATACCTCGAGCAAACAGAAAAGTTTTCGGCTTGATGAAAGACGAGAATAATGGGAAAATCACGTCAGAATTTGTAGGGTTACGAGCTAAATTGTACGCATTCCGAGTCTTGGGAGATGAAAAAGACAACAAGCGTGCCTAAGGTGTTAGAGGATCAGCGTTAAGAAAAATAACTTCCAACGATTATTTGGAATGTGTTTTGAACCGTGAAAATCTATCCTCAAATCAGCATTTGATATTGAGTCCAAAGCATGAGGTATACACCGTGAAACAGTAGAAAGTGGCACTGAGATGGAATGACGACAAGCGGATCGTGTTTCAAAACACGACCGACACGCTTTCGTGGGGTTACAAGCCTGCACCGTAGTTTTATAATTACCGTATCGTAATCTATGTAGGACTTAATTTGTAACTGTACCATGATGTATAAAGTATTATTCTTATGTAGGGCTTAATTTTTACAACTGTACCATGATGTATAAAATATTAAATGTAGGATGGTTAATAAGAACGCTCCGAAGTATGAAAAATTGTACAACGATGCATATGGCTGTCGATTGTCTAAAAAACAAAGATGCATACTTGTTATGTGTCGGGTATAAAATAAAGAGACACATACGTTTTTTGCAGAAAAAAAATTCATTCATTCAAATCTTACATGTCCAATTCGTTTATCCAACTGTTGTGTGTATTGTCAAAACCTAACCATTTAACGTATATTTTTCTTCCACGCTTCTTGAGCACCTTCTCCACCAGATAAACATCCGAATGCTTGACCTTGAGGAGCTCTTGTTCGTAGAAACCACCAGCTATGGGTTGATCTCGGTAGTCTTTGAGCTTGTACGTCACAGGATGAGTATTTTCCACTCGACTCATCGTGAATATTTCAGTCGTCCAATTGGAAGTGTAACCTTTCTCGGAGACATTTTTGAATTTGCTGATTCGAACTTTGTCGCCAGATTTGAATTTTGCCGATATGGTAAGTATCGCTCGAAGCCCTCCGTACGCCTGACGTAATAACAGCCTCTCGTTTGCAACGGTGACATCCGACGGTTTCATTTTTATGGTTCGGTGTTTGGTGTTGTTGTAAACCGAAACCAAATCAAATAAGATGTCGAGCCACTTGTAGCTTCCTTGCATACTGAACTGTGTCCACATTCTACCTTTCAGCGTGCGATTGAAACGTTCACAGATCGAAACTTTCAAATTACTGTACGTGGAGTAAAGTTTGATTCCGTAGCGTGTCATAAGCGATTCAAATTTCGAGTTGTAAAATTCCGTTGCTCTGTCGACGTGTAAATTTTTCGGTATCCGTCCTTGGACAAGCACAGATTCCATTGCCTTCGTAATATTATCTCCAGACTTGCTCTTTATCGGTGCAGCCCACGCATACTATGAAAAGATATCAATGACTGGGAGCATGTACTTGTAGCCTTTGTTTTGTCCAGCGTACTACGTCATATCAACAAGATCCGCCTGCCAAGTCTCGTCGATGCCGCGCACGTCCACACGTCGACGCGGGTGATTCCGGCGTGCAAGTTATTGCAGTTCCGTCACCAGTGCTTGCTTTTTCTCGTTCATATTCCAACGCTATTAGTCTGGTGTCCAATTTGGAAATGATTTCAGCGTTTCGAATCGACAGGTCTCTGCCTGTTTTAAAGTCTGTGTAGAAGGTATCCAAGGTTTTCTCCGTGGTGATCTCCAAAGCTTTGATCATTTGATTGAGGTTGTCGATTTGTTTTTGCAACACGCTGAATTCTCGTCTCAAGGTTTTTAGAGTTACAGCATTGTTCGGCTCTGCGGGATCTGCGACATTGCACATTCTCTTGTTCCCTATATCGTAATGCCCGTCCGCTGTTATTCGAAACCCGACACCCGGAGGACCGCGAGTGCTCGCCGCTGTGTTTTTATTCAGCTGACGTCCAAACACGTCGACGCACATCTCGTAAATGATTGCAGAGTCGATGAGAATTGGCTAATAAATGATTCCGGCTTCCCGCAATTCTTCCAGAATCGACAGAATTTCGTTGTTGTGACTTGTATTCCCATTCGCTCGAGATGCGATAAGCAAACGAAGACGTTCCACCAGCTCGTTAGCGTCGTCCCAGAAAATATAATCTGTTTTAACACCTTGTCGAGTAACCCAAGCCTGAGGTAGCAGTACACCTTTGCTCGTACGCTTCGACATCTGTGACGATGGTGATACGTCTTTGCCTGACGTAGAAATATTGTGCAGCTCAGCAATCAAATGCTTGAATTTGGCGCTCTGAGCGTTTCGGATAGGCTCGGTGGCGCTATAGTACTTTCTGTGAGCATTTGTTGCGAGAAGGATATTTCTGTAATTCTCCCTGTCGTTGCGGGTAACGTGAGCGCTGTTGGGCATCTTTTGAAACAGCAGCTCCAGCAGTCCTTGAGTTTTCGGATAGAGCGTGCCGCCTATGCGAACGGAATCGCGCTCGAAGCTTATCGGTGAGTTACCAATTATCAGCCCGGCAGTAGAAAGACTCTGTACCCCGTACACGGTATCCAACTCGTGCTGCCTCTGTTTATCGTTGAGCATCTGAAGATATTCATCCTCTGGTCTCACCGACGATTCTGTGACAGTTTGATCCTCTTCCTCTGCAGTTGCAAAAGAATCTTCTGCTTCCATTTCGTTCTTCGGCTCATCCTTTGCTTCAGTTTTGAGTTCTTCCTTCACCTCTTCCTTGACAAGTTTCGTGCCTCGAGAAACATTGACTAATTCCTGCAGCGGGGTTACCACAGGTTTGAAGACATCCTTCATTGTTTTCTGCAGCGACTTTTCTCCCGTCCTGAGGATTCTGTGCTTATGACGAATCGCATTACTCGCTTGAGCGATACGATGCAAGACTTCTTCTTCCTTACGAATTTCCTGCATGTTGACACAACTAGTTCTGGAAAGCTACTGTTTCGTCGTCTTCAAAGATCGTGTATTTTATTATTTTGTCATGTTTATGAAATTGTCAAATCCCCTCCTATACCGACCATTACCGAGCTCTCTATCCTTGTCGATCACTACGAAGCCATATTTGTCACCGTTCCAGCATGCCGCACACAAGTCTTCAAACTCTACGTACGACATATCGGTGTTTACATGATCGTTGTAAACATGTCTCAGATTCATCTCGTCTTGTTTGAATAAGACCAGCAAGTTGGTGTTGTCGCGCACGAGATGCTTAGGGATTTGAGCGTACGTCTGACAAAGATAGAAACAGTCTACGTCGTGATGTCCACCCACACAAAAGTACGCGCGTATGTTATCCTGCTTCTCGCACGCTACGTCATCGAATATCATGATCAAGTTAGGTTGCGTTTCGTTCGGTGCAATGACGTGCTCATGCTCGTTAAAAAGGTAATACTCAACACCGTCAACATTTTCGAGCACTTGACTCAGAAACTTGTATTCCGGTTGATTGAGAGATTTTGAGTAAACGGACAGGTTTTCGAACCTCAAACCGTTCGGATGCGTTATAAGCGCAAATAATGCGTTGGTTTTGCCACAGTTAACAACAATTCGCCGTGACGTTTTTTCCGTTTTGTACTCTGCTGCGTAAATTTGTCAAAATTCATCACGGGCAGCCTGGTCGATTGTGTCTCGAACCTCATCTCAAACGTGACTGGCTGGATTTTCTATAAATGCATCGTTTATAACAACTTTCTCTCAGTTGCAGAGCGGACATGATTGTGCACACACGTGATCGTAAGCGATCGTCAAAAAAACGATCGAGTGGTAAAGGTTTGGTAAATAGTATTATCAACAAACTTCCGATCGAGTTGCATGTTCCCGGTTACCAATACTGCGGTCCTGGCACCAAGTTGACGGAAAGACTCACGAGAGGCGATTCCGGTATCAATGCTCTCGATGCAGCGTGTAAGGAACACGATATAGTGTACTGGAAAAATCGTGAGAACCTTGAAGCTAGAAGCGTTGCGGATAAAATATTAGCCGAAAAAGCCTGGAAACGGGTTCTCGCAAAGGACGCAAATTTGGATGAAAAGGCGGCCACTTGGGCTGTAGCTAACACGATGAAGGTGAAAACAAAGTTAGGCATGGGGTGTCGAAAACCTAAGAACGTTTTCTTGAACAAAATCACACAAGCGGCAAAACAGTCTATGATTCAAAGCTGCGACGCGAAAACGAGCATCAAGTTTGCACTCAGAGGTGCTCGAGAAGCTGTGAAAAAAAAAGGTGGTAAACATAATGTCCGATCACCGCGCGTTCTACCGGTACCCTCAAAAGTTGGCGGATTTCTACCTTTTCTCATACCTATTTTTGCCGGTCTCAGCGCTACAAGTGCGTTAGCGGGAGGTGCTGCGGGTATAGCAAAGGCTGTAAACGATGCGAGCGCGGCTAAACGAGAATTCGAGGAAAGCAAACGGCATAACAAAACGATAGAAGCGATCGCCTTAGGTAAAGGTCTCCATCTCAAACCTTATAGAAAGGGTTTCGGTCTTTATCTTTCAAAAAACTAAATGTCAAGCTACCACGCCGAGCGTTGACCAACTGGGATTTGCTGAAGTATTCAAAAATCATGCAAATTCCATACTTCCGAGTTGTCTTTATGAAAAAAAAAATGCCCAAAACCGGACCGCGTAAAAACGAGACAGCTGTAGTCAATCTCGACGATAAAGATGGCCCTGGGACACACTGGGTTGCATATTAGAAACGCGGTAGCGATGTAGTTTACTCCGACTGTTTCGGTCATCTTCAACCGCCGTTAGACCTCATGAAATATCTCGGTGTTGGTAGCGTTGAGTACAACGACGAAAGGTATCAGGATTACGGTACATTCGATTGCGGACACTTGTGTCTGAAATTTCTGAGCGAAAAGCTATATAAACCTGACACGTAATTTGATAACGTCAGTCGAGCACTTGCAGTCATGGATGATTCGTTTACATTAACGGTATCGGGAACGTCCTCGATTCTCGAAGCGCAATGTTTTCCTCCGATCGAACTTGCTCTAAATAAAAATTATGTTCTCGGTCTCGTTGAACTGTTAACCTTCACTTCCATTCCCAACGTTGATGTGGGTCAAAGTAAAATATACGTAGCCGATAAGGTAGTCACTATATCCACTGGCAGCTACGAAATTGACGATATTGAAAAGTATGTTCAAGACGCGTTAAAAATACCAACATTGAAATCAGCATAAAGCCTACCAATAATACGTTATGCAGCGAAATCAAATGTAACCATATCGTAAATTTGGAACCTGACGATTCTATTGGTCAGCTTTTCGAATTTACACCGCGTGTATTGGCAGCTAACCTAACTCACCATTCGGATATGCCTGTAACTATTCTCAAGGTCAACGCGTCGCGAGTCGAATGTAGCATTACAACGGGCGCCTACGTCAATGGACATAAAGTGCATCTTATTTACGAATTTTTCCCTATCGTTCCACCGGGATATAAGATCGTGGAAGTGCCGTCGCACGTCATTTACCTTCCGATCACCGTCAATACCATAAATCACGTACAGCTTCGGTTAGTCGATCAAGACGGAGATCTGGTTAATTTTCGCGAAGAAGTTATGACTGTGAGACTGCACATCAAATCGCGATAAACGATGGGAATTGTATATAACAGATTGTCCAAAAAGAGTTATAGTAGTCAGTCAGCATGTCCCGATCAAGTCAGTCATCGATCGATTCCCTAACTGCTAACACGTCGAAACGTGGAGTTCCTGATAGCTCTGGGTCTAAAGCTGACACCTTTTGGAAAAGGAATTTCCGACAAATAAAACTACGATTCTGCTGTTTCGTTGTATGCTACGTACCATGGAGGAGGAAATCTTGAGCATTCAAACACCTGTCGTCTTTGACGAATCAATCGCTTACCAAGAAATACACGCACACAAACCGTACTCATCGTCAACTTCCAACAACAGCGATGAGATTCAAATCACCGTTCAGCATCCGGATTTATGCGTACTACCGAGCAAGAGTTCGCTGCATATATCTGGAAAATTTCTCAAATCGGACGGCACTGCAGCGGCGATCACAACTTTGATCAATAACGCCATCTGCCATTCATTTGAAGATGTACGGTACGAACTCAACGCCGTAGAGATTAATAAATGTAAAAACGTTGGTCTGACCAGCCTGCTGAAAGGTTTCGCTTCGCTCAACCTTGGTCAAAGTTGGCTTATGGAAAATGCTGGATGGCTCGATGTTCAGGAAACGAAAAAATTAACTGATGCCGATGCCAACTTTGACGTAGTTATTCCTTTGAGCATGATATTGGGCGTCGCTGAAGACTATCGCAAGATCATCGTTAACGCGAAACACGAGCTGATTCTTACAAGATCAAAAGTAATTTAAATGCCATCGTTCAAAATCAAGACGAAGACTTCAGAATCGTGATCGATCAGGTAGAATGGTTAGTACCCTTTGTGAAGCTCTCGGATCAACGAAAAATCACACGGTTGAATTTCATTGAAAAAGATACACCAGTCTCCATGAGCTTCCGCAGTTGGGAGTTGTGCGAATATCCTTTGCTATCGGCAACCACGAAACACGTTTGGACTGTGAAAACGTCCACCCATTTGGAAAAACCGCGATTTGTCATGCTCGGTTTTCAAACGAATCGAAAAAACAAAGCCGGCAAACATGCCAGTCATCTTGATCACTGTAACATTACTGACGTCAAGCTCTTCTTGAATTCCGAGTATTATCCGTACGGTAACCTGAACTTGGACATGAGTCACAATCGCTTTGCATTACTGTACGAGATGTACGCAAACTTTCAAGCCACCTATTACGGCAAAGAACCCTAGCCTCTGTTGACGAAGAGCGAATTTCTACAGCACGAACCTTTGATTTTCATCGACTGTTCGGAACAAAACGAGGCTCTGAAATCTGGACCGGTAGATATTTGTATCGAATTTGAGGCTAAAAATAACTTTTCTACCGGTACATCTGCCTACTGCTTGATTTTACGTGATCGTATAATTGAATATAACCCGCTGAGCGGTGGTGTGAGGAAATCGGTATAAAAACCTTGAACGTTGTGACAATCAATTCAGTATTTTCCACGATGGAGTTCATAGTCGACGTACAAGGATTCAGAAGACCGGGTCCCGGTTTTACACCAAGTGATTTGGCAGTTGTGTCACTCGACGAAGATACCAACCCGTCAATTGTTCTCTTCGAACCTCCGTACGATTGGAATTATTTACTTACTCCGTTCAAAAGCGAAAATTTGTGGCTGTCACGGAATTATCATGGACTATCCTGGGAAGGTGGTGATTTACCTTTCGAGAAGCTCGACTTCACCATCGAATGTATATCGCTGCGTGAGGCTTCAACAGTTAACGTAAAAGGTTTGGAGAAGAAAAGTTGGCTGCAGAAAATTGTGGGTGAAAAAGTTGAAGTCGTTAATTTGATGGATTTGGGTTGTCTGTCGTTGCAGAAATTGAATAAAATGTCGGACACAAATTCAAAGTGTACGCATCACGCTATATTCCGTCCAAACTGTGCAGCTCAAAACGTATTGTTATTGCGAAATTTTTTACTCAAACACAAAAGACAATCGGTATCTACTAGAACAGTTAATCATTCTTATTGCCTAAAGCATGGGTACGATACCGTTGAGTAAGAACACTCATAATAGGAATTTCACGTAAAACTGCAATCTTGAGTTGTTTTTTTCAATAAAATATTTTGCATCGTCAATAACAACCGTTATTTCAGAACGTCTGTCCCGCTAGTTAAGAGTTTATTTCAGAACCTTCCAGAATTCTAGTCTAGTCTAGATTCGTTCAAGGCCGTGAGAATCTTCTCGAACCTTCTGGAAGCTCTCAAAACCTGACACACGCCAGGATTCCCGGTCGAACGTTCGAGGATCCATGGGGACCGCTCGAACGCCTGAGGGTTCACGGAGTGCGCTCGGTAATGCAGTTATCGATCCCGCTCGATGAGCATGACTTTCTTTACCGAAAAAGAGCACAACTTATCCCACAAGGGGTAACACCACGGCAATTTGAGGCATTTTTTACCAACAATGATGGTCATTTGGAGGATTTTTTACCGACGATCATGGTCATTTGGAGGATTTTTTATCGACAATCATGGTCATTTGGGAGATTTTCTTACCGACGAACGGTCGGCAGAGCACGTTTTATCTTACGAGAGTGGGGGTAACTTTCAAGGGTTTGCGTCTGGGATGCATGTATAGGCGTACTGGTCGGCTTGGTCGGTAAAGAAGGTGCTTCTACGCAGAACTCTCCTTGTTTATCTACTCTTGATAGCATCCTATTTAAAATTGCCTAACTCCAAAAAGTATACTGGACATTGTTTTCGGAGAACTAGCGCGACATCATCATCTAACTCAGGTGCTTCTATAACAATGCTGAAACAGTTAGGAGGATGGAAATCTACAAATATTGCACAAGGTTATTTTTTCAATCAGATTGTTTGTAATATTATCGTTTAAAATGAGTTCATTTTATTTATATTCAGTTCTTCAATATGTACTGAAATGATACTTATTTTGTGTCTGGAAATCTTATTCAACTTCTTACAGGATATGTGGAGAATTCGATGAAAAATCGAGAAAAAACTTATGAAAGCATAACCTATGCAGCAGCATCCACCGTAACTGATCCAGAAACATCAACAAGTTCAGCGAAAAACGACTGTACAGTTAAAATAACGAATCCAAAAAATTCTGATGAACCCTCACATGCTAAAGTAGACTTTCACACCTTTTCTGACGATTTTGAAATTGATAATGAGGATCTTGCTAGGATTGATGAACTAGATGAACCTGAAATACCGAAGTCACCACAGGTGTTTTCCAGAACCGCGAGCTACAAAAAAATTCTTCAACCTAGGAATAAACAAATGATGAAACCTAGTCATTTAAAAAAAAAACCTATTTCGGTTTTTTCAAAAAACAAAGACAATAAACTACCGCAAAATCTGATCAAAATCATCGGAACCGATCATTGTACAAGCGAACAAACGTCACAATGAATCTCTTTTCATCCAACTACTGATCAAAATCCGGGTAATATTTATCAAAACTGTACATTTCATGGAAATATTATCAACAACTTTTATTTCAATTGCGATAAATAGAAAGATGACAAAAATAATAATTTATAATAGTACCATCATATAAATTCAATAATTTTATTCTTTTTCATGCTGATACAATAAATAATATATTTGTTATTCATTTATAATTATAATTTTAATTCATTAATAAAAATATTTGTTCAAATTTGTATTTTTCTTCCATTATCATTGTATTTGATGCCTGCCCCCGACCAGCAGCACTCGCTTTGCTCGTGCAGCAAATGTCGGGCAGTCATTAAAAAAGGATATGCATATTTATCTATATATAGTATACACCACACGGGCCGATGGTATGAAAGCCCTGAACTGCGCGCCGTGGAGCCCTCGGCTTCGCCTCGGGCCCTACTCCGCGCAGTGCAGGAAATTTATACTTTCGGCCCTAGTAGTGTAATATACTATTCTTCGGATACAGATCTTGTATCCCGTAAAATTTGAAAAAAAAAAAATAAATATGCGGAATCTCATCATTTGTACTATATTTTCATTGACTCCACAGAGTGCTCTTCATGTGCTGAAATTTTTTTTTTCAATAAAAATTTTAAAAAAATTCATAGCTTCAAAACCAAATCTCGGCCCCTTCTGAAACTTGCACACGTTTTTGAACACTGAGAGAGGGATACCCTCTGAAATTTCTAGCGAAAAACATTATGTTGGTTTTGAGTAATCTCAAAAACCAATATTTTTTGAGTTTTTAAGAGCTTTCAGCGGCCTTGATAAATTTTTGCATATTTTTACGTTAAAGTTCACTCAAAACTAAAACTTTTTTATTGAAACATTTTTGTTATATGATCAACAGTTTACGAGCTATAGTTAATTAAAATTGGGACATTCTCGTAGTCTGCATAATCTATATGGGCTGCTCAACTCTGAACGGCATCGAATGAAAATCTGAGAAAAATCACACATACTCTTAACGACTATTCAAAAGATTTCACGAAGTTTAGAAAGATTCTGAGGGGGTCAGGCTTTTGGTCAGGTCGATTTGACGTGGAATGCCCCATAGGTATATGCGTTCCACGTACGATATTATTACCTCCATTTGCGATTAATACTTGATGCATACTATGAATTTTATAATTTTCTAGGGGACAAACTAAATTATCTACAGTAATACGTTTTTAATATGAAATTAGAACAATTATTTATTTCGAAATGGGATTCTTTTCGACATGCGCTCGATCTATTCCCTAACATTAGTATTCGTAATTATTCGAATAACTTTGCGTGTGCTCTCTCGATCTTGACTTTTCGTAGACATAGAATCGAAATGCTGTTTCAGCTAGTCGCAATTTAAGTATTTACGTTGGGTAGAGAAACAATGTTGTTTTTCGAAAAGTGTTCGTATGGAAAAAATATTTAGAGTAACTGTAACACATCACGGATGCGCTAATTTGCGCTCCGTATATGAAATAGTATTAAACGCAGTGTCCTGATTTAGAGGCCTAGAAAGGTGATTGTCGGCGATTATTTTTTTTTTTTTTTGATATGGAGAAAAAGAATGAAGGTTCTTAAAACTTCGAGTGTATTTTGATACACATTTTCGCTATTTGTTGATAGCTTTTTCAACCGAGCCGCTTGGAAGGAGTTGATCGCTGTGGTATCAAACATGAGAATTGAAGTTGTTTTATATACACCTTGTTTATTCATTTACTATTTACATATATACACTGTAACCAAAAATTTTTTTGATGGTGTGCGAGGGTTAATTGGACAAGTGAGATAATTGCTTACCCTACGGCGCAGTTACTAACCTGAATAATTAGATATAGAGAGATAATAAAAGAGAAAGATATGATTGTTGGGCGCCAGACGCACATGCGGAAAATAGATAATTAGAGAAAAAGATATAAATAAAGACAAGGTCAGGTTCTACGACGGTTTTGCACAGCTTGCTCAGTATAGACAAGATAATGGCAGAGAGGAGGGGTTGAATCCAATAGATAAAATAAGAAACAGGTGAAGCAGAAATAGTATCGAAGATATTGGTTAAGAAGCGATAAATTTTAATAACAAGCAAACAACTGAAAGAATTGAGATACAATTAAGATAGATGCAAGTAGTACAGTAAGGCCGGTTCTACACGCGGATTCCTGTTACCGACACTTACCGACCGAGCCGCTCCGCGCAGCCCACCAAGCCGCTCCGCGCAGCTCAGACTCAAACCCTTTTCCGCTCCGCGCAGCCCAGACTCAAACCCTTTTTCGCGATGACGTCACAGTCTGCCGTACCGAAGGTCAAAACCGTGCAACCTTACCGACAGTTGTATCGATCGAGGGCCAAAATCGTGCTGTTTTACCGACAATCTTACCGACCGAAGGTCTGTAGTGCTCGCCTGCCAACGGTAGAGGGCGCAGCGGGGGCGAGAACTTTTTTACCGTCCCGCATTCTTCTCCCACGATAGGACTGCTGATGTGTAACATGAACCACTCCGAATTCCTTTCCCACGGTAGGACTGCTGACGTGTAACGTCGACCACCTCACATTTCTTTCCCACCTTATCAACCACGTGAGATTCCAAAATTAATGGTTCCGAGAATTGTTTGTCTCAAATTCAACGTCGCACCGAAATCCTTAGACCGCATGCCGCTCGCCGTCAAGTCGAAACTTGTCGAACGCATTGTTTTGTCTAACCACCTTATCAACCACGTGACATTCCAAAATTAATGGTTCCGAAAATCGTGTTTCACTTATTCGGATGTCGGTTTGATATCAACCACCTCACATTCCTTTCCCACCTTATCAACCACGTGACATTCCAAAATTAATGGTTCCGGGAATTGTTTTTCACTTACTCAGATGTCGGTTTGATATCCAAGGTCGACCGATAGTCGCGGTACATTCAAAGCCATGGATCTGCGGTGTCGGGTTACTATCGCTCTAGGAATGCCAAAAGGTGCGCGCGCATCCGTACAGCTGCCCTATAAAAAGGACGCTCATCACTGCAAACGATCATTACGTCACAACCTGTCCAGCATACGTGAGGAAAAAGCTCAAGATGGAATCCGCGAAGTGTTTGAGATTGATCGATATTATGGAATCGGCGTTCAAGATTTTATCGGAAAAATCGTCGTCGGCAGAAATTGCAAAGTGGATTCGACTCGGAACCCAAAATATCAGGCTTTTGAATAAAATCTTACGCAACAACGCCTCAACGATCGGGGAGAAGACAAGAATTTTGACTACAATTGGAATTCTGAAATCGTTGACTGTCAAATTTCAACAATTGCAGAAAGTGGGTGACGGATTACGAAGCCGACGAAGAAGCGATCGAGTACGGTGGGAAGATTTGGAATCAGCTTTCGAGAGGAGAATTCGAACTGGATCCATCGTCAATTTGAAGCATAAAGATGTGGAGAGATTTCTAGAAGACGCAAAGGTACTAGCTGTGACGAGGCTGAAAAACGCTCTGAAGAAAGACAGGAGCTTGAAAGCCAACGTTATCCTGGCTTGTAAATTTGAACTCAGAAAAGTTGATCGCACGGTGGAAGAGATCAAATTTTTTAATACGAGAAATGAAATCATCCTCCAGACAACGGATATCAACGAATGGTTCATCGAAAACGCGACGGAGCGTTTGTTGAAAAAGGTAAAAGATTTCCAGGAAAAGGATTCAGGCTGGTCGTTACTTGGAATTATAAATCTTACCGTCAACATTAACAAGTACGTGCCACTACAAGGCGGTGTCTTCACATACACACCACTACCCAAAGATATTCAAGATAAGAAGGCTGTCGTCAACATCCGCAACAGCGACTCGTATTGCTTTCTTTGGTCGGTCACCGCAGCTCTGTTCCCAGCCGACAACAACAATCCCAGTAAAATTACTTCATATCCACATTTCAGCTCAGTGCTACAATACGAAGGTTTGCATTTTCCAATGTCTTTAGACCAGATTCCAAAATTTGAGAAACTTAACAAACTTTCAATCAACGTTTATGGTATAGATAGTACGGAAAAACTAAGGCGCAGTGAAATCGTACCCATTTATTTGAGCCGAAACAAGTCTGACAAACCTGTAATTCATCTTTGAGCGATAGAAACTGGAATCACTGACGATGACGATGATGATGTAGATATGAAAAATCAAGAAAAAAATAGAATCTTTCATTTCACTTGTGTTCGAAATCTATCTTAATTAACAAGATCTCAAATTTCTAAGCATAAATGTCGTACTTGGTTGTGCGATCGATGTTTGACTCACTTTCAATCTGAAGATGTTTGACAAAGCACAATGTAGATTGCATGAATTTAAACAGAACCAAAGTTATTCTACCTACAGAGGAGAAAAAGATACCGAAATTCAAAAATTTCAAGCATAAAGAAACAGTTCCATTCTGCATTTACGCGGATCTCGAATGTTTACTGGAACCTACGCTCAAAAAGATGGGTACAAGAACAATTTATCAAAAGCATCTTCCGTATAGTATAGCTTACTATCTACATTGTGCGTTTGACGATTCGCTTTCAAAATTCAAAATTAATCGTGGAGAGACTTGCGTTCAATGGTTTGTGAATGACATTTGTGAAAAACCGTTTACACTCACAGACGTAAAACATCGTGATCACTGCCATTTCACGGGAAAGTACCGTGGTGCTGCTCACCGAGGTTGCAATCTAAATTACCAAAATTCGCACACTATCCCAGTGATATTCCACAATCTGTCGGGTAACGATTCACATTTTCTGATCAAAGCACTGGCTACATCGTTCGAGGGCACAACTGAGCTTCTACCCGTAAACAAAGAAAAGTACATTTCATTTACAAAATTCGTTAAGGGAACGGATATGAAGTTTAGATTCGTAGATTCGTACCGTTTCATGCCCAGTAGTCTTGAGAAATTAGCAACGTATCTCGGTGATGATCAGAAATCAATCACACGAAAATTTTATCATGGCTCAGATAAATTTCAGTTATTGACCAGAAAAGGAGTGTTCCCGTACGAATACATAGACAGTTGGGAGAAGCTCGAGGACACACGGTTACCATCCAAACAACAATTTTACTCAAAATTAAATGATCGGGATATATCAGACGACGACTATGCACATGCATGTAAAGTTTGGCAAACTTTTAACGTTCAAACTTTGGGAGAGTATTCGGACTTGTATTTACAGACGGACGTGTTTTTACTGGCCGACGTTTTTCAAAACTTTCGACAGAGCTGTTGGACGACGTACAAACTGGACCCGTTACATTACTACACAGCGCCCGGTCTGTCGTTTGATGCAACGTTAAAATGTACAGGCATCGAACTCGAGCTTCTCACCGACATAGACATGGTTATGTTCATCGAAAAGGGTATTCGTGGTGGTGTGTCACAGTGTTCGAACAGATACGCAAAGGCCAACAATAGATATATGGGAGAGGAATTCGATCCTGAGGTCGAAGAATCTTATCTCATGTACTTTGACGTTAATAATTTGTACGGTGCTGCTATGAGCTTTGCTCTGCCATACAGTTCCTTCGAATGGTTATCAGACTTCGGACAATGCCACGTTCCTACCATCTCGGACGACGCGGAGTTTGGTTACATACTGGAGGTTGATTTGGAATATCCTGAGGAACTGCATGAAATTCATAAGGATTTACCACTGTGTATGGAGCACTACATACCTCCGATCTCGAATAGTAAGCAACCGAAATTGACGCCCACGCTATATTCCAAGAAAAACTACGTTGTTCACTACCGCGTTTTGAAACAATGCTTACAATTATGCTTAAAATTACTCAAAATTCATAGAGTTCTCAAATTCAGGCAAACCCGGTGGCTGAAAAAATATATAGATTTGAATACCGATTTGCGAAAAAAATCTGACAACGAATTTGAGAAAAATTTTTACAAGCTAATGAACAACGCAGTTTTTGGCAAAACTATGGAAAATGTTAGGAAGTATAGAGATGTCGGGCTGATCACGAAATAGGATGAAAGATACGGTGCTAGAGCTACCATAACCAAACCCAATTTTCACAGCTGCACCGTTTTCGACAAAGATATAATTATCGTTGAAATGAGTAAGACGAAAGTCAAGTTGAATTAACCATTGTACGCAGGTTTCTCCATCATGGATCTGGCTAAAAAATATATCTACGATTTTCATTACAATTACATTAAGCAGAAATTCGGCAACCGAGCAAAATTAATGTACACGGATACCGACAGTTTGATTTACAATTTTACCGTCCCCGACATATACGAACACATTGAGGAGGACTTGCACAAATTCGATACTTCTGATTATCCGCTCGACAACGTTTACGGAATACCTCGAGCAAACAAAAAAGTTCTCCGCTTGATGAAAGACGAGAATAACGGGAAAATCATGTCGGAATTTGTAGGGTTACGAGCTAAATTGTACGCATTCCGAGTCTTGGGAGATGAAAAAGACACCAAACGTGCCAAAGGTGTTAGAGGATTAGCGTTAAGAAAAATAACTTCCAACGATTATTTGGACTGTGCGTTGAAACGTGAAAATCTATCCTCAAATCAGCATTTGATATTGAGTCGAAAGCACGAGGTATACACCGTAGAACAGCAGAAAGTAGCACTGAGCTGGAATGACGACAAGCGGATCGTGTTTCAAAATACAACCGACACGCTTCCGTGGGGCTACAAGCCTAAGCTTTGTAATTTATAACTGTACCATGTCTGTCTATTGTCTAAAAAATAAAGACGCATACTTGTTGTGTGTCGGATATAAAATAAAGAGGGACATACGTTTTTACAAAAAATTCATTTATTCGTTTATCCAACTGTTGTGTGTATTGTCAAAACCTAACCATTCAACGTATATTTTTCTTCCGCGCTTCTTGAGCACCTTCTCCACCAGATAGATATCCGGATGCTTAACCTTGAGGAGCTCTTGTTCGTAGAAACCACCAGCGATGGGTTGATCTCGGTAGTCTTTGAGCTTGTACGTCACAGGATGAGTATTTTCCACTCGACTTACCGTGAATATTTCAGTCGTCCAATTGGAAGTGTAACCTTTCTTGAAGACATTTTTGAATTTGCTAATTCGAACTTTGTCGCCGGATTTGAACTTTGCCGATACGGTAGGTATCGCTCGAAGCCCTCCGTACGCCTGACGTAATAACAGCCTCTCGTTTGCAACGGTGACATCCGACGGTTTCATTCTTATGGTTCGGTGTTTGACGTTGTTGTAAGCCGAAACCAAATCGGATAAGATATCGAGCCACTTGTAGCTTTCTTGCATACTGAACCGTGTCCACATTTTACCTTTCAGCGTGCGATTGAAACGTTCACAGATCGAAGCCTTCAAATTACTGTACGTGGAGTAAAGTTTGATTCCGTGGCGTGTCATAAGCGATTCGAATTTCGAGTTGTAAAATTCCGTTTCTCTGTCGACGTGTAAATTTTTCGGTACCCGTCCTTGGACAAGCACAGATTCCATTGCCTTCGTAACATCATCTCCAGACTCTCTCTTTATCGGTACAGCCCACGCATACTTTGAAAAGATATCAATGACTGTGAGCTTGTACTTGTAACCCTTGTTTTGTCCAGCGTACGACGTCATATCAACAAGATTCGCCTGCCAGGTCTCGTCGATGCCGCGCACGTCTACACGTCGACGCGGGTAATTCCGGCGTGCAGGCTTATGCAGTTCCGTCACCAGTGCTTGCTTTTCCTCGTTCATATTCCAACGCTATTAGTCTGGTGTCCAATTTGGAAATGATTTGCGCGTTTCGAATCGACAAGTCTCTGTCTGTTTTAAAGTCTGTGTAGAAGGTATCCGAGGCTTTCTCCGTGGTGATCTCCAAAGCTTTGATCATTTGATCGAGGTTGTCGATTTGTTTTTGCAGCACGCTGAATTTTCGTCTCAAGGTTTTTAAAGTTACAGCATTGTTCGGCTCTGCGGGATCTGCGACGTTGCACAGTCTCTTGTTCCGTATATCGTAATGCCCGTCCGCTGTTATTTGAAACCCGACACCCGGAGGACCGCGAGTGCTAGCGGTCGTGTTTTTATTCAGCTGACGTCCGAACACGTCGACGCTCATCTCGCTAATGAATGCAAAAATGACGGGAACTGCTTAATAAATGATTCCTGCTTCGCATAGCTCTTCGATAATGGAGATTATTTCGTTATTGTGACTCGGATTTCCCGCTGCCTGAGATGCCAGAAGTAAACGAAGACGCTCCACCAACTCGTTTGGATCATCCCAGAAGACGTATTCCGTTTCAACACCTTGTCGAGTGATCATAGCTTGCGGAAGTGGACCTTTACCCTTTCGGCGAGGTAATGGGGAATAATCCATTAATTCGGCAATGACATTTCTGAATTTGTAACTGTTATCGTTTTGAACAGATCCATCGGATGAGTGATACTTCTTATGCGCGTTCGTTGCGAGGATTATGTTTTTAAAATTTTCCCGATCTCCGGCGCTCACAGAAGAACCGTCAGGCTTCTTTTTGAACAAAAGTTCCAGCAAACCCTTCGTTTTCGGGTAACGCGTGTCACCAATACGAACGTAGTCACTCTTAAAAGATATCAACGAATCACCATTCATTAGTCCGTTTGAGAGGTTGCGTACACCGTACACGTTGTCCAATTCGCCTTTTGTCTTCGCATCTCTCATCAGTGCAAAATACTCGTCCTCGACCGGTGTTTCTACGACTGTTTCATCCCCCGCCGAAGCAAAGGAATCGTCCATTTCCGAGACAGTTTCATTTTTCGTTTCATTTTTCATCTCCTTTATTCCTTCTTTAATTTCTTCCACCTCTTGTTTGACGTGTTTGGTATCTTTTGTAACATTCACCAGTTCTTGCAACGAAGTCACAACTGGTTTGAAAACGTCACTCAATTTCTGAGTCGTAGATTCCCTGCCCGACTTGAGCAATCTGTGTTTTCGACGCATCGCAGCACTTGCTTGAGCGATCTGATGTAGGACATCTTTTTGCTTGAAAATTTCAGAGCTCTGCATGTTGACGCAACTGAGTCTGCAACGCTACTGCGTCTGTCGCTCGAAAACGGTAGATTTTATTCCTTTTCCAGGCTAACAAAAGAATCGAATCCCCTCCTGTATCGTCCTTCGTTGAGCTCACTGTCTTTGTCGATCACCAGAAACCCGTACTTCTCACCGTTCCAGCATGCAGAGCACACACTTTTGAACTCTGTGTAAGACATATCAGTGTTCACATGGTCGTTGTATACGTGTCTCAGGTTCATATCGTCTTGTTTGAATAACACGAGTAAGTTTACGTTGTCGCGCACGAGATGTTTGGGAATACGCGCGTACGTCTGACAGAGATAGAAACAGTCAACGTCGTGATGTCTACCCATGCAAAAGTAGGTTCTAATATTGTCCTGCTTCTCGCACGCTACATCGTCAAATATGATTATTGAGTTGGATCGTGCTTCTTCCGGTGAAATCACTTGCTCACGCTCAGTAAACGCAAAATACTCCGTATTCTCAACATGGTCCAGCAATTGCTTCAACAATTGGTATTTAGGTTGGTTGAGAGATTTCGAGTAGATGTAGATATTTTCAAATCTGAGTCCGCTGGGATGGGTTATGAGTGTGAGCAACGCATTAGTTTTACCACAATTCGACGGTCCACAGAACATCGCACGTACACTGTTCGGGAGTAATTCACCGTGCCGTTTGTGCTTTTCGACATTTTGCTCCGAAAGTTTGTCAAAATTCATCACGGAAGCTTGGTAGGTTGTTTCTCGAACCGCATTTCGGACATGACTGATCGGATTTGCTATAAATACCCCGTTTTAAAGCACTTTTCTTCAGTCAACGCACGAACATGATCGCGTACAGAGGTAAACGGAGCAGCAGCAGGCGGCAACATCGTGGCAAGGGTCTGGTGAATAGAATCATCAACAATTTTCCGATCGAGTTGCATGTTCCCGGTTACCAATACTGCGGTCCCGGTACGAAGTTGACGAAAAGACTCACGAGAGGCGATTCCGGTATCAACCCTCTCGATGCAGCGTGTAAGGAACACGATATAGCGTATTCGAAAAATCGTGAGAACCTTAAGGTTAGAAACGAGGCTGATAGGGTGTTGGCTGAGAAAGCTTGGAAACGGGTTCTCGCAAAGGACGCAAATTTGGGTGAGAAGGCAGCCGCTTGGGCAGTAGCTAATACAATGAAAGTAAAATTGAAACTCGGAATGGGAATGCGAAAGTCAAAAAATGTGACCTTGAGAAAAATCGTAAATGCTGCTAAACGTTCTATGGTTCCAAGCAACGATGCAAAAGTAGCTATCGAATCTGCGCTGAAGGGAGCTGAGAACGCCGTTAAAAAAGCGGGTGGTAAATGTAAAGTGCGAACACCTCGCGTTCTACCGGTACCTTCGAAAGTCGGTGGTTTTCTACCGTTTCTGATTCCTATTTTTGCCGGTCTCAGCGCTACGGATGCGTTAGCCGGTGGTGCGGCAGGTATAGCAAAAGCTGTGAACGATGCGAGCGCGGCTGAACGAGAATTGGAGGAAAGCAAACGACACAACAAAACTATCGAAGCTATCGCGTTGGGCAAAGGGCTTCATATAAAACCGTACAAAACAGGTCTTGGTCTCCATCTTTCAAAAAACTAGATGCGACGCTACCACGTCGAGCGTTGACTGATTGGGACTTGTTGAAATATGCAAAAATCTTGAGGGTTCCGCATTTCCGCGGTGTTTTCATGCGAAACGAAATGCCCGCAAACGGTCCACGAAAAAACGAGTCAGCTATAATCAACCTTGACGACAAAGACGGTCCGGGAACACACTGGGTTGCGTACAAGAAACGCGACAATAATATCGATTACTTTGACAGTTCCGGCAACCTTCAACCACCCTCAGACCTCATAAAATACCTCGGCGTTGATAGCGTCAAATACAATCATGAGAGGTACCAGGATTATGATACATTTGAATGCGGACACTTGTGTCTGAAATTTCTAAGTGGTGAGCTATATAAACATGGTGCGTGATTCGTCAAAGTCAGTCTACCACTCGCAGTCATGGATGATTCGTTAACGTTAACGATTTGGGGAACCTCTTCGATACTCGAGGCACAATATTTCCCACCGATCGAACTTGCTCGTGATAAAAGTTATGCTCTTGGCTTGGTAGAATTGTTAACCTTTAATTCGATTCCCAACGTTGATGTCGGTCACAATAAAATTTACGTAGCTGACAAAGTGATCACCATACCTACCGGCAGCTACGAGATCGAGGACATAGAGAAGTATCTTCAAAACGTGCTAAGAAATACAGACATCAGGCTCGCCATCAAACCCAACAATAATACATTACGCAGCGAAATCACATGCAACCACACGATTAACTTTGAGCCGAATGATTACATTGCTCAACTTTTGGGATTTACACCACGTGTATTGGAGGTTGATAAAACTCACGAATCAGACGTGCCTGTAACTATACTCAAGGTCAACGCGTTGCGAGTCGAGTGTAGCATTACAACGGGCGCCTACGTCAATGGACACAAAGTACACACTATTCACGAGTTTTTCCCGACCGTCCCACCAGGATATAAGATCGTGGAAGTACCGTCGCACGTCATTTACCTTCCGATCACCGTCAAGACCATAGATCACGTTCAGCTCCGGTTAGTGGATCAAGACGGAGACCTGGTTAATTTTCGTGGAGAAGTTATTACTGTGAGACTACACATCAAATCGCAATAAACGATGGGAATTGTATATAACAGACTGTCAAAGAGTAGGTATATCAGTAAGTCGACATGCCCCGATCAAGTCAGTCGTCGATCGATTCCCGAACCGCTAACACCTCGAAACGTGGAGTTCCTGATAGCTCTGGGTCTGAAACTGACACCTTTTGGAAGAGAAATTTCCGACAAATAAAAATCCGATTTTGCTTTTTTATCATCTGCTACGTACCATGGAGGAGGAAATCTTGAGCATTCAAACACCAGTCGTCTTTGACGAATCCGTTGCGCATTACGAGATTCACGCTCACAAACCTTACGCCTCGTCAACTTTCAACAACAGCGATGAAATTCGAATCACCGTTCAGCATCAGGATTTGTGCATATTACCCAGCAAAAGTTCGGTACATATCCACGGACGACTCCTCAAACCTGATGGTACAGCTACTGTGAACACACAGCTCGTAAACAACGCCATCTGTCATCTGTTTGAAGAAATTCGCTACGAAATTAACGCAGTTGAGGTTGATAGAAGCAAGAACGTTGGCTTGACAAGTCTCATGAAGGGTTACGCTTCCCTGCACCCTGGTCAGACTTGGCTGATGGAGAACGCTGGATGGCTCGATGTAGAAGAGAAGAAAAAATTAACCGATGCCGATGGTAACTTTGACGTACTGATACCGCTCAGCATGATATTGGGTTTCGCCGAAGACTACCGCAAGATCGTTGTCAACGCTAAACATGAGTTAATTTTGACGAGATCAAAAACTGACGTCAACGCAATCATGCAGACTCAGGAGGAGGAATTCAAAATCACGATCAATGCAGTGGAATGGCTAATACCGTATTTGAAACTCGCGGATCAGAAAAAAGTTGACCTACTAAATTTCATTCAGAGAGATCCGCCTGTTTCGATGAGCTTCCGCAGTTGGGAATTGTACGAATATCCCTTACTTCCCACAACATCGAAACACGTTTGGACTGTGAAAACTTCCACTCAGCTTGAAAAACCTCGGTACGTCATTTTGAGTTTCCAAACAAGTAGAAAGAACAAGACCGGCAAGAACGCAAGTCATTTCGATCATTGCAATATCACGGACGTCAAGCTATTCTTAAACTCTCAATCTTATCCGTACGGTAACCTGAACCTCAACATGAGTCGTAATCTCTACGCGCTCCTGTACGAGATGTACGCAAACTTCCAAGCTACCTACTACGACAAGAACCCCGAGCCGTTGCTGACAAAGAGTGAATTCCTTCGAGACGTCCCCTTGTTCGTTATCGACTGTTCGAAACAAAACGAATCTTTGAAGTACGGACCCGTCGACATCCGTCTTGAATTTGAAGCCAAAGCCAACTTTCCCGCTGAAACATCGGCGTACTACTTGATCGTTCACGATCGTATTGTCGAATACAACCCGCTCAGTGGTGGGGTGAAAAAGTTGGTATAAAAGCTGACCCGTTCCCACCATCTCGCACAGTTCAAAGATGGAGCTCATCGTTGACATACAAGGCTTTCGTAGACCTTTCAACAACACCTTCCCATTAAAAGAATTGGCTATAATTTCAATCTACTCGGAAGCATCTCCATCAGTGTTTTTCTTCAAGCCACCTTACAAATGGAATTCACTGGACGTCATATACAAAAGCCAAAATTCTTGGCTAGAACGCGATTTTCACGGCTTACGTTGGAGCTGTGGAACCATACCTTTTGAGGAAGTTGAGCGGACCATTGAAGACAGGCTGTGCAAAGCTCAAACCGTGTCCGTAAAAGGAGAAGAAAAACGAGATTGGTTGCTCAAAATCGTTCCGAAACTTCAAATCATCGATATGTTGGACTTTGACTGCCCGTCGCTTGAAACCCTGCAAAAAACTTCAGCTGTGTCTCTGAGATGCGACCTTCACACAATACCCAACGCAATCTGTGCAGCACGAAACGTTTGCATACTCCAGAATTGGCTACAAAATCATCGTACTGTCCGGATGGCGAGGCTGTACGATTTGTGTTACTGCGCAGAAGCGTCTACAAGAACGGTCCCGCATTCCAGGCGAATATATCACCCTGGTCATGACACTGTTGAATAGAATTATTGTACTATTTTTTGTGAAGTAATTGTCAACCGTACTCTAAAAATTGTACTCAATAAAACTTTTAAAGAATATTCACGAAATAATTTTATACCTTCACCTTAGCTCTTAAGAGAGAGAATTTTTTTCAGAAGCTTATGTAAGATTCGACCTTGCTCTCCATCCTTGACCGAGCTGTACTCAAACCGAATTATGTTTTGCATTCCTAGAGCGATAGCAACCCAACACCGCAGATCCTTGGCTCTGTACCGCGGCTATCGGCCGACCTTGCACTCCGGTCTGAACCCGTTCAAATACTCATCGTAGAGTTCACATTACATGACGCAGCTCGAAACCCTCCATCGTTGCTTAGTGGTGTTCGGAGTAGCATTTTCTTAGGTTTTGAGACTTAATTCTAGATACAATTACAAGGTACAAAACGTACGTAGCATTAAAGGTATACAAGATGGATAAATGAAAAAATATTCATAATTTAAATCTTTTTTTTGTTTATTGAACGTAAGACTTACACAGAACATTGGATATTCGAATATTATACTTATACAAATTCAAGTTGACCGTACGGTCCGCCAAGATAGCGTAGATGCAACCGTATCCCCTTACAGGCTGTCGTCACCTTCTGGAACAAATCTTCATTTTCGTGGAGGGCCTTGGTCAGTCGGTTGGGCAGAAAAATCGTGAAAGCGTCATCCAAGTCCAGAACGATTTTGTCTCCAAATTTCGTTTTAACCCGACGAACGCCACTGACCCGGTATTCGAAGTAGACTTCGAGGTCCGAGAGCTTTTTCAACGGCAGAAATGTCTCCAGGCGAGCGACTTCGTTCAATTTTGAAAAGTCCATGATCGTTACGGTCCAGTTGTAGGTGCTCGAAATCTCTTGTGAGTTGATTGAGGTTGGATCTGATTTTCAGCAGATGTTTTACTTCTCCAATATTCTTGAAGAGCAGTTCTAGTCGTTTCTTTAACTCACGTTGTTCCAGAGCACTTCTCATTTGCAAGAACAGCTTCAGACTGGCGATGAAGTTTTCACTTTTCGCTTATATAACGTTCCCCCACCACATAATTTGATGGAGGGTAAGGAATGTCACGGGGCTAATATCAAAGTTTGTGTATGCGCGCGCACCTTTTGGCATTCCAAGAGCGATAGTAACCCGACACCGCAGATCCATGGCTTTGAATGTACCGCGACTATCGGTCGACCTTGGATATCAAACCGACATCCGAGTAAGTGAAAAACAATTCTCGGAACCATTAATTTTGGAATGTCACGTGGTTGATAAGGTGGAAAAGGAATGTGAGGTGGTTGACGTTACACGTCAGCAGTCCTACCGTGGAAAAGGAATTCGGAGTGGTTCATGTTACACATCAGCAGTCCTATCGTGGGAGAAGAATGCGGGACGGTAAAAGAGTTCTCGCCCCCGCTGCGCCCTCTACCGTTGGCAGGCGAGCACTACAGACCTTCGGTCGGTAAGATTGTCAGTAAAACAGCACGATTTTGGCCCTCGATCGATACAACTGTCGGTAAGGTTGCACGGTTTTGACCTTCGGTACGGCAGACTGTGACGTCATCGCGAAAAAGGGTTTGAGTCTGGGCTGCGCGGAGCGGAAAAGGGTTTGAGTCTGAGCTGCGCGGAGCGGCTTGGTGGGCTGCGCGGAGCGGCTCGGTCGGTAAGTGTCGGTAACAGGAATCTGCGTGTAGAACCGGCCTTACTGTACTACTGATGCGATAATTAATTTACAGCCAGAGAAGAGTTAGCGAGAGATTTAATAAATAACAGAACGTTTTCCGAATAAGCGAGAAATATGCGTAGGCTCGCGATACTATGATTCGAGGTAACAATTGACACGGTTTTATAATGAATAGGCAGAACAGAAAAAGATATACGGTACTTAAATTAAGCATTGATCAAGTAAACCATAAAACATGAGAGGCGATTATAAGAAACATGCGAGATACAAAAATTGTAATAGTTATCACATTACCAGAATTATCAGAAATATACAGAGGCAGGAAATTATGAATTACGAGGTAAATTCAAGGAAACAGGTCAAGTAGAGAATTATTATAAAATATAGAATACGTAGTCTCTAGTTTGCGGTAAGTGCGAGAAGAAAGAAAGATAATATTCGGTACGGTAAAAGATAATTTCGGGATTAAAACAAATAATACTCAAGAGAATCAATATGCAACATACGACAAACCAAAGAGACTACGGACAACTACGATCAGCGATATAAGCGAAGGAAATAATGAAAAAGATGTTATGCGATACGACGCAATACTCCAATGTCAAATGAACGACGAGCGGGACCGCGCGGCGATGTAAGATCGCTCACGCGGTACACTCACTAAGATAAATTAATCAAAGATAATGGGTAAAGAAACAGTTATGAATTATTCAGAGAAAGCATAGCGAAATAGTAATGCTCAATAACGAAGATAAGAATTGGTCATTTAACAGAACACGCTGTTAAACAGCGATATTACACATTTAGGTACTCTAGAAGAGAGAGAAATAACAAAATAAAGCAATAGTCACTAACAATGCGCAAGTAAGAGTCAACCAGTCGCGAAGTTACTTGCAATAAGGAATAGTAAGGGACAAGATAAGAAATAGTAGAAAATAAGGTACGAGCCCAGGTGGCTCACGCAGACCAACTGCAAGATAGAGAGAAAGAGAGAGATAAAGATACGATATATTGCAAGTAATTTCGTGGCTTCACAAAATAGAAAAGGAACCTCACTTACGTAAAAAAGAAGGTAGAGAAGGCACCGAAGATGCGGTAACAAAAGCGAGAAACTGAATTTACGATACGAGAGACACAAGAGATAGTAATAGCGGTACGATATATCGATAGCACGTCTTCTTAGAGTGAAAACTGAACGTAGAGTGTCAAGAGGAGCGATGATCCTGATTTTCGTCGTGCTGCTGTCACGTGATTCTTCCTCAAATTTGCGTTATTCTAATTGGGCCAGCAGGTCGCGTAGGTCTGGCCTACGGATGGCGGCGATAATCCCTCGCCGCTTGTTTTTCTTCTTCCTCGACGACAGGTATCGAGGTATCGGGACGTCGGAAGGTGGTCGGAGATGTTTACCCTCAGCCGTGCTGCATCGTTGGTGAGAGAGAAGGTCGTACCGCTCATGTGTTGCGATATTGAGGTGTGCGATAATATTACGTCACCGATCTCTTGGACTTGCGACCGACTGTACTTCACTCCTTGCTTTACTGCTACTCCCCGTTGTAGCTATTTCGTTGGCGCTGCATCCCGGCCCTCGCTCATCGGAGCCCTCATGCCGGAACGGGATCCCCACACTATATTCACCAGATCCACATGGTCAGCATAGTCTAGCCTATTCCACGCCACAGCCCTTTGATAGGACGGTTCGTGAAGAGAAAACCGTCCCCTATTTGATAGACAACGACTTAGTAGATGGCATGGTCGGTTCAGCTCCAGGCTGACAAGTATCGTCGACGGGAGGCTTTGTTGTGTTTTTGACGCACAGCCCTGTACGCCGTCTGGCGATGCATCCGAGCGGAGGAGCATTGATTCGTGATTCGGCTCCTGGCCGATAAGTCTTAAATAGTTGGAGGTGCTGTTTGTGCATCACGCACGACCCTGTTCACAACTAGATAGGCATCCATCGGGAGTGGTTTCAGCGGTATTCGTTCGTCTGTAGTCGGTGGTGGTCGGTGTTGAGCTGCTACGTGACCCCTGTCAGGCAGTGTCCTGGTACCTCGAAGCGGAAGTCTCGTAGATGGTTCTCGTAGAGCGTTACAAAATTAGAAAATAGAATAAAATTAGCTTAATAAAGAGAATTTCACTTGAAGATAATTAGTCGTTCGTTTTTGGAGTATTGGCCTCAGACGTGCTTTCGTTATTTTTAGCGATATTTGTACGTAGGGAAGTGCGATAATTAAAGAATGTGACGGGGTACGAAATACCACGTCACAACGCATTAGTCAACGTTAGATTCCATGTGATGTAAGGAGTTGTTGTGGTCCTCTGGTAACGCGGTGGAGGCTGTAGTGATGAGAAGTAGCGACGAATCGGTGTTGTGCTCGATGGCGGCGTGTAGTGGCTCTCCGGTGAGCTAGGCGGCGTGTAGTGGCTCAATGTCGGTGAGACCGAAATTGTCCTGTCGATCGGTGAGATCGGTGGTCACTTATCCCAGCCGCGGCTCCACTTTGACAGCGGGAAATCACGCGAGCTGATTGCGATACGCGCGTGGCTGCGTGGGTGGCGTCAGCGGCGCGTGTGACGTCGTGGGTGCTGTCCGCTGTGGCGCGCGACTGGAAAGTGTGTGATGCGTGTTGCGGCGCGTGACTTGTGCGGCGCGCGACAGGAAACTTGGTTTTCACAAGGTTGTTGTGAACAGAAAGGTATGAGCAAAAATTTTTATCATCCAAATGTCGCAAAATGGCAGCATCATTAGCTGACGCGTTGATGGGAGAAATCCCTTTAGAATTTTCAAAAAATCGATTTTTTTTTCACATATTTCGAAAGTATAATACCCAAAGAATATACTGACCAAAGGAAAAGCCGAAATAATCAATATTTGGGGAGTTATTGTATATAGTGTAGAGTGGAGCGACAGCGTGCGGTCAGGTAGCGAGTCGGGCGCTCGGACCGTTAGAGGCGGAGCAACCTTCACATCACAATGCTCCCTTATCTACCTTTTTTTTTGACCAGGCAGATGTTTCGAGAAATTTTATAAAGGGGACATTATAGATATATCCATATAGCGTGAAACGATAGGTATACGGAACGATACGTTGCCCGAAAAACAGATTCAGTTTCGCTTTGAAATTTTGTCACGAACGGCCGAGTTTACCAAAGTAAAATGCCAAACTATCCAAAAGGAACGCGAGGCAATATAGCCCGAAAATGTGCTTTTCGAGGAAGAAGAAGGTCTGCTGTACGCGCCTGGCATTGCTGATTAATCGGTAAGTCACTACAATCACTATTTTTCACATGTTGAAACTTTAAACGCGATTATCTCGAAACAACATTTTCAAAAACTGCTCGTGTTGTAGCTCCAAAAGTTATCGACCGATTTCGATGAAGTTCTGGGAGATCACACTCAGTAATATTATCGGAAGGATGTACCTAAAGTTCGAAAGGTAGCGCGTAAATAAATACCTTTTTAGGGGTCAAGTTTGTCGAAAAAAGGTCGAAAATTCGACCCTTAGAATAAAAGGGCTCCCAAATTTTCAATTTTGCACTTTGTCATCATTTTTTATCTTTTTCAGATCAACAGCAAAAGAGTGACAACCGCAGCACTTTTCGATGTCACGGAAAACAGGCGTCCCAAGACCCTTAATAACGCCGCCATTTTGTGTATGATCGCAACAAAAAAAATTGTTTCTCACCTTGAATGTTTCAATAAAATTATATTAAAATTTGAAAATTATTAGATAATTTTTTCCCCTCTAGAAAAAATGATCGAAAAATACCTATTTTTCACGCTTCCAAAGGGATTTCTCCCCTTAACTGAAGAATATATCTTCAGTCAACGGCTGACCATCGAAAGGCCTCGCTGCTTGAGCCTGGATCGGCCAATTCGAGATTCGCCGTTTACGACAATTGATAATAAAAATTTTCTCTTGTACTGTCTAAGTGTGAGTTAAAATACACACAAAATTTTGAGAAGCTACGTTGGTTTTCTCACGATCCAAAAAAAACCGACAATTACCGTTTCGTATTTCATTGAATAAAAAAAAAATATATGTGTACTTTTCCCGAACTTTCATACGGCATCATTTAAAAAACCCGGTTTTCACTTTGACCCGACGTGAAAGATATTTTTCTCCATTATCTGTTTTTATTATTGACCTTTCTTCGTTGTTACTTAAATATTTAGCTACGTAATTGTTGATTGCTTTCACTTTTTAACCATTTGTATATGAT
Source organism: Neodiprion pinetum (assembly GCF_021155775.2). Taxonomy (NCBI): domain Eukaryota; kingdom Metazoa; phylum Arthropoda; class Insecta; order Hymenoptera; family Diprionidae; genus Neodiprion; species Neodiprion pinetum. The sequence continues at coordinate 14,183,137 of NC_060235.2, read as the reverse complement.
AATAGTACAGAATAAATCATTACAATCAACTATTTTCATGTAAACCAATGATAAAAAGCTATGTTACTATTTGTGCACGGTGAGTATAACATTTTTATAATATTTAATGGCAATTGTAATTATATTTTATCTAAAATTTTTTAAATTCGTCATGCTTACAATAAAATATTTTATTTCTTTTTTCGCGCAAGCCTAATTTCAGTAGCTATCAATGCGCTATCACAATTTCTATGATTTTTTATAATTTTCTCATAATCTTCTTGGTAAAATGTAACAAAATGAAAATTATAATAATCCTTACACTACATTCGTGATTTGTCCTAATTTTTACTGAAAATACTTATTAGTATTTGAGGTACACCCGTCAATGTAATTTGTTAAACTTCTTCAACTTTTTAACAACGTTAAACAATCAACTTTTTTGAAAATATGTTAAATACGAATTTTCTTCACGTTGAATCCATTGCAGTTGTTTACATTTACGTAACTCTCTCAATGGTGCTGGAAATAGAACTCGCTCGAATTTTTCGCCGTTTTGGCAAACAAAAACGGTCAGAGTATAAATTTTTTTTGTATTATGAGCGTAGAAAAAAAAGCTTTTAAGTGACACCAACAGAGTCGATTCATCTTTTCATGTGATACTTTGAGAGCCAATCGTAATTTTAACGGTTTCACATCGTTATGACGTAATCACTTGCAATATCGGACTCCGTTTTCGGCAACTTTTTTGGAACACAAATACATAACTTTTCTAAAATTTGCAAAAACATGCAACACTTATTTCAAAAGTTATAGCGAAACGAAAAAAGAACAGAGAGAAATGTGAAATTTAGATTTTTACGATTAAAATAAATTATATTTTGAAGTACATAATCTTGTGTAAAATTTTCCGCCGAACATACTTTGTTGAGAACTTTTATGAAGCTGACCCTAGCAGCTAAAGTTAGCAGCCAAACGTCTTAAATTTTTTGGAAGTATAAAAATGCAATCCAGATTTATCCTCATAATTCTATAATAATATTGCGGGTACTTTCCAAAATTTTCCATTTCGGTTTTCACTACCTTATTGGAATGAACATTACAAGGCTTGGCTGCTAATTCTGGCTGCTAGCTTCAGCCTTGGGGAACTTTTTTTTATACGACCTACGCGAAGCGAGATAATCGACTAAGACCAAAAAACCTAATGTCGGCTAGTTTTTGGACATTTTTCAAACATTCCGACTAGATAGATCTACCAACATCATAACATATTATCCATGGCTATACGGGGAGAAGTGAACACTGGCGACCAATGCGCGAGACACGAGCAGGCCATGTCGAAAAACGAGCGGACCGTGTCAAGCGTTGCTCGTTCCAGCTAGACATTGCCTAATAGTAGGGGAGCCCACGATGCTAAATGGGGATTTACTCGAGCGTCGTAAAGATCTATTGGGTTGCAAAGCTTAGATGATAAGAAGAAAAAAATGTTATATGATATATACCTTTACATCGGTGGGGGAAGCGGATATAGATTTTTAAATATGTAAAAAAAAACTGTTGCATGGACATCCTCGAGCGCGTCAGATATTGATAGCATCAATGCCCTACGTATTTTTAATAATGTACGTATATTAATCTGATCGTTTGCATGATGCGGGTGGTTGTATGTAAGGGTTGAAAATGAAAAAAAAAAAAATTTAATCGAGCGCGTCAGATTTTCTAAGGGAGTGTTAAGTGCACCAAAAAAAAGCTCTCATTCACTAATCTGACGATTTCGATGGGACGCAAACTCGCGGCCATTTTCATAATGTGCAAAAAAAATTCGCCATTTTGAAATACTCAAGCGCGTCAGATTAAGATATATATAGTTCATCTTTATGTTCTAAACGTACTGTCTCATAATCTGACGATTATCTAGAGGGATTCGACTGATCTGACAAAAAAAAATTAGAAAAACGGTTCACCTTAAAGGCCATCCCTGCAACTTCCCGCTAATTCCATTCCTGGGCGCTTAAAATTGTACTTATGACATTTTTGAGCTCAAAATATAATTTATGTGATATTTTGAGCTCGCTGAGTTCAAAGAAATAATATTTCTATGCATTTGAGCTCTCTCAGCTCGAAAGTCTGATAGAAGTTTCATAGAATACTATTTTTGGAATTTTCAAACCGCAATAACTTTTGAATGGATGAACCAATTTTCACGCGGTTGGCACCATTCGACGCAGTTTTATCATCCTCATAAGTGATTTTCAGGTTTTCATTGATCGAACCGAAAATTCCGGAGTAATCCCGAAAAAACACTTTTTTCGGTTTTCTTTCGTTCACGATATCTCTCGAACGAATCAACCGATTTTGACCAGCAATCGACGTGGTTTCTTGATATTAAGAGCTGATTAGTTTTTGGAATCGATCGGTAGAGCCGTTTAAAAGTTATTCCAAAAAAACCACTTTCAAGAAAAAATTTTTTTTCATTTTTTTAAATCATTGAACTTAATTAGTTGAAAAGCTCAGGAAATAGCATGCATATAAATAAGTGTATGCTTTTTTAGTAGAATACATGTATTTTAGTAGAATACATGTATAAACTTTAATTCACACAAATAATATTAAAATAGCAAGAAAAGCCAAAACGTTGGAAACACGTTGTAAACAGTATGCCACGAACGAGTGTTTATGATCAGTTGTGATGACGTCATGGCAGCAGAAACCAGAGTGGGGACGGAGTGAGAGAGTAATAGATAGAGAAAGAGTGAGAGAGGAATAGAAACGCGAAGAAGGAAATGTAGGCATCACGCAGCTGCATGCATTTAACTTTATCGACGAATTTTTGTTATTTCGGCTTGCGGAAATCGTCAGATTATATATTTTTCATTATTCTTGAATTATTTCCTTCAAAATAAAAAAAAATTTAGCTACGCTCGAGAATGTCGAGATAACGTTTTTTTTTTACAACTTTGTTGCCCTCCCCTCTCTTTACGTCACTCTCAAATTGTCAGATTAGTGGAATATATACTTTTTAGGATGTAATTAACTCACCCTACCTTAATCTGACGCGCTCGAGAATTTCTGATGGTCAATTTTTTTTTACTAATCTGATCCTGTATCCTTCACGGGCGGCCTTATATATGGGCCTCATGTTTCGTGGAGGTACTTAACCGGGTACAAGGTATCCCCCTGTATATTAATCTGCCGCGCTTTAGTAAATCCCGAAATCCCCGCTTGGGCTCCCCTACTATAATGCCTTGCACATTGGCCACCACCAGTGTTTACTTCTCTCCGTGCATGCATACAATGTATGCACAAATATTACGTGTGTGCTGCGTCGTTGATTATCGCCCAATTTCTCTCTCGTACCGTTCACGCGGATAACAATCTCGTGCCTCTCTGTCTCTCATCCATTAATTATGGCAAATAAACAAACTACCTATGGGTGGAAAAGTAATTTAACAAGGACAAATTCATATCAAATTATTTTATCACAAAACTTATCATAACAGTATAAAATAAATTTCATTTAATTGCTATAAAATGTGTATAGAATATTTCTCCCTCGCTGCCCCCCTCTGCCCACCACCACGACCGCCGCCGTACTTCTTGGGCCTTCTATTAGACCATCGGTATCTAGACAGTATGAAAATAATAGCCCATGAATAACAATACTACACAATCCCGATTAAGTAGCAAATATAATGGACTGATTTGTTTCTTTTCTTCAGCTTGCATGGCTTCAACTTTGAATAATGCTAATATATGCTTTGCCGATGGTTAATTAAATTTTATAAAATGAATTCAAAGAGGAGTCTTTCAAAAGATATTTTGATTTCTCACAATTGTTTTCAAAGACTATTTTATTCCATTTCTTCTCGCTGATTATTGACACGAACGAGGACACAACCACGTCTACGAGATGATTTGTATAAAAATTCAAACCAGCGAGTACTCACTTTTCATCACGCTCTCGTTTTTTTATTTCGTGCTCACTCTCGGGGGTCTCTGCCGTGTTACCCAGATCACCTGAACAGGTCAGAGGTGATGGCTCTTTCAACAGCAGGACCTGCCACGCTACCCCTTCATCCACATTTCTTTCCGTACTTGCCCCGGGCTGAGCTGAATCCGTCGCTGTCGCCGCTTTCTCCTCCATTTCTTTTGTCCATTCTATCATAATCTTTGCTTGTTGATTCAGCTCCTTTTTTTGAATTTACCAATTTTGCCCATTCGTTGGCAATTTTTATTTTCTCCTCCTCTATACGTCTCCACTTTCGGTCATTTTTGTACGTTTCTCTTTCATCACGGTTTTATCAATCTGTATATAGTCAAAAAATAGTACAAACAATCTATCAACGCAAGTTAAAAGTTACCAATGAATAATAACGCATCAATGAAAGAGCTTTAAAAGATTTCCGGAAATACTAGACCAAAATTTGTCACACATGAATTTTCGATCATCTCAGTTTTTATACTTCGACCATACTCGCTTGCGTCTGCATGGAGACGAAATGAAGCTGTTATTCATTGGTAACTTTTAACTTGCGTTGATAGATTGTATTATTTTTTGACTATATACAGATTGATAAAACCGTGATGAAAGAGGAACGGAGAAAAATGATAGAAGAGTGGGGACGTATAGAGGAGGAAGCAATAAAAATTGCCAACGAATGAGCAAAATTGGAAATTCAAAAAAAGGACCCGAATCAACAAACAAAGGTGTTGGTAGAATGAAAAAAAGAAATGGAGGAGAAGGCGGCGACAGCGACGGACTCAGCTCAGCCCGGAGAAAGTACGGAAGGAAATGTGTATGAAGGGGTGGCGTGGCAGGTCCTGCTATTGAAAGAGTCATCACCTGTAACCTGTTCAGGTGATCTGGGTGACACGACAGAGACTCCGGAGAGTGAGCGCCAAATAAAAAAACGAGAGTGTGATGAAAAGTGAGTACTCACTGGTTTGAATTTTTGTACAAATCATCTCGTAAACGTGGTTGTGTCCTCATTCGTGTTAATAATCAGCGAGAAGAAATGGAATAAAATAGTCTTTGAAAACAATTGTGAGAAATCAAAATATGTCTTGGAAGACCCCTCTTTAAATTCGTTTTATAAAATTTTATTAACTATCGGCAAAGCATACATAACATTATTCAAAGCTGAAGCCATGCAAGCTAAAAAAAAGAAACAATTCAGTCCATTATATTTGGTACGTAATCGGGATTGTATAGTATTGTTATTCATGGGCTATTATTTTCGTACTGTCTAGATACCGATGGTCTAATAGAAGACCCAAGACGTACGGCGGCGGTCGTGGTGGTGGGCAGAGCGGGGCAGCGAGGAAAAAATATTGTATACAAATTTTATAGCAATTAAATGAAATATATTTTATACCGTATTTAGGGCCTTAGGGCATGAGTTTTGAGATAAAATAATTTGATATGAATTTGTCCTTGTAAATTACTTTTTCACCCATAGGTAGTTTGATTATTTGCTATAATTGATGGGATGAGAGACAGAGAGACACGAGATTGTTATCCGCGCGAACGGTACGAGAGAGAAATTGGGCGATGATCAACGACGCAGCACACACGTAATATTCGTGCATACATTGTATGCATGTGTGCCTTGCGCCTATTCGTCGCTAGCCATGGTTGGGAGTCGAAGCGAGGGGCACGTGATTGTTGGCCGCTCGACTAGTGCAAGAGAAAAATTTACATAAACACATACTTATACATGTATCCATTACTCCTCTTATTCGTTAACCATGGATTGGAGATGGAGGGAGGGGCACGGGATTCTCAATATAAGTGAACTGTAGAGGTATAACTGTAACTGTAGAGTATAATTTTTGGAACAAAAGACGTACTGTATTCTATTCAAAGCTCATATTAAGTTTCAAAATTACCCCGCATAATACATTAATATAGCGTGTATCAGTTTGAGTTTTTTTTCATTTTCATAGTGCTACTCTTGAAGGCACTCGGTCTGATCAAGAAGAAAACATCACGCATAGTGAAAAATTTTTCCCTCCAGTTTACGTGGTGCCGAAACTTTGTTTTTCGTATTCTATTTATTAAACACACGAAAACATCTAGTTTTGCGTCAATTCACATAGTTTTGTAGTTATGCAATATTTTTCAAGGCGTTCAAGACCATCAACATCTTGAACCTTTCATCAAGAAACTCAGATATGAAGAACAGTTATAGGAACTTTTATTTTAATCGTATCAAAAGAAAAAACATGAAAGAAGATATTGACCTGTAAACAACTTTTGAAATACTGTATTTAAAAAACATTGCTGAAAATAATAAAATTTGGTAAGTACTCTCACATATTTAACAGGTTTTTCTTTCGACTTTCAGAAACTTTTCACACATTTGAAAATCATTCAAAACCTACGAAATTATCAAAATCTATCTAAATTCTTGACATATAAAATTTTCGGAGTGGGGAATCTCTTTGTATTGACTACAACCATCCGTTCGAAACGTAGCAAAAAATTATTTGGTGACGCACGTTATAATAATACACATCGAGGAACACTTTTTCCTTGAATTTTTCAATTTAGTACATTGTATATTCTTTTCGAATAATTCGAAAATTCGAAAATTTTTGGTGATTTGAAAAATTAACGACGGAGCCAGGAATCAAAACTGTTGTTTTTATATAATGATTGTAACAAATATAATTGTTTCGATAATTATGACAATTTTTCATGTCTTAAATTAATTCGTTGTATTTAATTCTGCAAGACATATTGGTCGACCACAGAGAAATGAGGGCAAGCGATTTTAGGAAAATTATGTCACGTTGAAAAGGCATATCCATATTATTAGAATAAAATAATGTACCGTCTCAATCTCAAGCTTCGATACCAAACATACCGACACTACTTTGGCTGCTACGAATGTCGGTACAAGCCCGTTAGGTAGAGTCGATAGAGCAGAAATCTCCTACGCTCCCAGGCCCACCTGGGCCCACTTGCTCGCCGAAAACTGATACACAAATATTTACCCAGGGGTAAATGTCTTTATAGTCTTCAGTCAACGTTCCATTGCAGGGTAACATAACCCGCGAAATTTCCAAGGAAATTCTTATGATATTCGTTGAAGTTCTATTATTCTTAATAACATCTGAAATGATCTATCTATATATTATTTATAGCAAAACCAATGATTCAAATTGAATTCAACTTTCGAGCAGCTCGCTGGAATTAGGCCATCGCCTCATATAGTATAACGATCACTATTGATATTGCATTTTACTTACCCTGAATGCCATTATGCAACGCTCCAAAAAAATACTACGTAGTTTTTTCAGTGTTAAAATTAGAAATCATAGACTACACTATATATGGTGATTCCCGCGTCAACTCGGTGAATCAAAAACATTGACCCTCTTCGATTTTCTCAGTGATTTTTTATATGACAGTTATTAGAAATTATCTGAAAATTATCGAATCTGAATATTTTATATATTTTCATATAGTGTATGTACATTGTACATGTACGCATACATCTTCATTGTCATACAATAATGAATGGAATGCATTGGATATAGATAATTCTTCATGGCTATATGTATTATACATACGTACATTAAATTTTATTTACGATTATTTTTCTGCGTGGGGATACATTATACCCTCCTTCTATAATCAACATGAATTCATATAGAGGATGTCCCTAAATTGGGGGACACGGACCAGCCAGCGTGACTCAAATCCAACCGAGAATTTCTTTGCCGCAAGCTCGTCCAACGCATAGTTTTTGAATTATAAGCGATAGCGTTAGGCCAATCAGAGTGCACCATTTCATCTGGATTTGCCACCACGGAAATTGCTGTTTTGTACGTCTGGGTGAATTATTATTATTCGTTTACGAATTATATATCAGCACCTCCTCTCTCACCCTGTTGTACCTCTTCTCGAGCGCTGACTTCGGTATTGTTGCCGCGGCACACGCTGCCGGCCGCATACCCACGGACGCACACTCGTGTATGTGAAACATAAGCGAATGCCCAGCTACACAATACTACGAAACACACATCTACGAGTGAAAATAAAAATAAATCTCCAAATAAATCAGCGGATTTAGGATTTAATGTTATAAAACACTTCCAATCATCGATGTATGCATAAAACTAGAGATTTTAGACGGTTGATATGCCGTTAGGGTTCATAATTAGTCATTCAATCAATCTGAATTATGCTTTCCGAACATTTTTTGTGTCTTTGCAAAATAATTTTTCCACTAGTTTGAAATTCATCATTGACATCCGATTTTTCAATAATGCGAGGGCAAAGTAACTCGCTGAATTGACGTGTCAATAGGTTTGTAAATCAATTACGATTCACCTGAGTTAACACAAAATAACTGAATAAATGAGAATTCACTGAATCACTAAAAATGATAACTGAAATCATGAGAATTATTTGAGATATAACTGGATTAGGAAGAGTTGTAATAAGTCAAGTTACTTTGAATAACTTTAGATTCGTGCCAAAATTTTATGTTTAGAGAGAAAAATAACTAAATTCAAATAGAAAAGTAATTTCAAATCAAGAAGAAGAAAATTTCCAAATACCTGAATTCAAATGAAGCAATTTGAATTTGATAAATCTATCTGAATTTGAGGAAAAATAATAATTATTATTTAGAATAGAAAAATGAAGTCGAATTACATGAATAAATTCAATTAATTCAACTCAAAAAAATATGGTGTCATTCAAATTCCCAGTTATTTCCTCATCGATTCATTGTGAGTCTGGAGCCGCTTGTTTACTCACACGAACGATGAAATACAGTATCGATGTATGTGATTTAAGTATCAATTACTCAAAATTTATCAAACTTAAAAATATTTTGAATAAGACTACGAATTATCAAAATATCTCTTCTGATATTAAGACTACACGCAGAAATTTACCAAAATGATTAATTTTTACCAATTCAATCGAGCCGTGTCCGATTATTTTGTTGAAATCGATTAATCGATACATCGATTATTCTCAGATAAGTGGCCATCACTAGCATTGATCTCAACAATTTCAACGTTACTTGCCACTCCAGACCCACATTGAATCGACGAGGAAATAACTGGGAATTTGAATGACACCATATTTTTTTGAGTTGAATTAATTGAATTTATTCATGTAATTCGACTTCATTTTTCTATTCCAAATAATAATTATTATTTTTCCTCAAATTCAGATAGATTTATCAAATTCAAATTGCTTCATTTGAATTCAGGTATTTGGAAATTTTCTTCTTCTTGATTTGAAATTACTTTTCTATTTGAATTCAGTTATTTTTCTCTCTAAACATAAAATTTTGGCACGAATCTAAAGTTATTCAAAGTGACTTGACTTATTACAACTCTTCCTAATTCAGTTATATCTCAAATAATTCTCATGATTTCGGTTATCATTTTTAGTGATGCAGTGAATTCTCATTTATTCAGTTATTTTTTGTTAACTCAGGTGAATCGTAATTGATTTACAAACCTATTGACACGTCAATTCAGCGAGTTACTTTGCCCTCGCATTATTGAAAAATCGGATGTCAATGATGAATTTCAAACTAGTGGAAAAATTATTTTGCAAAGACACAAAAAATGTTCGGAAAGCATAATTCAGATTGATTGAATGACTAATTATGAACCCTAACGGCATATCAACCGTCTAAAATCTCTAGTTTTATGCATACATCGATGATTGGAAGTGTTTTATAACATTAAATCCTAAATCCGCTGATTTATTTGGAGATTTATTTTTATTTTCACTCGTAGATGTGTGTTTCGTAGTATTGTGTAGCTGGGCATTCGCTTATGTTTCACATACACGAGTGTGCGTCCGTGGGTATGCGGCCGGCAGCGTGTGCCGCGGCAACAATACCGAAGTCAGCGCTCGAGAAGAGGTACAACAGGGTGAGAGAGGAGGTGCCGATATTTAATTCGTAAACGAATAATAATAATTCACCCAGACGAACAAAACAGCAATTTCCGTGGCGGCAAATCCAGATGAAATGGTGCACTCTTATTGGCCTAACGCTATCGCTTATAATTCAAAAACTATGCGTCGGACGAGCTTGCGGCAAAGAAATTCTCGGTTGGATTTGAGTCAGGTATCACGCTGGCTGGTCCGTGTCCCCCAATTTAGGGACATCCTGTAGATACACAAGAATTTAATAATGTTAATTGTATAATTTTCTTGGCATACAATGATCAAAATGAATATCCAAATGCATATATAAAATATGTATATGATTGCCTCAAGATATCAAATGAGAAATAACCAGACAACTTCTTGATTAGTCAGTTTCTATTGTATGTACTTATGGTGTGTAATTCACTTTTGTAATACCGTTACATCTATAATTCCAATAAAATGACATGATTAGCTCTTGACTCGAGAATTCTTTCAAAGTGAATCCTCGATCGGAAGGTTCACCCTCAACTTGGAGGTAAACCCCTGATTTGGGGATTAACCCTCACTTAAGAGGTAAGCCCTCGACTTGGGAGTAAACCCTCGACTTGGGAGTAGACCCTCGACTTGAAAGTAAACTCTCAACTTGGGATTAAACCCTCGACTTGAAAGTAAACTCTCAACTTGGGAGTAAACCCTCGACTTGGGAGTAAACCTTCGACTTCGAGGTTAACCCTGAAGTAAGGGGTACGAATTTATCCCTTAGAGGTTGAGGGTTATTTTGGAGGTTATTTGAGGGGTTATTTTGGGGGAAAATTGGGGTTTTTCTGTAAGGGCATAGACGCAATATTGAGAATCTTCTATTCCAGGAAATCTAAACATTGCTCACAGTACTTTTAACATCGCTACACATGTAAATATATCCAGAATACAAATTATCAGTACTGTGAGCATCCCGCTCAGGTCCTCCTATTCGACGTATGATGAAACATAGATCAGTGTGGACTACTAGTCGTACTTGAGCTACGAAAGACCGATGTTATGTTCATTCTAGAACACCGGAAACCCATATCTTGAATGAAAACAGTTTGGATGGGATAAAATTGCTAGATAAAAACTAATAATAAATATATTTCTGAAGAGGTCATCCTTGTGCATGCATCAAATGATGCGAGTAATGTAATGATCTCAATGTCACTTGAGAAGAGCCAGTAAGAGATATTTGGAAGAACAGATGACGAGTGAATGGACAATGGAAGCTGAATCAACGTTGGATGCTATTCGAGAGTGCAATGAAAAACCAGAAATTAGAAAAGATTCGATTTTTTGAAGAGCATGGAATTCGGCATTGTGGCATTTAATTAGCCTAAAATGAACCTAAAATTGTGATATAATTAGTTTTTCGATTTTTGTTTTAGTGGTGCCAGCTTAGCCCATTAACGCCCGAAATAACACTTTTCATAAAGTCATATGGTCAATTACGAATCTGAAGTCAGTTTTCAGAAATTTTAAATTGTGGATATATCGCAATTAGAATCAGAGATCCCCAAACCCTAAAGAGCAAGTTTTTGTGCAAAATTATCTGATGTCTATTTTTTTCCACCATATTTGATCAACAGTAGCATAGGGGCACTTTGGGGCGTCACAGCAAACCCCCCTTGCACCCCCCTCTGGCGCCAGCCCCTTGCAAAGGAGTGACTTTGGGGCGCCTTCCCCTTCCCCCGCCGCCCCTCGTCTAGGAGATATTTTATTCTAGAAGCTTTTCCGGGGACCACCCCTTCCCCCGCCGCCCCTCGTCAAAGAGGTATTTTATTCTAGAAGCTTCTCCGGGCGACCACCCCTTCCCCGCAACTCTTTGCCAAGGAGCGATTTTTCCGCCTAGACGCTCCTCGGCTCGTCAGCCCTTCGCCCGCGACCCCCTCGCCAAGTGGTGAATATCGTGTGGCGATCGCTTACCCCGGGTACCGTTGACCGCGAAGCAGATTCCGGACTCTACGGGATGGCCTTTGGGCCTGTGTACGCTGACCATGGGACGATCTCCTTCCCCTTACCCTGGTGCCCCTGGCCTTGAGGCTGACTCTGGGCTACCTACCCCTCTACCCCGCTTCCTCCGTTCACGAAGCGAGCTCTGTGAATTGGACGTTTGGGGTTACAGACTCCTCCAACCGGCTCTCGTTCTTTCTTCATCCCTGCTCTTTGCGTCGGCTGCTCGTGTCACTGACCTTACCCAGCCGTCAGTGTTTATCCTAAGGTTTACGTGTGCTTGGAAGATATAGACCTGCTCACTCTCTCTGTCTCTCTCTCAATTTTGATGTAGGACTATAGGCATATTTAGATGTACGAGGATACGGGTAGGTGGGTGAGGAAACAGAACTCGGCGGTGGATTGCATACAAAAATTAAATTTCATCCTCACAGATTTATTCAGTTAACGCAGGTGCAAATACATACATGTTTATTACTATTTCATTGCTTGTTGTTGGAGCAGGATGTTTGTCCTTAGTTTCGATGGCCTGCTTGATTTCAGCAGCGAGGTATGATGGAAACAGCCGCGTAATTTCATGGAAAACAATACTGAGGTGATTCTCGGCAAAGGTAGGACTCGCTGACGACGCGATGTGTTCTGGGGCAGCGCCGTATTCCTTCTCCGCTATTTGTCTGATGCGATGAAGGCTCGGTTCCTTGAGGAGCGTCAGATTCACTTTCTCGGCTATGTATGCGACGTATGATTTCTTGCACTCGATTACTGAACGGGCTAAACGTTGAAGCCTTCGTAACTGTTCGTCGACACATACAAGTATAGCTGTAAGACCGTTGAATGTCGATTTCTGCATTAGGTTTATATCTAGTTTCCGTTTCTAAGGGTAGTGCAAACAGTTGCAGTCTATCGAGGGACGTATACGTAATCATTGTAACAGAAGAAAGATGATGAGAACAGTTGTGGGTGTATACAGCATGGATCGCGTTATACTCGTAATGTTTGGGCCTTGCGTCAGATAGTAGGCTGGTCCCCGCTTTTCCGACGAACACCCTTACGGTATGTTGATTGTTATGCCTCAGTGGACGAAAAAATACAAAAGGTGATCTCATCGGCTGTATCATTTTAATGTCGCAAGATGAGTCTCCATAGGTCCAGTATGCATTAGGTTTATAACTCGTTTCCTATTCTGAGGGTGGTACAAACAGTTGCAGTTTATCGATGGCGGTATACATAGACATCGCATGATAAGAATATTAAAATTATTCTCAAGTACACTTGTTTCTAACCGTCACCAACCGCCCAATCAGCTCCACGATTTGAGGTAAGAATTGCGAGTGAATCCAACGGGTCGTTTTCTATTTTGTTTCTAAATTTCATATGTCTCGACGAATACCCGTTCGCCCGATAATCAAAGTAGGCTTTAGGGTACGCAAGTTTTTCAACAGGATAAATGACGTCAGCCGTACAACTTTGTTTAATTATGAGAAAACCATGATTATCACTGTTAATAGATTTGTTTTGCCAGACGTTGTTGACAGCCTCCGCGGTGGGTCAGGGTGGCTTTGGTTTATCTTTCAGCCCGGCTGCGGGCGTCTCACCGCTAACCATCGCGGAAGGTTCACACTAACGGGCCATAGTAAAATTTCGTACACTTAGCTCAAGAAACGGCGGGGTAACTAGTATTGTAATAGCATTTGGCCTAAACAAAAGCCCAAGCTGCTAAACTTATAAATAGTTGTGGGCCCGGAGATCTTCTCAGTTAGAAAATCGCGGTGTCGTTGAAAACAACGATTCTCTCTGTTTCGATTATTACCATATTTTAAAAATAATGCAATTGATTAACGATCTTCGTTACGCTGTGATGAAGGCAGCTAGCCAGGCTAGGAGGGTCAACGTGGCTCTTGTGCGTGTGTGTCCTGTTTTCCGTCGGGAGCTGTTGTTCCGCATAATACATGCGGAATTGCTTCAGCATTTGCGGCAGCTTTTGGCAGTCTGCGGGGCACGGGCCCTGGCGCACTTCCACAGCACCGGTGCCTTGCAGGGTTACGTGTGTCTTAGTGCAGCCGCGAGTGTGATTCGCCAGCGGAGTGCCACCCGCTTTGCCGTTGTTCGGACGCTGATGGCTAAATACAACGAGCAAACCGGTGAGATGTTACTTGTGTTGTGCACAGTGTACGTTTGTGTGGAGTTTGAATTACCGGATCTTCAGAGTGGGGGTAAAAAGATAAAAAAAAATATGTAATATGGAAAAATTTAGATCAAGTTTTCCATCCGTTAGAATTCCGCGCGATACTGGATGACTCCGCGCAAAATGAGGCGGCTATTTGCGAGGTCGTCGACGTCGCCGATGAGGTAATTGCGTCGCAAAGAGTAGTGCTGGGGAGGCCCGCCGAGGAACCGATTTCTATCGCTCGTGACGGTAAGTCCTGATGATTGTCCGTTCGTTGTGTCGTAGCAGGGAGTTGCCGTGTATAAATACGTTGTGCGCGAGTGGTATATCAAAATTTCCTTCTGTAAGAATTCATGATGGTCGACACCAGCGAGAACGAGGCAACACTTCTCGAGGGCTGTGTTGCCTGCGAGGAGTTGGCGCTTGCGGAACAGACAGGGATGGATGAGGCGATGGTGAACGATAGGACCGTCGAGAAGCCGATTTCTGTCGGAGCTCGTGACGGTAAGTCCAGATGATTTGTCTGTTCGATATGCCGTATACCATAGAGTACCCGTGCGTGAATACGTTGTGCGTGAGCGTCTTCCAAGAGTTCTAAAGGCCTTCTTTCACGCGTGTACTGAAGGTTATTGTGTCCGTTGCAGAAATCGATTCATCACAGGCGTCGACCTTAGTGTTTTCACGTCCAGGTCTGTCAGGGTGTTGGAAATTCAAGGTATATAGGAAAAGTTTGAAAACAAAAATGCAGACCAGGTATTCTGATATGATCTCACGAGCAATTTCTTCTCTGGTGGGGGTGGCTAATTAGATTCGTTCGTTGCTTCTGAGCCAGTGATAGCAGAAGAAGAAGAAGGAGACAATTAGTCTATATTGTCAATGGATGAGGCGATAATATTCTCGTGACAGCAGACGCCCGAGAGCGGGATATTCACTCAGATAAGTTATACGCCGCCAGCGATGGATGACGATATTTTTTAGGGGAACTAATCACGCGGGTACTCTAGGGTGTGCGTTTCTAGTAAAACCGTGAAATTGGAATATACTTGCGGTTGGACGACGCTTTACCAAGGAGTTTAGTCTTATTTTTGTTTTATATGTACAACAGAGGGCCTTATGCAAACTGCTGGTCCGTTTCGCATAAATGAGGGCACCAGTACTTCGGGCGTACAGATCGGAGGGGGGAAGGGTCCGGAGGGCTCCGAGTTACGATTCTGACGTGGCATTTGAGTCCGACGATGACAATGAAGATGCCGATGATGATGACGAGACACAGACAGCTTTGAACGTGACATTCGAATTCGACGACGATACTGATAACGACGAGACAGAGGGTGCTTACTCTGGAAACGTGGGCAGACAATCGGAGCGGGAGAGTGAAACTCCGAGCGAGATGAAGTCAAGTCAGGCATCCGAAGACGGGGCTGATTCACTGGGTAACTGTTTCACGTTTTCACCGTTTCACTTGAAGGAATGTAGTCTTACCAAAAAAAAATTTTTAACTCGATTTTCGTTTAAGTTATTTCATTGATAATTAACTCATTTTTCGTAGACTTGACTTTTCATAAAATCACTTGTAAAAGTTTAAAAAATGGGTCTATAAATTTTTTTTCTTTTGTGAGCTCTTTTCATACAAATAATAAACAAGATTCAGTGGTAAAAGTTTATAACAGTTTTTTCATTTGTTTATAATGATTTTTCAAAGTTATCAAAAATGCAAAAATCCAGCTAATGTTATGAAAAAAATTTTTTTTCATAAATCTTGATTTTTGGTTGTTTTGAAATTGATATGTTGCGTTTATTAGCTTGGCTGAAAATTTTTTAACGTGTATTTTTTAAAAATTTATTATAAACAAATAGACAAGTTGAATATTTTTGAAAAATTTTTTTTGGTCATTTTATTGTCTTAGTGAAATAATGATTTTTTAAAAAAAAATTTCTTCTTAAAAAAATTATTTAATTGTTTATAACTGTTTTTTTCATTTATCCACCATTTAAATTATTTATTAAGAAATAATTTTCATTCTAAAAATCACCATTTACAATTGTTAATATAATTATGAAAAAAATTTTTTTTTCTATTCGAATTTTCATTGTTTATTTTATAAACAATTTGTTATAAACAAATTTATATTTTCATTTTATTTTTTTTTTGTTGCTTTAAAAAATTACAAATACAGCCATGTGCATCAGAGTTGTAAAAAAATTTTTTGGTGTAAAGTATTTTAAAATTCAATAACAAATGGAGAAAAAATTTTTTCACAACTCTGATGCACATGGCTGTATTTGTAATTTTTTAAAGCAACGAAAAAAAAATAAAATGAAAATATAAATTTGTTTATAACAAATTGTTTATAAAATAAACAGTGAAAATTCAAATAGAAAAAAAAAATTTTTTCATAATTATATTAACAATTGTAAATGATGATTTTTGGAATAAAAATTATTTCTTAATGAATAATTTAAATGGTGGATAAATGAAAAAACAGTTAAAAACAATTGAATAATTTTTTTAAGGAAAAATTTTTTTTTTAAAATCATTAATTCACTTAGACAATAAAATGACCAAAAAAAATTTTTCAAAAATATTCAACTTGTCTATTTGTTTATAATAAATTTTTAAACAATACACGTTAAAAAATTTTCAGCCAAGCTAATAAACGCAACATATCAATTTCAAAACAACCAAAATTCAAGATTTATGAAAAAAAAATTTTTTCATAACATTAGCCGGATTTTTCCATTTTTGATAACTTTGAAAAATCATTATAAACAAATAAAAAAACTTTTATAAACTTTTACCACTGAATCTTGTTTATTATTTACATGAGAAGAGCTCACAAAAGAAAAAAAATTTATAGACCCATTTTTTAAACTTTCACAAGTGATTTTATGAAAAGTCAAGTCTACGAAAAATGAGTTAATTAACAATGAAATAAATTAAACGAAAATCGAGTTAAAAATTTTTTTTTGCTAAGACTACATTCCTTCAAGTGTCTAGATAACACTATAATTCATTCAAATTTTTAAATTAATATTGAATGTTATAAAAAAATTGTTTCGTGTTGCATGCTTCGCTAGGCGGTGACGCCTAGGCACCGAAACGGCCGCGCGGAGCCCTATCTTCAACGTTAAATTGAAATTATAAATAATAAAGCTAGAATTCCGGGAGTACGGACTTTTTCATCAGAAATTTTCTCCTCTTTTAGAATCTTTTTTCAAAATTCATTTATCTTTTATATTTTCGAAATGATAGCTATAAAACGGAGACTCCCTTTTTTTCTTTTCGTTTTTTGTTTATAACTATTGAAATTTTTAATGGCGGATTAATTAAAAAATACCGGTTTCATCATTTCAAATTCTGAATCCAATGCACCAATCGCCATATTTTTAAGACCATTCTAACGATTTTTCTCAGTGAACTCACTTCTCGACCAGACTAAACGGGGTGCACAGTGCATGAAATCGCACAGTTCCAGAACTATCTGGCACGCGAGGGGTTGCTCATCACAGTGTACGAGTTGGGGAGGCTAGGTACCGGCGAAGCGGCATTTTACGACGGAACTGCTGTGGTGAGAGCAGACGGAACAGGCGATGTCAGGCACCGATTGAATCTGCTGTACTATCCCGAAGAACAGCATTATTGTCCAATTGTAAATTTAACCGCGGCGGCAGCAGGGGCCTTTTTCTGTCAACCCTGCAATATGAAATTTAACAACGGGTACGAACACCGATGTTCTGTAAAGTGCCTAAAGTGCTTCGCATCGCCACCGTGCAACAGCGAGTCTCGCGAAATCGAGTGTACCGATTGCAGACGCGTGTTCCGCGGTAACGGTTTTCTGGAGTATCACCGCAGGATCGGCTCCTTCAGTCCGCATCGCTCCGTTTGTGCATCGCTGCGTGTATGCCGGAATTGCGAGCGATTCGTAAATCTTTCGCGGAGGACACGCATTTGTGAAACTTGTTTTTGCGTCACGTGCCGTTGCAACAGACCGTGCAATCACTACTGCATCATGACGCCACTGAAAGACGCGACAAGACCGAAACGTTATATCTTCATTTTTTATGATTTCGAAACGCAGCAATGCGAGACGGTAGACGTTGACGCGACGGCAAACATACATGTGCATAGCGCAACAAGTGTGTACGCAATGTATCCACGATCCCGATATATCGAACGGCTGTTTCGCTTGCGGGCTCGTACGTGAGTTCGTTTTCAGGAGGGAAACGGTGAAGGAGTTGGTAGACTTTGCTACTCGGCCCGTTCAGGACTTTGCACGCATCGTATGCATTGCGCACAATGCAGAAGGTTTTGACGCACAATTCATACTGCAGCATATGGTTGAGCGGGTTGTAAATCCGCCGCAGGTCATCCTAAGCGGCAGTAAGATCGTTATGCTCGAAACGGGTCACACCCGATTTCTGGATTCCTCGGCATATATGCCTATGGCATTATCGGCGCTACCGAAGGCTTTTGGACTACCGACTACTTCCGTGAAAGGTGTATTCTCCCACCTTTTCATTACTCCTGAAAACGTGGGTTACGTGGGACCGCTCCCCGCAGCGAAGTTTTACTCTCCGGATACCATGAGTAGCGATGCACGAGCAGAGTTTTACTCATGGTACTACGAGGTGTAGCGAACGACCATGTGTTCGACTTTGACGCAGAATTGTTGTCGTACTGTCGGCTGGACGTGGATATTCTGCGACGTGCGTACGTAGAATTCAGAGACATATTTCTGGAGTGCGGCAGAGTGTGTCCCTTTACCGAGAGCACGACAATTGCCTCGGCTTGTTCGGTGCTGTTCCGTAAAAATTTTTTACAACAGGAGCGAATAGGTATCCTGCCACCGGGCAACTATCGTCTTGCCGATGCCCAGTCTTGTAAGGCTCTGGAATGGTTGGTCGTGATAGAGCGCGAGCTGGGTATTGACATCAGGCATGCCGGAAACGGACGTGAGTTTCGGTTTCCGGAGACGGGCCGCAAGGTGGACGGATACCATGTCGCGGGTGACGATACGCGACACGTCTACGAGTTTCATGGATGTTTCTGGCACGGCTGTCGCAAATGTTTACGAATCAACCGCGATAGCCGTAGCGTCAACGGCGAGACGTTGGATAGGCGTTACAAGGAAACTTGTGCAAAGACCGGCCGTACGCGCGAACTGGATTACCGCGTGACGGAACAGTGGGAATGCGTGTTTGATCAGTGCTTGAGGGAGAACGAAGAGATGAGGGAGTACGTGGCGACACATCCGCTAACCGCTGGCACTGCCACGAGCGAAGCGCTCAACCCGCGCAATGCGTTCTACGGTGGTCAAACGGGGAACGCTTCCCGATACTACGAGGTGAAAACAGATGCAACGGGCAACGCGTACGAGGAAATACGATACGTCGATGTTTGCTCGTTGTATCCGTTCATCTGTAAGAATGAAAGGTTCCCTGTTGGCCACCCGACGGTCTACGTTGGAGAGGAGTGTAAGCTCTTGACAGGGTCGAGCGGTTGCGACATCACGCGAGTTGAGGGGCTCATCAAGTGCCGAGTTTTACCGCCTCGCAATCTTTATCATCCTGTTTTGCTGGTGCGCATGCATGACAAACTCATGTTTGCCTTGTGCCGCTCATGTTGTTAGAGTTTGAATCAGGACGAGTGTAGACATGATGACGAGGCTGCGCGAGGATTCGAGGGCATGTGGGTGTCGCTTGAATTGAAAAAAGCCGTAGAAATGGGATACAAGATCAAGAGCATACGCGAGATCTGGTCGTATACGGTGACATCGTTCGACCCGACTACTCGTCAAGGTGGGCATTTCGCCGGCTATATCGACACCTTCCTCAAGATTAAGCAAGAAGCAAGCGGCTGGCCTGCTGAATTCGAGGACGAGCCGGCTCGAATGCGCTACCTTGATGAGTACGAGCGGGTCGAGGGTATACGGCTAGATCGCGACCGTATTGCTAAGAATCCCGGCAGGCGATCAGTTTCTAAATTATGTCTAAATTCGTTTTGGGGTAAGTTCGGGCAACCCGAAAATCTGGTAAAAACAGAGGTTATAAAGACGCGTCAGCAGCTGCTCGAGCTTTTGACCAACCCTGAAGTCGAGGTGTCCGGTTAGCTGTCCATAAACGACGATGTGTTGTACGTGCGTTGGTCACACGCTCAACACAGCATTGAACCGTCAGCGTTGGAAAACGTCGTGATTGCCTCGTACACCACTGCCCAAGCTCGGCTAAAGCTTTTCTCGTTTCTTGAGAAGCTCGATCAGCATCTGTCTAGCGCGCGTTTGAGAGACAGACAGACAGACAGACATACAAATAGACAGACAGACAGCGGACACCGAAGGGATTCTTACCCCAGCCGTCTGTTATTCCAACCGGCGAGATACCAGGCCAACCCATCAGATACTTTCTTGTATGTGTCCCACCAAACTGTATAAGGGTTAGTACCACGCTTAAACCCTACGCATGAAAAATTGCGAAAAAATCTCGCATTGCTCGTAAAAGTTCATCTCGTCATCCGCGGCGGGGCGCACTGTTTTCAAGCTGATATCACTGCACGCACGCGTAGGAATAAGCTCATGGCGTACCCGCCTCACGCTCAATCAGCTTGACCGTGCTCGCGCCAATGAGCTTGTACCTACGCGGTTACGCTTCCGTGTGCGCTTGAATATGCTTATGGTCAGCGCACGAAGGGAGTGCCGCCGCCGCCGCGAGCAAGCTAACGTAGTAAAAGAACGTGTTTTCAATTGTTTCAATTTTTTATAGATCCCGCATCATCCCTGGATTCTTCTTCTTCTTCTTCTTCTTCTTCTTCTCCTTCTTACCCGGTTCACATGGCTCACTTGGTTCAAGATTCCTTTTCATCTATGACGGACACACGTTGGAAACATCCATTTTCAGCTATTGCAGCCGGACCATGAGGATGCGGTAAATCAAATTTCATCAGGAACTTTCTGCGTCATGGAACGTCAATGTGCGACACAAAATTTAGTCATGTGATATGGTACTTTGAGGAATGGCAGCCGTTGTACGACGGGGACAAGAGTATAGACTACCGTGAGGGGTTGCCGCAACACGTCGATTACGAGGGTGACAAAAAACAGAAACTTTTGGTAATCGACGATCTGATGGAGAGGCTTCAAACAACGTCGTCGTTGATGTTTTTACCAAGGTCTGTCATCATAAGAACCTCAGCGTTTTCTATATAACACAAAACGTCTTTCACCATGGCCACGGTCGACGAAATATTTCCCTCAACGCAAATTACATAGTCTTCTTCAAAAATTCACGGAATCCTGCCCAAATTCAACATCTTGCCAGACAGGTGTATCCCGAAGGTCCGAGATTTCTTCAAGAGGCCTATCACGATGCTACCGCAGCGCCACACGGATATCTGCTTCTCGTCCTGAGGCAATCCACTCCGGAGAATTGGCGTTTCATGTGGAAATACAACTCCCACATACACCGATCCCGCTTCAAAACTCGACAACGAGATGAAGGACGTCTTGAACCAACCGAGAAAAGACGATGCAGAAAAATGGAAACTCTATCAGCAGGTACTTCAACGACATTTGTTTTTTGCAAACGACACACGCAAACCCATGAAATTGGACGTTCTCGAGGAAAAGGAGAAGAAGACGGAAACACAGCCAAAAATCAATGATTTCTCCCACCGTAGCTGCGAGTCCTTGCAACGTTCAAGCGCACGCAAAGAAAGTCGTGTCAGCGGTACCAAGGAAGTATCTTTATGAAAGAAGTTCGTGACCAGGAGGTAGATTGAAGATGAAATTAGTCGAAATTCCGGTCAGGAGAAGACGTTTAATAATTTGTAAAACGTGAACATAATAATCGACGTTTCGGCCGGGCCCTGCCGACCATCCTCAGGAAAAATTTAAAAATTGACGACCAGTACATGCTTAGGTGTTGTTAATAGTTCAGCATTTCGGACGGAAGTGAAATTCTTGAAATTCTCTTCCCTTCCGTCCGAAATGCTGAACTATTAACAACACCTAAGCATGTACTGGTCGTCAATTTTTAAATTTTTCCTGAGGATGGTCGGCAGGGCCCAGCCGAAACGTCGATTATTATGTTCACGTTTTACAAATTATTGAACGTCTTCTCCTGACCGGAATTTTGACTAATTTCATCTTCAAGGAAGTATCGTGCAAAGGCCGAAATGCTGATGCGCGAACTTGGCAGCGTACCGGAACGATTTTCGTGGGATGCTGCAGGAACCGTCTCGTTAGACGGCGTTACAGTTCCCGGCGCAAACATCGTCGACCTGGTCGATCATGCCTCGTGATCTAGGAAGACTTTTACTCCTACAGGGGCTAGTCAGTTTGCACGGTTTCTTCAGACGATCAATGTACCCCAAGAATACATCGGGAACAATACGCTTTGGAAAGACATACGCACATTCGACGCTACGAGACTACTAACGGTCACATCGCAACAACTATTGTCACACGCCAGTAGTTCCCCGACGAAGCGACGAAGCGGCGCAAACATTACATCCATAACCAGCCGTTCTCACGACGTAGGATACGCTTTACGCAAACGCTTCACCGGGAAAAAATCCGGTTGGAAAACACTTCGGCTGAAGAAAAATGACGACTCTTCTTGAAGAAACGTATTACGACCCCTCGCATACTGCCGGTTACGCGGGAGCACGAATTCTGGAAGACGTTGCAGGTGAAAACAACTCTCGCGATTCGGTGAGAAAATGGCCAGCAGCTCAGGATGCCTACATGTTACACAAGCCCGTGTACAGGAAATTTCCGAGAGCAAGGTACAGCGTTTCCAACATAGACGGCACATAGAAAGCTGACCTGGCTGACCTGAGTTCCATGAAAGGCCGCAACAACGGTTTTCGCTATCTCCTGGTGGTCATCGACGTATTGAGCAAGTACGCATGGGTGGTCCCGCTGAAACGAAATACAGCCGCAACCGTTGCTGAAGGTTTCGAGCAAGTGTTACGCACTACGCCGCGCAGACCCGACCTACTGCAAACGGACAAAGGTAAAGAATTTGTCGGGAGTGCTTTGCAGAAGATACTTCGCGACAATGAAATACGATATCGTGTTACCCGTAATCCTGACGTGAAAGCAGCTATCGTAGAACGATTCAACCGTACACTCAAAGAACGCCTGTGGCGTTACTTCACGCATAAAAAGACGCGACGCTACGTCGATGTTTTGCCACAAGTCGTGCAAGCCTACAACAATACAGTCCACTGGAGCATCGGCATGGCGCCGTCGGAAGTGACGCTTCGCAATGCTGCTACAGCACGTGCTCACATGCGAAAGCGTTATCCTCCGCGGCCAAATGGCAAATCGAGATTTCATAAGAAAGGTTTTGTACGAATTAGTAAAACCAAGGGAACATTTTAAAAAGGCTACGTGGCAACTGGAACGAAGAATTATTCAAGATCCGACGAGTGCTTGCACGTTCACCGATAGTCTACGTCTCGGAAGATCTCAACGGCGAAGTAAACGATGGCTTGTTCTACGACCCTGAACTACAACGGGTAGAGGGGAAAACACGGAGATGATAAAATAGCGTGCTATTGCAGCATGCCTCACAGTCGCTAAGTGCTCGCCGTTCGACTCGTGCATCAAAGAAAATCAGAATGTCCCGGGATCAGTTTTACCTAATCTTACCGAGCAACAGCTCGATGCAGTTTTTTGCGGAGAATCGGACGTGCTGTTACATTAAAAAGTTACCGCGTCAGATTCAACTAACGGGAGACTGGGAAGTCGGGCTGTCCGAAATTCATTATCCACTCACGTTTGAATACCCTCAGGGGTATGCACCAGTGAAAAATGAAACGATACCCTGTGTCACGTATTACAGTACTACTGGGGAAAGTGCAGTTGAGGCATCAGATTGCAAGGTATCCGAAACCAACAAATCATCAAGGATCCCCGGCTGCCAGATATTTATTTATTGCGATCTGGTGGAGCCACGTATCGTTGGAGATGTTTACGCCCCACCGTTACGAGTCATTCAAACATGCGCAAAGATAACATCTCATGGGGCGAATCAGAGATGAAAACACTATCGCCACTGTACTATGTACCACTGATGCTGACGAACTTTCAAACCATCGAGATCAATATGAGAGATCAATTCGGTAGCCCAGCACCATTCGCGAGCGGGACTTTGACGGTAACGCTACATTTTAGACGCGTTCAGTAATTGGCTTGAATCACAGAAGTCGCTCGGCAAAAGAGAGGGAGAGGGAAAACATACCAGGTACGACATGACTCATTATATGCAACTTTACGAAAATCAGCTCGGCGGTGAAGGCATAGAGACGATTTACCGAGGAGCACCGCATCAACGTGAGCACGGAATCGGCAGTTTCTTGGAAGGCCTGTTTCGTCGAATACTACGTCTGCTATCCAGTGGTGCTCCCGCGGTCGGAAGAGAAGCACTACGTGCAGAGTTGAACGTCATGACAGATGTAAGAAACGACGCTCCGTTCAAACAGGCAGTCAAGAGTCGTTTCGTAGAATCAGGACACAAATTGAAAACAGCTGCTGACGAAAAGATTGATAAATGAAGGGCAGCGGTTATAAAAGGCGAACCGGCGGATTAGCGCGTCAGTCAAACATTGCCCGCGAGAACAGACTTGTCGGCGCGCACCGAGCAGGTGGTACTACGAGAAAAATTATACGGAGAAGGTCGAAAAAGAAAATATCGGCCAAGATACCCAAGCGTGCCGGAAACGTCAAGAAAACTAAACGGAAAAAGTGCTGTGAAAAACGGAACCTTGCAGACATATTCGGACCCCGGTAAGCCCACGAGCCGCTCATCTTCAAATTAAACGTCAACAATGGCCTTCCTGCACGCGCACTCGGGTGAGTGTATGTAGTCGGAACTCGATTTGTTTTCTCTACCACCAACGCAGACGTCTATCGAAGCTGGTCAATGGGTACACCAAAAGCCCGTATCATCTCTAACCGATGATTCCCCGATTGAATTTGTTGTATCTGGAAACGGTGATGAGTACATTGACTTGGCACACGCTGTGCTCAGCGTACGAGTGAAGTTACAGCCGACTGCTCCTGGCCCACCGGCAGACGAAGGCAATGCAACTACTCCGCATGTCACTCCGGTAAACAATCTGCTTCACTCAATGTTCAATCAAGTCGATATATTCTTCAATCAAAAACTAGTCTCACCAGCCAACAACTCTTACGCCTATCGAGCATATATAGAGACTCTACTGAATTACGCACCGCCCGCCAGAAAATCCTATCTTTTTTCGGCTCTATGGTACGACAGCGAGGAAGGAGTATCGGATATATACGACGCCGACGCCGTCGGTGCTGACCGAGGTTCCATAGATCGCAAACGGGTCATGAGCAATGCACGTACCGTTGATCTGATTAGACATCTGTACTGTGACGTATTTAATGAAGACAAATTTTTACTCAACGGTGTGGAACTGTATCTTCGACTTGTGAGATCAAGAGACAGTTTTTGCATCATGGAAGCCGAAAATCGCCACAAGCTGCACATACTGGAAACTTCACTGCTCGTTCGCCGAATGAAGATCAGCCCTGGAATCTTGCTGGCGCACGCACGGACGCTAACCAAAGGTACGGCAAAATATCCCGTAACCAGAGACGAGGTGAAATCTTTCACCATACACGCAGGAGTACAAGCAGAAACACTGGACAATGTCATACTCGGACAACTACCGAAACGAGTGATAATCGGTTTTGTCAGCAATAAAGCCTTCAACAGCGACAGACAGCGCAATCCGTTTAATTTTAAAAACTATTCTTTGAATTTTCTGTCACTACGTCTACGGGGTGCAGGTCCCAACGAAGCCGCTACAGATGAGTTTTGGCAAAGACGATCTCTACGTGGACGCTTATCACACCCTCTTCTCCGGTACGGGGATTCATTTTCGGAACGAAGGAAACGGTATCGACCGGCAGCACTTCGCTAAAGGAAATTGTCTATTGGCTTTTGACCTAACCCGCGATCTCTCGGCCAACTGTACATCGCACTGGTCGCTCATCAAACATGGAACTCTCAGGGTCGAAGTGCGGTTCGACGATGCCCTCAAAGAAACTGTGAATTGCCTGGTGTACGCTGAATTTGATAATCTTATTGAAGTTGATGCTGCACGTCAGGTCATTACAGATTTTTCGGGCTAAGAGCGAAAGAGAGATTACGCCCCTCCTATCACGACCGCTTCCATGACACAGCAGGTGGTGATTTCCGTTAGAGAGAGAGAGAACGGGGTGACTACACCACGCCAACGTCTTCAAGGGGAGCAATAGACCGGCTGGAGACACCCGATAAACAAAAATTAAGACGGGAATTGTAACACAAGGCTGTATATAAACACCCGTAACTACGGTGCCGAGCCAGTCAGTATTTGAACTACGCGACTGCAGGTTCGCTCTTCCGGCTCTCTATTCATTCGACTACATTCTTTCAAGTTCAAGTATGGATTACGTAATAGATATTCAAGGGTTCCGAAACATTTATGGTCAATTTATACTGAAAGAGGTGGCAGTCGTCACTATCGATTACCGCTACTCGGCACATTGGTTAGTAGAACCGCCATATCCCTTCACGGATCTACCGCTCAAAGAACGTGGCGTGAACAATTACGTAACATGTTACCATCATGCCATCGAGTGGTTCAAAGGTGACATCTCGCTGCTTCAACTCGACGTTAACCTCCGAGGAATCGCACGTAACGCTCATCGAATCTTTGCCCATAGATACAAGAAATCTAAATATATTGAAAATGGTACCGCGCGTCAAGTGTTCAACTTGGAGGACATCGATTGCCCGGCATTCGACAAACTGGAACGGTCTTCGGTATGGTGCTTCTTCCACGGCGTTAAGAAGGAGGAATTTTTCGTATGTGCAATGAACAACACGATCAAACTGAAGAAATGGATAAACAATAACGATATTCTAACTAAATACGATTATACAGAAGCATTGTCAGCCAGTAAGCGCAACATCACCGGAGAGGAGAGTTCGACTTAAAGATACCCCAGCTACCAGAAAGAAATTCCTCGCTACAAGCAGTAATACCAGAGTCAGTCGTTTCACTGAAAATCTCTCCTGATTCGCCTGCGCCTACGTCAGACAATAAAGTTACCGTTCCCTACGACATACGTACTACTGCGATTGATTCACATACCTCTTCACAATCTTCTACGAGCGGTATGATTATCTCCGATAACGAGGGCGAAGAAGAAGAAGAAGACGAGGTACAAAATGGACATTCTACAGATATGGAGCGCGATGCCCGCGATTTCGAACGGGAAGACCGGGGTTTTTGCAGCGGACCAGATACCCCTCATCTGGATACGCCCGACAGCCTTTGTGTCAATCACCGATGATCACATACGCTCCGGTAGCCACTGGGTGGCGTTTTTCGTCTGTTCCTCGGGACACGGTACATACTTCGACAACTTCGAAATACCACCATTCGTCCCTCACCATAAGCGGACTTTACGAAGAAATTGCAGACGATACGACTGGAACGACAGACAGCTTCAAAGCCTCACTTCTGATGTATGTGGACAATTTTGTATTATGCTGATACACTTTATGGCTGCCGGTTTTTCTCTGCGGGAGTTTCTCAGTATATTTACTCCTGACCTCAAAAGAAACGATTGTATCGCAGAATTATTCTACAACCGAATAGCCCATGTCACAAAACGCAAAACTAACACCATCAATTCAAATCACATTCATCCCATAATTTGTCTTCAATGTTGTACCTCTAAGAATTGTAATGTTGCTGATTATAAGACTGATAAATGAAAAAAACCTTGCTAACATATCCTGTGTAGTAATAAGAACATTGTAATTATCATTTATTCGTTATATGTAATAACCATGTATGTATTTTCACCTGCGTAAACTGAATAAACCTGCGAGGATGAAATTTAATTTTTGTACGCAATTCACCGTTGAGTTCTGTTTCCTCACCCACCCACCCGTATCCTCGTACATCTAAGTATGCCTATAGTCTTACAATAAGAAAGAGAGAGAGATAGAGAGAGTGAGCAGGTCTATATTTTTCAAGCACACGTAAACCTTAGGATGAACACTGACGGCTGGGTAAGGTCAGTGACACGAGCAGCCGACCCAAAGAGCAGGGATGGTGAAAGAACGAGAGCCGGGTGGAGGAGTCTGTAACCCCAAACGTCCAAGTCACAGAGTTTGCTTCGTGAACGGAGGTAGCGGGGTAGAGGGGTAGGTAGCCCCAGAGTCTACCTCACGGCCAGGGGCACCAGGGTATGGGGAAGGAGATCGTCCCATGGTCAGGGTACACAGGCCCAAAGGCCATCCTGTAAAGTCCGGAATCTGCTTCGCGGTCAACGGTACCCGGAGTAAAGGGTCGCCACACGATATTCACCACTTGGCGAGGGGATTGCGGGCGAAGGGCTGACGAGCCGAGGAGCTTCTAAGTGGAAAAATTGCTCCTAGGCAAGGGGTTGTGGGGAAGGGGTGGTCCCCGTAGAAGCTTCTCGAATGAAATACCTCCTAGACGAGGGGCGGCGGGGGAAGGCGCCCTAAACTCACTCCTTGGCAACGGGCTGGCGCCAGAGAGGGGTGCGTAGGGGGTTTGTTGTGACGCCCCAAAGTGCCCCTATACTACTATCAACTCTCATGAGTTTACTAAACCTAAACTCGTATTTGTAATCAGCGACCCTGAAAACCCTAGGAATAAAGTTTTTGCGCCAAATAACGTTTGTTCAATGATTTCATCTGCCATCTTGAACTACCATTTTTAATTTTCAAAATTTCCATAATTTTCGAAATTCAAACACTGAATCGAGGTTATATCCAAAGTTGAACCCAAGATATAACAATTAGCTGGAGAAATCAAGCAAGAAACCATTATTTGATTTTTACGTAAAATTTCACCCTTTTCGACCCGCTATTTTGAAAATAATTGATGAAAACAAAATTTCTAAACAATAAGTTTTTAAAATACAGATAAGAATTCCACGATTTTTGCAGAAAAGCGTCTGATTTGAGTATTATAAAGGTTCGATATAAATAGTTTTTCAAAAATACTACACCGAAATTTCGCTGTTTTTTTTTAATTGCAAATTTTCCATAGAAAATCTAATTTTCATGGCTTCTAACCTCGATATTCTGAAAGAGCACCTTTCAAATAGTCGGGTACCAAATTTTATTAAAATCCCATTGTCCTAGCGTTGTTGGCAATCGGTCAAACATGACTATATGAAAAGTGTCATTTCGGGCGTTCATGGGTTAACGGAGGTCGTTATGGCAGATCGTGAATCCACTGTTCAAGATATATCTACATCATATCATGTTGGTGTAAATATGCCTACATTTTTGAAGGACAAGGCACAGTTGCCGGGAGTTACGCTACTGAAAGACCGTAAACTGTCAAGTAAGCGTGTGCACGTTGAACGAATTATAGGATTGACAAAAACTTATAAAATATTGAAAATTAAACTTCCTCCTGTCTACGCAACATTAGGAAGTGAAATATTTTTTAATTGCAGTATATTATGTAATTTTAGGGAGGGCATTATCAGTAATCAAGCACGAGGAGGGGTCTTGTATAATTTTAGAAACTAATTAATTTCAGTAATCAATAAAACTTGAAAATTCAGTGACATTGATTGGAAATCGTAACTTACGTGTACATTATTTAGAATTGTAATTGTAAGAGGGTGTGGATATGATAATTTTTTCTTTCAATCTTTAAAGAATAATTTGAGTCTTGTATGAACTGTCTTGCGAATTTTTAAATACACAAAATGAACGAGGCGATTTTGCATTTATATCTGGTACACTTTCACGAATGATTCAACATCATTAGTAACAATATTAACTAAAAAATAATATTGTACTTTCTCAGAAACATCGGTTTATTAAAACTAAATTTACTTTATATCACAGTAACAGGTATCCTACATAATCGTGCATATCATTTCCGCACTTCATATTTTTTCTTAATTATGCGAGTTGCAGTTTAGTAGGTAAAAGTGTTACGGGGTAGATTGCGTAGGCTCCGATGAGCGGTAATCGGAGCTTACTCCACGCCCAGCCGAGGTGTTATTTGGCTATTGTAGGGTCCGTTCACGTCGACTATGCACTCGCGTGCTACTACTCCCAATGCAGGAAGGGAATGGAATAGAAAGGGATCGGTATTAAGGGAAGGTAAACGAATTAAAGTATATTATTGTTTGTTAGTGGTCAATGCAACAGAGTCGGTCAAGGGAAAAAGGGTATAGTCTTGGTTTAGAGGGATAGGTGTCTTGCTTGAGTGCTGGGATAGATCTGCCTGGTTTTGCGGGATGTAGCAGGCAAGCTAGCCGCGAGTTACAGGAGAACCTGCTGACTCGCGAACGATAAGGGTAGACTACAGAGCGTGAGGTAACTAGGAGCGTGAGAAAGGAATATGAAGTCTGGAGGACGTAACAAAAGTATGAACACTGAAAAGTAAAAATAGAAACAAACTAACTATTTAATAATATCACAATAGTTTTTATGACAGTTCGTTTATCTAAGTAAGTATCATAACGACGGTTAAAGCTCTTCAATCAATGACGACAAAACCTAATATTTATTGAAGAACAACAAGACAATCACACTAATAATAATATCTGATAAAAAATGACAAGAGCACGGACAAAATCTTTTGAAAAAATTGAAGCCCGCAAAAGCATTACGAGTTTAGAAATCGAACTGATCATAGCGTCTGTAGTAGAATTTATTTAGCAGGGCAAGTAAAAAATAACAGTTATAAAATCTTCGACTTTTGTTGACAATTCCGCTATCAAACTTTCATCTTTTTTGCTTGAAATCACTTTGATATCACAGAATATAACAACGATGAAATCACAAAACGTTCTACCAGTTGCCCTTGTACTTAATGCATGTAGTCATGGTCATATTTGAGCCTTAATTCACCCTTTACATCAAAATACAAGTAAGGTACAGTGATAGGCTTTATTGATTGATGTCGAACGGCATACGGGCACTCAACTTCTATTACAGTCCGTTTAGCCAGTAGTCTATCTGGCGAAGCACCGCAGCAAAGATGTGGGTACTTCTTCATAATAAAGATATGGATACTCCTTCACAATAAAGAGACCACACTCTTCATCTTTTAGGTTGCCTTCAAATTGTGGCATAAATGTTTCAATGGCAATCCTCTCATTTACTGTGCCATGAATCAATGCTTCAGTATAGATTTTCTTTGAATTAAGCAATCGTTCGATGAGAGCTCTACTTGCATCTTCACTTTGAACAGAGCGACAGTTGAAAAAATGGCTCGCTGTAACTCTGTATCGTCTGTAGTCATGCCACCGAGGGTTTTCGGATTGCCAGCGATTATCTAACTCTATTCTAGCTATATCTTCTTCAGAAATGTTCACAAGATATTGTTACAAAGGGTGAAATCACCCGTTTTGTCCCCTTTTAAATGATCTAGTAGTCATCATAGATAAAAGACGTTTATAAACCTCTTATGTCTTTAAAAAGAATAAGGTTGCTGCGTCAACCGACATTATTGTAAAAACAGTCAGTCTCTAGACTTTAAAAAGAGAGCTTGTGTCCAAATACATCTATTTTCTTTCTAAAATATTCCTTGTTCGTGAGACTTCTTTGGCTCGGCGTTCGCTTAAATCGCACAGAGAACTCTTTGATTCTCTTGGACCTTTCTTAATTTCCCCCCCGTTGTAACAATATATTCTTTCCAGAAATTGACTTTTTCTATCGACTTTTGAATAATTATGATCCTAATCGATAGCATACGGATTAGCAGGTGGAAATAAATGCTTCAGAGGCATAGTAGAGCAGTATGACGAGCACAAATTATGGACAAGATCATTGATATTTAATTTCCGATACTCTAAAGGCCTTGGATCAAATTCACAACTTGTAGACCTTGCGTTGTGCTGTAACGATGCTGACTTTAGGGACGTTCCTCGGTAGATTTTTTTCGAATTGTGAAAAGTCTGCAGCTGTCGTGTAGATGCCTCTCTTGTGGCGCATTTCCCTTCACGAACCATCTCTTCTACACTAAGAAGCAGTGCCACAACATGCTCACAATGAGCTGAACCTGCGCTGTCAATTGCACAGTTACAATGAGATGCTTCTATGGAACCTTCTGTTGTTACCTTGACATGCACATTGTAGGTAACATTCTTAAATATCTTTGCATGAACCATTCCTTTGAAGTAATGGGTATTGTCTTGCTCACTGTACCGGCAGAAAGCAAGAAATTTGTTTTGGTACATTGCCTCTTGCTTTTCAGTATCCGTACTATACCTAGAGTACATTAGGTACACAACTTTCAAAGTCGATGAATGGATCTGCAAACCGAGCATAATAAGAGGAAAAAACGATATATTATTACAATAAATATTAAAAAACAAAAAAACAGACTTTAAAAGCCTCGTGAAAACAGGCTTATGAATATCATCCATAAATTTATATTTTTAGAAACTGGTCGATGTACAGACGTGTAAGTTGAGGTTACCGTATTGGCATTTATGTCACGGAATGAAATATCAGGTGGCACCTCGAAGCTTTGTTGAACTGATTCGGTGGTCACATCAATTGTGAAGTTACTATATTAATTTCGTAAGCTGTCTACCTGAAATTAAGCTATATTTAGATTATAAGTGTAGTGAATACTTAATACATGAGGTGTTAAACCGTATGATATAAGGAATTGAAGAAATTCGTGTCAAAGAAAATACGTATTATGAAGCTATAACCTGACCTCGATCTACTTTACTTATGTTTTTTCCCCGATTCATTTTTCAGTTCTTTCACTGTCATATTCATGTTTGATCTTTATGTTTATTTTTTAATGTGACATCTTTGATAAGCTGGTGCCGCGAATGACGTGAGTTGTGACCGAAAACTCGGTGCTGCCCTCTACACTTAGCTTTACGTGTCGCCTTCCCTATACCGTTCATTATCATCATCTACCGGCAAGATCTACTCCCGTATCGATACCACGATACCGTGAGGAGTACACCTGCCCCTGCCCGTCTTATCTGTTGACCCGTCTCACGTGACCTGCTGGCCCAATTAGCGATCGCACAGGACGAGGAGAGAATCAAAGAGGAT
Source organism: Neodiprion pinetum (assembly GCF_021155775.2). Classification (NCBI taxonomy): domain Eukaryota; kingdom Metazoa; phylum Arthropoda; class Insecta; order Hymenoptera; family Diprionidae; genus Neodiprion; species Neodiprion pinetum. Next base: position 14,149,985 of record NC_060235.2, on the reverse strand, counting down.
GGGATAGAGTGGAAGGTCTCATAAAACACCAATGTGATTTTTCGTATAAGGCCAACTAGCGCCTCTGTTGAGTCGTAGGACAAACTATTCTTCCCCCACTCTTTATTTCAGCGGGAACTCCAAATGAAATTGATACGCTACACACTGTTACGGACCACTTTATAGACTACGTAGATTATGAATATGGGACAAAAGAATAATAGAACATCCACTATTACAAGTAATAAGTGTATTCTTTATCGAAAGTAAAGATTATTGAATAACAAAATAACATACGTAGTATATTTAACTATATTTACATTTGGTTAAACTTTAGTAGCGACAAACTTCCGCATTTTTTTAGTTGCTAAGGGTGGCTTATTTTCTGTTTGTCCGCCGGATTCACTAATCTTTCTGCGAATGAACCTGGCCTCCCAGTGACAGCGTATTCTCAAGAATAACTTTAAAAATGCTTTAAACTTTGAAAACTAGTATCGATTTTACATAATTCGAGCTTTCTGCACGACTGTAATAATATATGAGAGAGAACCTGAGTGACAGTATTCGAATGTACGATGCTTTGAATCACACTTTTAAACGTGCGTTCCCATGCAATAATGTTTTCGAAAACGTTTTCTGTTGCATAAACCAATCCATGCGTATCGGCATAACTTTTCATGATAACATATAATTTATGTTCAGCATCTAGACTATCGTTTTCATGAATTGGTAATTTCTTACAATCTTTACAATTATGATGGGATAACAATTTTTTACATAAATATCCATAAATATAATAAACTGCATTCGACTCAGTGAACTGCTGGATATCTGATTGCGGAGCCGAGTCGACAAGGTCAGTGTTCGTAATGCAAATGTCGTTATACGACGCACTGGAAGTAACATCTTCAGATCGGATATCTGTAATGCAACTCAATTTTGCTAATATATGATCTGTATCTGCTTCGCAATAGCTCAAGTCGGAAATTTTCGTCAAATGTGTTATCAAAATATGCCTTAATCCTGATTTGAATTGCATGGGAGATGGGTACATCGAACAGCCGTGCTGTTGTCTTACGGTGGAAAAAAGATTTTCTAAAGGATCCTGGTTTAACCGTCGCGTACACAAATGTTTTATATTGTAATTCACTGATAAATCTTCAAAAAGCTGTAGTACAGCACTAACCGTCAATTGAAGACCTCCAAGCACGGAGGTTGTCGTCCCGTAACAAACTCAGCTGTCTCGAAATTTTTCAACATTGAATTCAGATATTCCAAATGCTCTGATTCTGATGAGATGGCGTAATTTGATTTTTGTGGAAGATTTTTTTTCAATAGTGAAGAATTGAGAGAATCGAATAATTTGTCCATGTCTGTTATAAATTGAGCAGTCATACTACAGTTAGTGCTATATTTTTCCGGAAAGATCGTTTTATAAACCAGGCGTGCTGTGTACATAGACTCGGAAAATATTTGCGCAGCTAACGAAACACGCATCTTGCTCCATTTACCTAGCTTAAAATGTTTTTCACTAATTTTTGGCAGCAAGTTCAATGGATTGCTCTTACTAAAATCGAAAACCGTACAAATTTCTTTTCAATCCACTAATCCGTTTTTGTATAGTAATAGTTCATTCATCAAATCATTGCAGATTGACTTGAGTAAATGAGGTGGATCATAAAGTACATATATTTTCCTTGATTTCTTGGATCCTGATCAAATATAACACTTTTTACGATCAGGCCCTGTTCGGAAACCTTGTCAATTGAATCGAGAATTAAATGACGAATTTTGGGAGAGTTCCCTGTGCTACCTAAAAAATAATACCCTATGACTTGCTTAACATTTTTATCAACCCACGTAAGCATTGCAACCACAGCAGATTTTGCAACTTGTGGATCACGTACTTCACCATCGTCAGCATATCCAATGAACTTGTCCGAATGTGGATCGTAATGCACCTCTGGTGTGAGATTGATTTCGTCGAGTATTAAAGAAACTATTTTGTCATTTTAAGGAGTTTGTCTGAACTTAGCTTTCAGTGAATTTAATACAGATTTGTTTAAGCCTGGATAAATTGGAAATTTTGATTGATAGTTCCTGAGAGTACGCTCTGACGGTAAATTCAGAAATTTTTTCAAATATTTATGTGCCTTAGGGGAGTGATATAGAATAGACAAAGCAATATCTTTTAGATTGTCGGCATACCGCTTCCCATATTTGTCAAGTCCGGCTAAACGCAGTTGCGTTTCAAATAAAATTTTAGCTTCTTTAAATAAAAATGGGGCACTATCTTGGATTATTGATTCTATTTTTTGCTCTGATAGTTTCTTCTTTTGCTTCACTGTTGGATTGCTTTGATGCCTTACCCTGTATATTTTACTACGCAGACGAGATATTGATCGTCGCTGGGTTCCGATGCGTAATGTTTTTGGAGTGATGTTCATCTCTGTTTTTTGTGAAGTATCACTACGGAGAGCTTTTGGTGTGACGGGCTGTTCATTCTGTGGTCTTGGCAATACCTTCCCTTCTGCTAGAATCTCATGTGTTACCTTCATGTCAAACGCAGCAGAAACTGTTATTGGAAGAAAAGATAAGTAACGAAAATGAAATAAAAAATATCAAAAAACATCAAATTTGATATCATCATCATGAGAGTGGGGTAAATATCTTTATTTGTCAGTGAACATCACTATTTATGTTGGATACATAATTCGCAAAACTACAAAATTACAGATTTCATCTATGGATTCTTGAAATGATAATATATATTTACAATTTCATTTTACTGTGTATAATGCAGCTAGATTTTTATGAAATGTCGTTATTGGATCCTCAATTGACGTTTCTACACTTATTTTATAACAAATATGTATAAAACGATTGTAATCGTTGATTATTTGTAAATATTACATGTGTTTTTCCATGTCGACATTAATTTGCAGATCATGTACATGGAAACAATTTTAGTGTATAAATTAAATGTAGAATTATTAGCGTAGAGTATATTATATCAGTGTAGAGTTATAGTTCAATTAATTTTTACTATTTATTTCATTTGTCTGATTTTCGTTCTCTTCTGGTTCATTCATCGCCATATCTTCATCAACAGATGCTTAAGGCTCCTTTGAGTAGTATAACAAGGAGAGTTCTGAGTACAAACACCTTCTTTACCGACCGATCCGCTCCGCGCATCCCAGACGCAAACCCTTCAAGGTTACCCCCACTCTCGTCAGATAAAACGTGCTCTGCCGTACCGACTTGAGTTCAAAAACGTGCAACCTTACCGACGGTTGTATCGGTCGACGGTAAAAATCGCACTACCTAACCGACAATTCTCATCGGTAGAAGGTCAAAATCGTGCTGATTTAGCGACCGTAGGTTAGAGTCTCTATGTGGTGCTTGCCTGCCAACGTAGAGGGCGCAGCAGGGGCGTGAACTTTTTTGCCGACCTGGATGTCGGTTACCCGTTCCGCATTCTTTTCCCACGATAGGACTGTTGATGTGTAATATCAACCCCTTCGGATTCTTCTCCCACGGTAGGACTGCGGATGCGTAACATCAACCACCCCACATTCCTTTCCCACGTTATCAACCACGCGACATTCCAAAATTGATGGTTCTGAGAATTGTTTTTCATTGACACGGATGCCGGTTTGATATCGACCACGTTACATTCTTTTTGGCTTGTAACTGTCATGTGAACTCAACGACGTAGTTTGAACGGGTTCAGTAAAGACCAGAGTGCAAGGTCGACCAATAGCCGCGGTACATTCAGAGCCATGGATCTGCGGTGCTGGGTTACTATCGCTCTAAGAATGCTGAAAGGTGCGCGCGCATACACAAACATGCAAGGTTGAATCTCACATAATCTTTGTATTGGAAAAAATTCTCTCTCAAGAGCTAAGATGGAGGTAAGGGTGTAAAATTATTTCATGAATATTCTTTAAAAAACAGTTTTATTACGTACAATTTTTAGGGCAAAGTTGACAATTACTTCACAACGATAGTACAATAATTCTATTCAACTGTATCATAACCAGGATGATATATTCGCCAGGAATGCGAGACCGTTCTTGTAGACGCTTCTGCGCAGTAATACAAATCGTACACCCTCGCCATCCGAACAATATGATGATTTTGTAGCCAATTTTGAAGTATCAAAACGTTTTGTGCTGCACAGATTGCGTTGGGTATTGTATGCACGTCACATCTTCGAGACACAGCTGAAATTTTTTGCAAGGTTTGAAGCGACGGACAGTCAAAGTCCAGCATATCGATGATTTTAACTTTCGGGAAAATTTTGAGCAACCAATCTCGTTTTTCTTCTCTTTTTACGTACACGGTTTCAGCTTTGCACAGCCTGTCTTCAATGGCCCACTCAACTTCCTCAAACGGTATGGTTCCACAGCTCCAAGGTAAACCGTGAAAATCGCGTTCTAACCAAGAATTTTGGCTTTTGTATTTGACGTTCAGTAATTCCCATTCGTAAAGTGGCTTGAAGAATAACATTAATGGAGATGCTTCCGAGCAGATTGAAATTATAGCCAAGTCTTTCAATGTGAAGGTATTGTTGAAAGGTCTACAAAAGCCTTGTATATCAACGATAAGCTCCATCTTTGAACTGTGCGAGATAGTGGGAACGGGTCAGCTTTTATACCAACTTTTTCACCTCACCACTGAGCTAAGCTGAGCTGGTTGTATTCGACAATACGATCGTGAAGAATCAAGCAGTACGCCGATGTTTCAGCGGAAAAGTTGGCTTTAGCCTCAATTTCAAGACGGATATCGACAGGTCGGTACTCCGAAGATTCGTTTAGTTTCGAACAGTGGATAACGAATAAGGGGACGTCTCGAAGGAATTCACTCTTTGTCAGCAACGGCTCGGGGTTCTTGTCATCGTAGGTAGCTTGGAAGTTTGCGTACATCTCGTACAGGAGCGCGTACAGATTACGGCTCATGTAAAGGTTCAGGTAACCGTCCGGATAAGATTGAGAGTTTAAAAATAGCTTGACGTCCGTGATATTGCAATGATCGAAATGACTTGCCTTCTTGCCGGTCTTGTTCTTTCTACTTGTTTGGAAAAATGACGTACCGAGGTTTTTCAAGCTGAGTAGAAATTTTCACAGTCCAAACGCGTTTCGATATTGTGGGAAGTAAGGGATATTCATACAATTCCCAACTGCGGAAGCTCATCAAAATAGGCGGATCTCTCTGAATGAAATTTAGTAGGTCAACTTTTTTCTGATCCGCGAGTTTCAAATACGGTATCAGCCGATCCACTGCATTGATCGTGATTTCAAATTCCTCCTCTTGAGTCTGCATGATTGCGTTGACGTCAGTTTTTGATCTCGTCAAAATTGATTCATGTTTAGCATTGACAACGATCATGCGGTAGTCTTTAACGAAACCCAATATCATTCTGAGTGGTATCAATGCGTAAAAATTACTCTCGGCATCGGTTGATTTTTTCTTCTCTTCTACATCAAGCCATCCAGCGTTCTCCATCAGCCAAGTCTGACCAGGGTGCAGGGAAGCGTAACCTTTCATGAGACTTATCAAGCCGACGTTCTTGCTTCTACCAATCTCAACTGCATTAATTTCGTAGCAAATTTCTTAGAACAGATGACAGATCGCGTTGTTTACGAGCTGTGTGTTCACAGTAGCTGTACCATCAGGTTTTAGGAGTCGTCCATGGATATGTACCGAATTTTTGCTGGGTAATATGTATAAATCCTGATGCTGAACGGTGATTCGAATTTCATTGCTGTTATTGAGAGTTGACGAGGCGTAAGGTTTGTAAGCGTGAATCTCGTAATGCGCAACGGATTCGTTAAAGACCACTGGTGTTTGAATGTTTAAGATTTCTTCCTCCATGGTACATAGAGGATAATAAAACAGTAAAATCGAATTTTTAGTTGTCGGTAATTCCTCTTCCAAAAGGTGTCAGTTTCAGACCCGGAGCTATCAGGAACTCCACGTTTCAAGGTATTGACGGTTTCAGAATCGATCGATGACTAACCTGATCGTGGCATGCCGACTTACTGATATGGTTACTCTTTGACAGTCTGTTATATACAATTCCCATCGTTTATTGCGATTTGTTATGTAGTATCACAGGAATAACTTCTCCACGAAAATCAACCAGGTCTCCGTCTTGATTCACTAACCGGAGCTGAACGTGATCTACGGTCCTAACGGTGATCGAAAGGTAAATGACGAGCGACGGTACTTTAACGATCTTATATCCTAGTGGAACAGTCGGGAAAAGCTCGTGAATAGTGTGTACTTTGTGTCCATTGACGTAGGCACCCGTTGTAATGCTGCACTCGACTCGCAACGTGTTGACCTTGAGTATAGTTACACGCACGTCTGATTCATGAGTTTTATCAACCTCCAATACACGTGGTGTGAATCCCGTAAGTTGAGCAATGTAATCATTCGGCTCAAGGTTAATCGTGTGGTTGCACGTAATTTCACTGCGTAATGTATTATTGTTGGGTTTGATGGCGAGCCTGATATCTGTATTTCTTAGCACGTTTTGAAGATACTTCTCTATGTCCTCGATCTCGTAGCTGCCGGTAGATTGGTGATTACTTTGGCAGCTACGTGAATTTTATTGTGACCAACATCAACGTTAGGAATCGACTTGAAGGTTAACAATTCTACCAAGCCAAGAGCATAACTTTTATCACGAGCAAGTTTGATCGGTGGGAAATATTGTCCCTCTAAAATCGAAGAGGTTTCCAAAATCGTTGACGTCTACGAATCATCCATGACTGCGAGTGGTAGACTGACTTTGATGAATCACGCACCATGTTTATATAGCTCACCACTTAGAAATTTCAGACACAGGTGTCCGCATTCAAATGTATCATAATCTTGGCACCTTTCATGATTGTATTCAACACTACCAACGCCAAGGTATTTTATGAGGTCTGAGGGTGGTTGAAGGTTGCCAAAACTGTCAAAGTAATCAATATTATTGTCGCGGTTCTTGTATGCAACCCAGTGTGTTCCCGGACCGTCTTTGTCGTCACGGTCAATTATAGCTGACTCGTTTTTTCGTAGACCGTTTTCGGGCATTTCGTTTCGCATAAAAACACCGCGGATATGCGGAACCTTGAAGATTTTTGCATATTTCAACAAGTCTCAATGAGTCAACGCTCGACGTGGTAGCATCGCATCTAGTTTTTTGAAAGATGGAGACCTGTTTTGTACGGTTTCATATGAAGCCCTTTGCCCAACGCGAAAGCTTCCATAGTTTTGTTGTGTCATTTGCTCTCCGCCAGTCCTCGTCTAGCAGCACTTACATCGTTCACAGCTTTTGCTATACCTGCCGCACCACCGGCCAACGCGCCTGTAGCACCAAGTCCAGCGAAAATAGGAATCAGAAACGGTAGAAAATCACCGACTTTCGAAGGTATTGGTGGGACACGAGGTGTTCGCACTTTACATTTACCACCCGCTTTTTTAACGGCGATTTCAGCTCCCTTCAGCGCAGATTCGATGGCTACTTTTGCATAGTTGCTTGGAACCACAGAACTTTTTGCAACATTCATAATTTTTCTCAAGGTCTCATTTTTTGATTTTCGAATTCCCATTCCGAGTTTTGATTTTACTTTCATTGTATTAGCTATTGCCCAAGCGGCCGCCTTCTTACCCAAATTTGCGTCCTTTGCGGAAACCCGTTTCCAAGCTTTCTCAGCCAACACCCTCTCAGCCTCGTTTCTAACTTCAAGATTTTCACGATTCTGCGAGTAAGCAATGTTGTGGTCCTTGCAAGCTGCGTCGAGAAGATTGATTTCCGGATCACCCCGCGCGAGTCTCTTTGTTAATTTTGTACCAGGCCTACAGTACTGATAACCAGGTACATACAATTCGACCCGAAGGCTGTTGATGATTTCATTCACCAGACCCTTGCCACGATGTTGCCACCTGCTGCTTCGTTCACCTCTGTACGCGATCATGTTTGCGCGTTTACTGGAGAAAAGTGCTTCAAAACTGGATATTTATAGCAAATCCGATCAGTCATGTCCGAGATGCGGTTTGAAAACAACCGACTAAGCTACCCATGATGAATTTTGACAAACTTTCGGAGCAAAATGTAAAAAAGCACAAACGGCACGGTGAATTACTCGCGAATAGTGTACGTGCAATATTCTGTGGACCGTCAAATTGTGGTAAAACCAATGCGTTGCTCACACTTATAACCCGTCCCAACAGACTCAGATTTGAAAATATCTACATCTACTCAAAATCTCTCAACCAACCTGAATACCAATTGTTGAAGCAATTGCTGGACCATGTTGAAAATACGGAGTATTTTGCGTTGACCGAGCGTAAGCAAGTGATTACACCGGAAGAAGCACGGCCCAACTCAATTATCATATTTGACGATGTAGCGTGCGAGAAGCAGGACAATATTAGAGCCTACTTTGACATGGGTAGACATCACGACGTTGACTGTTTCTATCTCTGTCAGACTTACGCGCGTCTTCCTAAACATCTCGTGCGCGACAACGTGGACTTATGAACGATATGAACCTGGGACACGTACACAACGACCATGTAAACATCGTTATGTCTTACACGGAGTTAAAAAGTGTGTGCTTCGTCTGCTGGAACGGTGAGAAGTACGGGTTTCTAGTGACCGACAAAGACAGTGAGCTCAACGAAGGACGATACGGGAGGGGATTCGATTGTTTTGTTAGCCTGAAAAAGAAATAGAATCTAACGTTTTCAAGCGAGAGACGCAGTAGCGTTGAAGACTCAGTTGCGTCAACATGCAGAGCTCTGAAATTTCCAAGCAAGAAGATGTCCCACATCGGATCGCTCAAGCAACTGCTGCGATCCGTCGAAAACACAGATTGCTCAAGCCCGGCAAGAAATCTACGACTCAGAAATTAATTGACGTTTTCACACCAGTTGTGACTCCGTTGCAAGAACTGGTGGATGTTACAAAAGATACTAAACCTGTGAAACAAAAGGTGGAAGAAATTAAAGGGGAAATAAAGTAGATGAAAAATGAAACAAAAAATGAAACTGTTTCGGAAATGGACGATTCCTTTGCTCCGGCACGAGATGAAACAATCGTAGAAACACCGGTCGAGAAAATCGAGGGTGAATATTTTGCACTGATGAGAGATGCAAAGACAGAAGGTAAATTGGACCACGTGTACGGTGTACGCTATCTCTCAAACAGACTAATAATTGGTGATTCGTTCATATCTTTTGGAAGTGACTACATTTGTATTGGCAATACGCTTTACCCGAAAATAAAGGGTTTGCCGGAACTTTTGTTTAAAAAGAAGCCTGACGGTCCTTCTGTGAGCGCCGGAGATCGGGAAAATTTTGAAAATATCATCCTCGCAACGAACGCTCATAAAAACTATTACTCATCCGAAGGGGCTGTTCGAAACGATAACAATTAAAAATTCAAAAATGTCATCGCCGAATTGATGGATTATTCCCCATCACCTCGCCGAAAGGGTGAAGGTCTACTTCCGCGAGCTATGATCACTCGACAAGGTGTTAAAACAAAATACGTTTGCTGGGAGGATCCGAACGAGTTAGTGTAGCGTCTTCGTTTACTCCTGGCATCTCAGGCAGCGGGAAATCCGAGTCACAATAACGAAATAATCTCCATTATCGAAGAGCTACACGACGCAGGAATCATTTGTTAAGCAGCTCCCATCATTTCTGCATTGATTACCGAGATGAGCGTCGACGTGTTTGGACGGCGTCTGGATAAAAACACGGCCGCGAGCACTCGCGGTCCTACGGGTGTCGGATTTCAAATAACAGCGGACGGACATTACGATATAGGGAAAAAGAGAATATGCAATGTCGCAGATCCCGCAGAGCCGAACAATGCTTCAACTTTAACAACCTTGAGACGAAAATTCAACGTGCTGCAAAAACAAATCGACAACCTTGATCAAATGATCAAAGCTTTGGAGATCACCACGGAGAAAGCCTTGGATACCTTCTACACAGACTTCAAAACGGGCAGAGACCTGTCGATTCGAAACGCTGATAACATTTCTCAATTGGACACCCGACTAAGAGCGTTGCAATATGGACGAGAAAAAGCAAGCACTGGTGAAGGAACTGCATAAGCCTGCACGCCGGAATTACCCGCGTCGACGTGTAGACGTGCGCGGCATCGACGAAACCTGGCAGGCGGATCTTGTTGATATGACGTCATACGCTGGACGAAACAAAGGCTACAAGTACATGCTCACAGTCATTGATATTTTTTCAAAGTATGCGTGGGCTGTACCGATGAAGAGCAAGTCTGGAGATGATGTTACGAAGGCAATGGAATCTGTGCTTGTTTTAGGACGGGTGCCGAAAAATTTACACGTCAACAGAGGACCGGAATTTTACAACTCGAAATTTAAATCGCTTACAACACGTTACGGAATCAAACTTCACTCCACGTACAGTAATTTGGAGGCATTGATCTGTGAACATTTCAATCGTACGCTAAAAGGTAAAGTGTGGACACAGTTCAGCATGCAAGGAAAATACAAGTGGCTCGACATCTTATCTGATTTGGTTTCAGCTTACAACAACGCCAAACACCGAACCGTAAGAATGAAACCGTCGGATGTCACCGTTGCAAACGAAAGGCTGTTATTACGTCAGGCGTACGGAGGGCTTCGAGCGGTACCTGACATATCGGCAAAATTCAAATCCGGCGACAAAGTTTGAATTAGCAAATTCAAAAATGTCTTCGAGATAGGTTACACTCCCAATTGGACGACTGAAATATCTCCGATAACTCAAGTGGGAAATACTCATCCTGTGACGTACAAGCTCAAAGACTACCGATATCGACCCATCGCTGCTGGTTTCTACGAACAAGAGCTCCTCAAGGTTGAACATCCGGATATCCATCTGGTGAAAAAGGTGCTCAAGAAGCGTGGAAGAAAAATATACGTTGACTGATTAGGTTTTGACAATACACACAACAGTTGGATAAACGAATCGGACATGTAACATTGAATAAATAAATTTTTTGTAAATACGTATGTGCCTCTTCATTTTATACCCGACACAGAACAAGCATGTATCGTTATTTTTGAGACAATCGACAGACATATGCATCGTTGTACAATTTCTTATATTTCGGAGCGTTCTTATTCACTATCCTACAAAATAATATTTTATACATCATGGTACAGTCATAAATTGAAAAGCTAAGGTGCAGGCTTGTAGCCCCACGGAAGCGGGTCGGTTGTGTTTTGAAACACGATTCGCTTGCCGTCTTTCCAGCTCAGTGCCACTTTCTGCTGTTCTACGGTGTATACCTCGTGCTTTCGACTTAATATCAAATGCTGATTTCTAGACAAATTTTCACGGTTCGAAACACATCCCAAATAATCGTTGAAAGTTATTTTTCTCAACGCCGATCCTTTGACACCTTTGGCACGTTTATTGTCTTTCTCATCTCCCAAGACTCGTAATAAGTACAATTTAGCTCTTGATCCTACAAATTCCAGCATTATTTTTCCGTTATTCTCATCTTTCATCAAGCCAAGAACTTTTTTGTTCGCTAGAGGCATTCCATAAACGTTGTCAAGCGGATAATCAGACGTATCCTCCTTCATATGTTCGTATACATCGGGGACGGTGAAATTGTAAATCAAACTGTCGGTATCCGTATACATTAATTTTGCTCGGTTTCCAAATTTCCGATGATTATAATTATAATGAAAATCGTAGATGTATGTTTTAGCCAGATCCATTATGGAGAAACCTGCATACAATGGTTTATTCAACTTGACTTTCGTCTTACTCATTTCGCCGATAATCATCTCTTTGTCGAAAACGGTGCAGCTGTGATAATTAGGTTCGGTTATAATAGCTCTAGCACCGTATCTTCCATCCCATTTCGTGATCAGCCTCACATCTCTATACTTCCTAACATTTTCCATTGTTTTGCCAAAAACTGCGTTGTTCATCAGTTTGTCAAAATTTTTCTCGAATTCATTGTGAGAGTTTTTCCGCAAATCGGTATTCAAATCTGTACATTTTTTGAGCCATGGGGTTTGCCTGAATTTAGGAACTCTGTGAATTTTGAGTAATTTTAAGCCTAATTGTAAGCATTGTTTCAAAACGCTGTAGTGAACAACGTAGTTTTTCTTGGAAAATAGCGTGGGCGTCAAGTTTGGCTGTTTATTGGTCGAAATTGGAGGTACATAGTGCTCCGGACACAATGGTAAATCCTTACGAGTTTCATGCAGTTCCGCAGGATATTCCAAATCTACCTCCAGCATGTAACCAAACTCCGCATCGTCCGAGATGGTAAGAACATCGCATTGTCTGAAGTCTGATACCCATTTGAAGGAACTGTCTGGCAGAGCAAAGCTCATAGCAGCACCGTACAAATTATTAACGTCAAAGTATATGAGATAAGATTCTTCGACCTCAGGATCGAATTCCTCTCGCATATATCTATTGTTGGCCTTTGCGTATCTGTTCGAGCACTGTGACACACCACCTCGAATACCTTTTTCGATAAACATAACCATATCTATGTCGGTGAGGAGCTCGAGCCCGATGTCGGTACACTTTAACATCACATCAAAAGACAGACCGGGCGCGGTGTAATAATGTAACGGATCCAGGTTGTACGTTGTCCAACAGCTCTGTCGAAAGTTTTGAAAAACGTCGGCTAGTAAAAACACGTCCGTCTGTAAATACAAGTCCGAATACTCTCCCAAAGTTTGAACGTTAAAAGTTTGCCAAACTTTACATGCATGTGTGTAGTCGTCGTCTGATATATCCCGATCATTTAATTTTGAGTAAAATTGTTGTTTGGATGGTAGCCGTCTGTCCTCGAGCTTCTCCTAACTGTCTATGTATTCGTACGGGAACACTCCTTTTCTGGTCAATAACTGAAATTTATCTCAGCTACGATAAAATTTTCGTGTGATTGATTTTTGATCATCACCAAGATACGTTGCTTATTTCCGAAGACTACTGAGCATGAAACGGTACGAATCTATGAATCTGAACTTTATATCTGTCCCCTTGACATATTTTCTGAAAGAAATGTACTTTTCTTTGTTTTCGGGTAGAAGCTCAATTAAGTTCTCGAACAATGTAGCCAGTGCTTTGATGAGAAAATGCGAATCGTAACCCGACAGATTGTGGAATATCACTGGGATAGTGTGCGAATTTTGGTGATTTAAATCGCAACCTCGATGAGCAGCACCACGGTACTTTCCCGTGAAATGGCAGTGATCACGATGTCTCACGTCTGTGGGTGTGAACGGTTTTTTACAAATGTGACACACTATTGTGGAATGAAATTCGTTGATTTGATTGAAATTGAGCTGTTACGTCGGTACAATAGTTTTGAAATAAACTTTTAACGAATGTGCCAATTCTGCTAACAAATTCACAAAACATTGAATGCAAGTCTCTCCACGATTGATTTTGAATTTTGAGAGCGAATCGTCAAACGCACAATGTAGATAGTAAGCTATACGATACCGAAGATGCTTCTGATAAATTGTTCTTGTACCCATCTTTTTGAGCGTGGGTTACAGTAAAAATTCTGGATCTGCATAAATGCAGAATGGAACGGTTTCTTTGTGCTTGAAATTTTTGAATTTCAGTATCTTTTCCTCCTCTGTAGGTAGAATAACTTTGGTTGTGTTTAAATTCATGCAATCTACATTGTGCTTTGTCAAACATCTTTCAGATTGAAAGTGAGTCAAACATCTATCGCACAACCAAGTACGACCATTGCGTTTAAAAATTTGAGAACTTGGTAATCGAGACAGATTTTGAATACAAGTAAAATGAAAGATTCTATTTTTTTCAGAATTAACCATATCAACATCATCGTCATCGTCAGTGATTTCAGTTTCTATCGCTAAAAGATGAATTACAGGTTTGTCAGACTTGTTTCGGCTTAAATAAATGGGTACAATTTCACTGCGCGTTTGTTTTTCCATACTACCTATACCATAGACGGTGATTGAAAGTTTTTTAAGTTTCTCAAATTTTGGAATCCGGTCTAGAGACATTGGAAAAAGCAAACCTTTGTATTGTAGCACTGAGCTGAAGTACGGATATGAAGTAATTTTACTGAGATTGTTGTTGTCGGCTGGGAACAGAGCTGCGGTGACCGACCAGAGGAAGCAGTACGAGTCGCTGTTACGGATGTTGACGACAGCCTTCTTATCTTGAATATCTTTGGGTAGTGGTGTGTATGTGAAGACACCGCCTCGTAGTGGCACGTACTTGTTGATGTTGACGGTAAGATTCATAATTACAAGTAACGACCAGCCTAAATCTTTTTCCTGGAAATCTTCCACCACCCACAAACGCTCCGTTGCGTTTTCGATGAACCATTCGTTGATATCCATTGTCTGGAGGATGATTTCATTTCTCGTATTAAAAAATTTGATCTCTTCCACCGTGCGATCATCTTTTCTAACTTTAAATTTACAAGCCAGGATAACGTTGGCTTTCGAGCTCCTGTCTTTTGTCAAAGCATTTTTTAGTCCTGTCACAGCTAGTACCTTTGCGTCTTCCAGAAATCTCTCCACATGTTCATGCTTCAGATTGACGATGGATCTAGTTCGAATTCTCCCCTCGGAAGCTGATTCCAAATCTTCCCAGTGAACTCGATCGCTTCTTCTTACTTTCCGCGTACCTCCACCCGTTTTCTGAAGACGTTTGAATTTTGCCGTGAGCGCTTTCAAGAGTCCGATCGTTGTGATAATTCTCATCTTTTCTCCAATCGATCAAGCCTTTCGCAAAATTTTGTTCAGAAGGCGAATATTTTGACTACCGAATTTCATCCGTTTTTGAATTTCTGCTGTTGATGATGATTTGTCCAAGATCTTGTACGCCGATTCCATAATATCGATCAATCTCAAACACTTCGCGGATTCCATTTTGAGCTTTTTTCTCACGTATACTCGACAAGTTGAGACTTAATGATCGTTTGCATTGATGAGCGTCCTTTTTATAGGACAGCTGTACGTATGTTTGTGTATGCGCGCGCACCTTTCAGCATTTTTAGAGCGATAGTAACCCAGCACCGCAGATCCATGGCTCTGAATGTACCGCGGCTATCGGTCGACCTTGCACTCTGGTCTTGACTGAACCCGTTCAAAATTCATCGTTGAGTTCACATAACAGTTACACACCAAAAAGAATGTCACGTGGTTGATATCCGAGTGAGTGAAAAACAATTTTCAGAACCATTAATTTTGGAATGTCGCGTGGTTGATAACGTGGGAAAGGAATGTGGGGTGGTTGATGTTACCCATCAGCAGTCCTACCGTGGGAAAAGAATTCGAAGTGGTTGATATCACACATCAACAGTCCTATCGTGGGAAAAGAATGCGGGATGGGTAACCGACATCCAGGTCAGTAAAAAAGTTCACGCCCCTGCTGCGCCCTCTACCGTTAGCAGGCGAGCACCACATAGAGACTCTGACCTTCGGTCGGTAAGACATTACGATTTTGATCTCTTTCGATAAGAATTGTCGGTAAGGCAGTGCGATTTCTACCGTCAACCGACACAACTGTCGGTAAGGTTGCACGTTTTCGACCTCAAGTCGGTACGGCAGAGCACGTTTTATCTGACGAGAGTGGGGGTAACCCTCAAGGGCTTACGTCTGGGATGCGCGGAGCGGCTCGGTCGGTAAAGAAGGTGTTTGTACTCAGAACTCCTCTTGCTATACTACTCCTTTGCTACAGTCTTGCCCAATCTTGGTCCATCAGCTATAAATAAGATTGCAGAATAAAAACTTCAAAAGAATTCCAGAATACCGCTATACTCAAAACAATAATATGTTAATGTGCAATGTCCACTTTATCTTTCACTCTTCCAGGGGACTTTAAAGTTGGAATACTGTTTTTACCTAGTAAACGACGAGGATGGCGTTTCCAAATATATTTCTCTTCAAAGTGATCTATACAAATATATAAATTTTCACCACCCTTAGTCACACCTGCAAATTCCTACCATTTTTCGCGGCTGCAACAAAATCGAATATTGAAATTAGAAAATATTTATTCACCTTTATCGTTGGATTTTTCGTACGGTATGTGACAAACATCAAGGAGGTTAGGTTCTATTTTGCTAGTAATCAAATTCTACTTACACTGCAGGGGTTCCTGCTATTCGAAAAAACATATGTTTCCCGTCGGTTCTAGCATTTCTATTGCACCGTTTCACACCGCAGTACACAACCATATTCAATTTGAACAACTTAACTTTACACTGAATATTCGAATTCAGCTTTTCTGATACAACTTGTCTTGTTTGCAAATATTGCCGGTGTGTGAGTCACACACGTATGACGCGATGCACACATATGCAATTGGTTTGTCCTGCGACTCACTAGACGGCGCGCGCGACGGTGAGTACGCTTAGCACCCACTCTATCCCATCCTCTTGAAAGAGAATCACGTGACGGCAGCACGCCGAAAATCGGCCGGGGTCGCGAGGAGCACCGCTTGACCCCGCACATTATACGTTCAGTTTACGTTCAAAACAGACGTGTAATTTTGTAATGGTTTTGTAATTTTTTATCGCACCTTGTATCAAATCTGTTTCCGCTCTATATCTGTATTCTACTTTATTTTCTATTCACGTAAGTGAGGTTTCCTTTGTTATTTTGTGCAGCTACGAAGTTATTTGCATCATATCTTGTCTATATCTTTTCTCTATTTTCTTTCTTATCTTTTCTCGCAGTTGCTCTGCGGGAGTCACGTGGGCTCGTATCTCTCCCTTTTCGTATCTGATACAGCAGATAACTTCGCGACTGGTTAGCACTTACTTGCTTACTTAATATAAATAAGTCATATAAGTCACCATCAGGTGACTATTGCCTGTTTCCCTGATTCAGCTTCCCCATAATTGACTAATTATTCCATACCGCTGAACAGAAGCATGTCACTATTTCTTTGATTACGCTTGACCAGAATATATTTCATTAGCTTACTGTATCTGAACTTGATAATTTATTGTTTTTTTGAAGTGATTGGAAAATCAGTTAGCTTATAAATTCTTTCAGTTTTCCTTTGTCTCTAATTATCTTTTATCTATCCCTTTATCTTGGCTGTATCTTTCTTAATTTGAGTATGCCTTGCCTTCTTACCTAATGTCTTTGGAATAATTATTATCGTAAGCATACTGCGCGCACGATCTTCTATCACCGCTCGGTATAACACGTCGTTCTTTGACTGGAGTATTGCGCCGTACCGAGTAACACCTTTACTTTACCGTTCTTCTCCTTGCCTGATACCGCTGTAAACTGTCACGTAGTTTTTCCGTAGCATTTCTAGTTTGTAATATACCGCGCTGCTGTCGTATCTATTCTTTTTTCTCGAGACGTTAAGAATATCTGTACTATCGTTTCTATTCCTTGCCGTTACCTTTTAATTATAGCACATATCGCAAACTAGATGTTAAGTAATTTCGCTATAATATTTATCTTGATGTCTATTTATTGAATACCTCTCTGAATCTATTATTACCTTGAATCATTACCTGAATTCCATATCACCTAATCAAGTTGTATCGCTTGCTTTCCGTATCATTTTCTATACCAATCCGCTTTACTTTCAAATCACATTGACTATTCGTCTATGTTGTGATAGCACAATTTTCTCGCTATAATATTCTGCTTTCGCTTGAATTATTATCGGCTACTTTGAGGACTCTATACTGTGCATTGCATGATAGCCTACCTTATAAGCGATTATTGTAAGTCTTACAGACTGTTAATTCGTGTGATAGTATCGCGATTACACATGCCTCCCGGGCTTATCACACCGTCTCTGTCTCGTTAATTTGTCAATTCCAAATGTAACTATGTTTCTGGGTGTATCTATTTTTCTAGCAGCATATATTTTTATGGTTGTCTCTATTGCTTTGCCTATATTAAATTCCTGACTATTTAATTGTGCCTAAATTTCTTACTTGCTTGCATGTAACTGCTTTCTTGTTTATTTGTAATATATTGGATACTATTGTCACTTTACCTATTTCCTGTATTTTATCTCCTGGATACGGACCCACCGCTCTACCAGTGTCTTACCTAATTTGAGCGAACCGTACAAACCGTCGTAGCACCGCATTTTTTATTATCGTGTCTTGTCTTTTCTCTCTCTTTCCTGATTATCTAAAAATTGATGCCAACGCGTTTGGCGCCCAACAACATTACCTTCATCTCTGAATATCTCTTTCAATTGCATCAGTATCTGCGCCGTAGGGTACCGAAATTTCCACCTTTGACTTATCTTTTAAAATATTGTACCTGAGGAAGTTCCGCACGTCACAATATATAATTTTCATTTCTCAACTTTGCATCTCCAATTTCAACCTACACATAGACCGCACGGACTGCAATTGAAATTCGCAGAACTCGGATTTATAAGCCTCACTGATCGAATGCAAGAAACGCGAGAGAAGAAAATATGATTAGTTCACAAAGTATCATTCTTAGAACTCAAAAAAACATTCTTGTAACTAACTGTCTAGTCAACACTGCGCCGATTGGCCTCTTCAAGACTAATTGGGTTGCACTGACGCAGCTAAAAACCAATCAGAAGTCTTTTCCAAAACTCCTACAATTGAAGATACTTTTTGAACCAGACTGATGCAACAGAGAATCATTCTAGACAGCAGAAAGAATAGAACTAAATTAAAGGCAGAACAAATTCAGACTTCAATCCATTCAGACTACTTTAAAATTAAGAACAGTTCAGATAATTCTGAATTATAAAATGCTCACATTCGAAACTTCCGTTCAGTATACTCGTAAGTAATTAAGTGAATAACAGCATTGTAAAACCAAACTTCGGTTATCGATTCAAACAACATCTCATTGGTAGTGAATGTGTATTTTCAATTACAGTGTCGTGTAAAATGAATTATTTTAAACACGCATAGTGATATTTGGCACGACCCACAACATAATTCTAGATCAAGACAGACTGAACCAAAAATCAATACGAGCAGCTCATAGAAGTTGGTGAACCTAAATACAACAAGGTTTGCAAATTAAGCTGAAGTAAAAAATAACGCGGTAAATAAAAGATTTCTCGTGACGTTTTTCTCAGAACTTAACACTCCTGCCACATCAAATCATTGATCACGTATA